>NC_082694.2:2526718-2842558 GCF_949987515.2 Delphinus delphis | reverse complement strand
ACCTTTATTATTCCCTTCATTCTACTATCTTTGCTTTTAACATGTGGTGTTTTTTCTGGCTTCTTGGGATGTAAGTCAGGTCATTGATGGCCTTTCTTCTTTCCAGTGTATTCATTTACTGTCAAACATTTCTCTCAAAACACAGCTTTAGCCACACCCATCAGCTTTTGATGCGTTATTTTCATTATAATCTGCTTCACAATATTTTCCAACTTCTATTGTGATGTCGCTTTACCCGTGGATTATTTAAAACTGCTGCGTTTTATTTTGCAAAGCATGGGGATTTTGTCAAGTTTTTGTTATTCATTTTTTATTACAAATTTAGGTATTTTCACTGTGGTGAGCGATTTTACTTGGTATGAGACATTCCTTTAAAATTTGATGAAGCTTTATGGCTCAGTGTACCGTAAATCTCAGTAAATGTTTCATATGCAGCGAAAAAGTGTGTGTTGTGTATTCCTGGCACGTGGCCCTCTGTATGTCAATTACAAGGGGAAATTGTAAGGTCAGGCTGGTTAATGGTGCACAAAGCTTTTATGTACTTATTGATGTCTTTCTCGGCTTCTTCTATTATATATTAATTATTATATATTATAATGTTATTATAATATTATTATATATTATTATTATATATTATATAATATATATAATTATCATAAATATTATTATTATAATTATTATATTATATATTAAATATATTTTAATTGTAGATTTGTCTATTTCTTTTAATTCTGTGAATACTGAATATATTTTGAAGCTATATACCTAATTGCCTACAAATTTAGAATATTTTTGTCTTCCTAGTAATTTGATTATTTTGTCACTATTAAATTTCCTTCTTTTTCTCTGAAATACTTCTTTTAGTAATTACATTGTTTTGAATTAATTATAGGCAACTTTCTTTGTTTTTCCTTCCTTTTACTTTCAACCATTCCATACGTATTTTTCTTTTTAAGTAACATATGGTTGTGTTTTATTGTTTTTGTTTCTGTTTCTCTTTTTTTTTTTTTTTTTGTGATACGCGGGCCTCTCACTGCTGTGGCCTCTCCTGTTGCGGAGCACAGGCTCCAGACGCGCAGGCTCAGTGGCCATGGCTCACGGGCCCAGCTGCTCCGCGGCATGTGGGATCTTCCCAGACCGGGGCACGAACCTGTGTCCCCTGCATCGGCAGGCGGACTCTCAACCACTGTGCCACGAGGGAAGCCCTCGTTTTTAATTTCGAACGTGGTCTATCTTTGTCTTCTTTCATGTTTCACTGAAGAATAACACGTACAAGGAAACTGTTCACATCATAAGTGTATAGCTTCGTGAATTTTCGTAAATGAAACACAACTGTGTGACCACCACTTGGATGAAGATGCAAAATACAACCATCCCCAGCAGTCCTTCGGTGCCCCTTCAGGCTCTTACCACCCAAGGCACCAGAGTGAAGGAAGCCACAGGCTGTCATGTGCTTCAGCGTTCCCCCCGGGGTTTTCAACTCTCACCAAATTTTACTCACAAACCCTTGCCCATGGAGGGTCTCTGCCTCTTCAGCACTGGGAAACTTCCACTCACCCAGAAAATTCCAGTCTTCGGCGTTATTTTATTCTCTTCATGGCTGAATATCTATATCTATATCTCACATCTTTATCCATTCATCTGTTGATGGACATTTAGGTTGTTTCCATGTCTTGGTTATTGTGAATAGTGCTGCTATGAACATAAGGGTGTGTGTATCTTTTTGAATTAGAATTTTCTTCAGATATATATGCCCAGCAGTGGGATGGCTGGGTCATATGGTAACTCCATTTTTAGTTTTTTAAGTATATGATTTTTAGTTGTCCTATCAGTTCAATATTCTATATCTCTCATTCTTTGCCTTCTTTTGGATTATTTAAGATTTAAGCCTATTTTATCATTCTGTTTTTCTTCTTTCTAGCTCTATTGCCTTTTTAGTTATATTTGCTTTTACTATTCTTTTAGTGGTTACCCTAAGGATTACCACATATATTTTACTATATTTTGAACAAAACAAGGACCTTAAGAAGCTTAACCATATTGACTCTTCTCTACCAATTTACTATGTCTGTGTTTCTAATTCTTTTATAATTTAAGTCCTACAACCTTATTATTGTTGTATGTGCTAGCATGCATACAGATGCTTTTTTTTTAATTTACTTATTTATTTATTTATATTTACTTTTGGCTGCATTGAGTCTTCATTGCTGTGCACGGGCTCTCTCTAGTTGAGACGAGCGGGGGCTACTCTTCGTTGCAGTGTGCAGGCTTCTCATTGTGGTGGCTTCTCTTGTTGCAGAACACAGGCTCTAGGCTCACAGGCTTCAGTAGTTGTGGCACGTGGGCTCAGTAGTTGTGGTGCACGGGCTTAGTTGCTCCGCGGCATGTGGGATCTTCCCAGACCAGGGCTCGAACCAGTGTCCCCTGAATTAGCAGATGGATTCTTAACCACGGAATTAAAAAAATATATATATATTTTTCCTTTTCTATTGCTTTTTATTGCATCTCTGAGCTGCCATCTGGGAACATTTTCCTTCTGTCTGAATTTCATCAATAATATGTCCATTCGTGCACGTCTGCTGGTGATAAATTATCTTACTTTTTGTTTTTCTGAAAATGTTCTTATTCCATTTTCAATTTTAAGAGATGTTTTCACTGGATGTAGGATCTAGGTTGGCAGCTTTTTTTTTTTTTTTCAGCAGTTTGGAGATATTTTTTTGTTTTCTGATTTCCTGGTTTTCTGTTGAAAAGTTAGAAATCACTATTATTGTTTCTCCTTTGAAGGATAAGGTGTTTTAAATTGGATCCTTCTACATTTTTCCCTTTGTCTTTGCTTTTCAGCAGTTTTACCAGGATATGCCTAAGTACAGCTTATTTTTATTTTTTTGGTATTGTTGTTGTTGTGTGTTTTGTGTGTGTATTTATCTTATTTGGAGCCAGTAGAAAATTTTGAACTTATTTACTAGTTATCTTGATATCAGTTTCGTAAAATTCTCAGCCATTAACTTTTTAAATATTGCTTTAGTCCATTATTTCTTTCCTTTCCAGAATCCCAACTAAAGACATCATAGAACTTTCATCCTTGAGGTGTGTCTAATCTGATTACCCTTGCTCAATTAATTTTTATTTCAAAAGTTTCAATTAATGTAATCTTTAGTTCTAGAATTTAATTTTATTTTTTTATAGTTTCAATTACTGCCCAAATAATCTTATTTTTAAATTCCTTGACATATTTACTATACTTATTTTATGCTCTTCTCTCGTAATCTTATTATCCAAATTTTTTTATATCTCGCTTTATTTTGTGCTTTTCCCTTGATTTCTGTTACCTTGTTTTCTTGTTATTTCTAAGTCTTATCATTTTTGATCGAATGCCAGACCTGTGTATGATAATTCTAGAGACAATCTGAGCTTCTGAATAATATTGTTTCCTTCAGAAGGTTTTGATTTTGCTCCCAGTGGGCATTTAGACTGTAAATCTAGAAATCACAAATCATCTTAATCCTGTTAGGGTCCAAGGTGAATGAGGTGGGCTCTCGTCCCTTGAAGTCCTGATTTATCCTGGTTCTCTTTTACTCCCAGACTGTAGCATTTCACTTTACTGCAAGCCTGGAATATTGAAACGGTCCTTCCTCTTTGGCACATCCTGATTTCCACCTTTTACCCTTTAGCTGGAAACTGCTTAGCTGTCCCTTAAAGATTCCTTTTAGAATTGGCAAAGGCTCCAGAGAAAAAAGCAGTACAAATCCTTGTCTGCCAGTCTTAGGCCTGTAAATTTTTTCTGCCATACAGATTTCTTTTTCTTTTCTTTTCTTTCTTTTTTTTGTGCAATTAATCTAGTTTTTCTCTTTATGATCGGTAAGCTGAAGGCCAACCAGGTCCGTTATGCTGGAAGTATAACCCCATTTGATGGAATATTTATGGCGCAAACGTCAGAGGTCCTAATTATATGAAGCAAACATTGATAGAACTGAAGGGAGAAACAGACAGCAGCATAATAATAGTAGGAGACTTTAATACCCAACTCTCAGTAACGGATGAACAACCAGACCAGAGATCAATAAGGAAATAACACTATATACCCACTGGACCTAACTGATATCTACAGAACACTCTAGCCAAGAACAACAGAATAAACCTTCTTCTCAAACACACAAGACCATTCTCCAGGATACAATACATGTTAGACCACAGAATAAGTCTTATCTAACTAAAAAAGATGGAAATTACCTAAAGTGTCTTTTCTGATTACAATAGAATGAAACTAGAAATCAATAGCAGAAGGAAAACTGGAACATCCACAAATACATGGAAATGAAACCACGCCCCCTCAAACAGCCAAAGAGTCAAAGTAAGAAGCACAAGAGGAATGAGAAAATCTCTGGTAACAAATGAAAACAAAAAACACAACATAACATATCTCACAGGATGAAGTGAAGGGGTACAAAGAGGGAATTTTATTGGGGTAAATGCTTACATTAAAAAAGAAAAAAGATTTCAAATCAACAACCCAATTTTACATCTCAAGGAACAAGAAAGGGAACAAACTAAACCTAAATCTAGAGGAAGGAAGAAAATAATAAATATTAGAGGAGAAATAAGCAAAATAGAGAACAGATAAACAATAGAAAAAACAAAACTGAGAGTTTTTTTGAAAAGGTCAACAAAATTGACTAATCCTTAGCTAGATTAACTAAGACAAAAGAAAGAATACTCAGAAAATGAAGTCAGAAAAAGAAGAGGGGACTCACAACTGAAGCCATAGACATAAAAACGATTATGAGAGAATACTATGAACAATTATGTACCAACAAACTGAATAACTTACAAGAAATGGATAAATCCTAGAAACACACAGCCATCTAAGACTGAATCATGAAGAAACAGAAAATCTGAACAGACCTACAACTAGTATGGACATTGAATCAATCCCATGCCAGTAAAGAAGAGGCAGGACCAGATGGCTTCACAGGTGAATTCTATCAAACATTTAAAGAATTAACATCCATTCTCTTCAAACTCTTCCAAAAAATTGAAGAGACGGGAATACTCCCAAACTCATTCTATGAGGTCAGCATTACCTTAATACTAAGGCTGGGCAAAAACAATACAAGAATAGCAAATGACAACACAATATCCCTGATGAATATTGACACAAAAAATCCTCAATAAAATACCAGCAAACCAAGTTCAACAGCACATTAAGAGGATTATTCACCATGACCAAGTAGGGTTTATTTCTGCAATGCAGGGATGATTCAATATATGAAGATCAGTGTAATATACTGCATTCAGAGAATGGACAAAAGCACATGATCATCTCAATTGATGCAGAAAAAGTATGTGATAAGATTCAACACTCTTTCATGATAAAACCAAGAAACTAGGAACAGAAGGAAACTACTTCAACATCATAAAAACCCTATATGAAAAGCCAACAGCTCACATCATACTCAGTGGTGAAAGAATGAAAGTTTCTCCTCTGAGATGACGGACAAGAGAAAGCAGGCAGTCTCGCCCCTTCTATTCAACACAGAAGTCCTAGCCAAAGCAATCAAGCAAGAAAGATAAATAAAAGTCATCCAAATCGGAAAGGAAGAAGTAAAACTGTCTCTGTTCACAGATGACGTGATCTTATATTTGCCAGGTATACTTCCAGGGACCAGAGCCCACCTCATTCACCTCGGGCCCTAGCTGGATTAAGATGATTTGGGATTTCTAGATTTATATCCTAAATGCCCACTGGGAGCAAGATGAAAAACAACCTACAGAATTGGAGAAAATATTTGCGACTCATATATTTGATAAAGAGTTAACGTCCAAAATATACAAGTACTCGTATACTCAATAGCAAAAAAAAAAAGCTAATTAAAAATGAGCAAATAACCTAAATAGACTTTTTTCCCATAGAAGATATTCAAATGGCTAACAGGTACATGAAAAGGTGCTGAACAACATTAAACATCAGGGAAATGCAAATCAAAACCTTTTAGAATGGCTATTAACAAAAGCAAGAGATAAATTCTGGTGAGGATTTGGAGAAGAGGGAACCCTTGCGCACTGATTCTTCCACAGTCTCTTTAATTTCATCAACACTGTTCTTCTTGCGGATGCCGTCCGTTCTGTTGCCTGCGGCTCTGCTGGGCTGTGTCTCTCACAGGGCTCCTCCCCCAAGCTGTGCGGATTCCACTGTGATGCTGGACGGCCCTTTCTCTCCGTGCGACCAATTTACAAACTTAGAGGGCCCAGTGTTTGCAGACAAAACCTCTCAGGATCACCCAGGGCTCCTTTTTTTCTGTGTCCTAATTCCCTTTAAAAGAACTTCTGGTTTTCACAACCTGATTGGTAATGACTTCGCAGGCTAAGTAGCAGTTGGACATTTTTCTGTAATCTTGCACTTTGCATGCTTGCTTTGAGGAGTATTGTATTTTCAAAACTGTCCAGCTGTTCGTAACAGATACCCACAGTTTCGGCACGTGACAGAGGGTTGTTTGCGTCTCCGCTATTCAGAGTGAGGCCTGAAATGACAATCTTGACATTTTTGTGGTTACATCTGTCGCAATGTCCTGTTGTGTCACTGTCAGACATGCTTCAAATCTGGAGCAGAGACAATGGGAAATATGTATATGTTTTTGAATTAATGCAATCAGGAAACATACTTATAACTCCAAATCTTAATAGTAAACATAAATCAACTTTTGAGTTGTGGCAACTTTTCCTAGTTAAGATATTTTTATTCATATATATACATATATATATATATATATACATATACACACACACACAACTCATCTTGGTGCTTAAAATAGTCTTTTTTCTTGCTAATCTTACTGGTCTAAAAATCTTCCTAACATGCTGGGACGATTATCTGCCTGAGGAAAAACATTAAAACTATCTGTAATTGGTAGATCCTATTGTGAAAAGGAAACAGCATACGTGAGGCATTTTAGGACTGTGGGAGATTTAAAAATTGGTTATAATCTCTAAAGAAGGAGTTTGGGAGAAAATGTCTTGACATTATGAGTCTATTTCCAGATTTTTTTCTGAAAAACTCCCACTAGGGATGGGAAACGTGATACTGAAATATGATATGAAAGTACATGGATTCCTGAGACAGTCAAATTTTGCGTTTAGCTTCATCAGAATCATTCTCATCTTCATATTTTATAAGCTGCATCTCAAATATACTCATGAATTGTCATCACAACAATCCAACAATAACACTAGTCGGGTCACTGGAACAGTTTTTAAAAGTATACCAGCCACTGTGCTTTAGAAAACACATGCCACTTTCCCCACAGCAGGGTGACGAGGCTGTGTGCACGGTGGCCTGTCGGAGGCTCCACACCACAGGCGGGCTGTGGGGAGACACACAACAGACACGTATGGTCTGTTAGAGAGAAGTCCACTTGTTAGCCACAGGGGAACTGGGCCCCTGACCAGCCGCAACGTGGGGAGCCGGGATCCGAAGGGATGTTCTGATATTACCTCCCAGCCCCCAGGAATGAGCCCTGCGTGGTGCAGAGACGCCGTCCCAGGCTGGAATTGTGTGGACCCCAGTGAATGCCTGCTGGAGCTAGAAACTTCGTCCTGGCCTTCCTTCCACTCCTGCATTTTTTTGCTCTCATCCTTTTCACTGAATAGCTTCGTTTTAAAAAGCTATGTTTAACCATATTTTGCCTTTATGAGACCAAAACAATCTTTTTTTTTAACTTTTCAGTTTATATTGAAATATAGTTGATTAACAGTGTTGTGTTAGTGTCAGGTGTACAGCAAAGTGATCCAGTTCTACATATACATGTATCTATTCTTTCTCAAATTCTTTTCCCATTTAGCTTGTTACAGGATATTGAGCAGAGTTCCCTCTGCTCTACGGCAGGTCCTTGTTGGTTACCCATTTTAAATATAGCGGTGTGTACATGTCATTCCCAAGCTCCCCATCTATCCCTCCCACCACGCTTCCCCACAGTAACCATAAATTCGTTCTCTAAGTCTGTGAGTCTGCTTCTGTTTTGTAAATAAATTCATTTGTATCCTTTTTTTTTTTTTTTGTATCATTCCTGCATTTTCCCCAGATTAGGTCATTTTTATACCAAATGTTAGTATTAATGGTTGCATCGTGATAATCCAGAGCGTGTTCTGAAGACCTTCATTCTGTCCCGTGAGCTTCTGCCCTGGTCTCGCAGCACGGGCAGCAGGAATGGGATGACGGGCAGGAAGAGGGAGCTCTTACATGGGATGAAACATGAACGGTGGCCAGAGATCCTCTGTCTTTGGTTCCCTGGCCCTTCTCAGCTGCACAAGAACACCTCCTTTCAGTGCCCGAGTGTGAGCGCACCCGGATGAAACCGAGTGCACTGGGACATGAGTGGTCTTGGGTGCTCATGACCGAAGCATCCAACTGTGGTCCTGCACTAGCCATGTGCAAGCCAGCAGGTGTGCCAGGCATGGATGGTCGGTGAGAGCTGGGGACGTTGTTCATCAGAGTCCGTGAAACAAGTGAGTGAGATCGGAGCTGAGCAGTCCTCTGTAGGAAGTGGAGAGGGTAGTCTGCCTCTTTCTACAGGGTTTTGTTATTCGTGTAGGGTGTAGAACGGCAACTGTATTTCTATTACTGTTTGCTTTTTAATTTTGCAATACACCCTTTTAGCAGAAATGAGCTTAAAAAGTGAAAATGCAACTCTAAGGAAAATAAAAATGAAAAACTTTTGAGAGTTGATGATGGACACATAATCTGTCCAGAATGTTATTCAGTATTTACCATCCACCATCCATTACAGAGATGTAGTGATTTCGCAGAATCTTGGCAGACAGAAGGCGCACATCTGCTAACAAAACCTCAGCTCCTATTTCCTTAGTTAGCAGTTATTTTAAGAAGTCTGTGCTCAAAGACGGTGCTTGAATAAGTACAATTGTTGAAGGTGCGTTACATCTCACTTAGTGAAACTTGGCTTTTCACTTAGATCAAATGTCTGTGTTTCTACGTTAATTGTCTACATTTTTTTATTACAAGTTTTTGTATGCATGCCTGAAAAGCAAGCTGATAGCTACCGAGGTGTTACCTCCATGAGCAGGAGAAGAAGCACCTGGTGGGCCTGAGTATGGCCTGCATTTCCAAGCTGCCCTTGCACCTGGGTGTGGCCATGCCTGTACCTTCTGGGCACCAAAACGTAACTGAGAATGAAAAGAGCATCTCTCAGAACTGTTCTCTAAGGAGAGCGAGCATGCCCTTTTTGGTCACCTTCTCCTTCCTGGGGGCTGGACTGTGGACACGATGGCTGGAGCCTAAGCAGCCTTACTGGTCTATGACGTGTCATCTAAGGAAGGCAGCAGCGGAGTAGAAGCGAACAGCTCTGGCTGCCCCTCTTTTACGAGTGAGAGTGATCAATGAGCATCTTATACGAGCCGCTGGAAGGTCTGAATGTGAAACAAGTACATCTTATTGCAGCAAACCTCACCCTAACTGAATCTCTGGGTTTATTGTTCCTTCTTCACTTTCAGACTAGGGAAATATTTCTCTCTCAATGATCCATTCGAATCAGTGAGGCCTTTCTACGGGATTGGGGGAAAGGCAGTGGAGGCGCTACATAGATTAATTATCTTCTCCAGTTTCAGTGCTAACTTTTTCTGAAGAGATGGTTTTAGGAGTTGAAGGCATTGACTTTTTAAACCCTGCTTTCCATATTCAGTTTTCCAATTGTGACTTGAATATATTACCCCAAGGCCATTCGGAGAAACTGGATCCTTACATTTGGCATACTTTAACCGAGATGCACACCCTCCTTAATGACAGCAAAGAGGCACACTTCCCCCCAGCTGCAACGTCCAACAGTTTCTAAAAAAGATTCAAATAAAATATCATGGAATCTGAGAATGGAGGGTTTTTTTTTTCAACCCAACACAGACCAAAAAATTCATTTTAACACTTGTCAGCAGATATAAATCTGAAACAGAATATAAAAGCTTCTCCGCGTGCCCAGACACACCACCATTCTAAGTGAAATGCCAACCAGAGTCTTGTCATGTTTCCTCTATTTATCCTCAGACGGGGGTGGGAGAGGATAGGGGGCAGCTCTGTGTTTAAGGTGATGGACGCTTTCATGGCTGTTTCCTTCTTGGTCCTGAAACGTGGCACCTTCTGGTGTGGTCGGCGCATCCTGGGTCCCAGGGGTGCCACTGGGCAAACCACAGAAAGATCTGCTGAAATCCCAGCTCCACGGCTCGGTGTTCGCATAACCTCCAGGGGTTTAGTTAGTGCCTTTGCAGTTCCACACCCTCATCCGTGGAACCGGATAACAGCCCACCTCTTAAAACTGTTGTGAAGGTGACTTGAGATAATCAAGTGAAAAACGTATTCTCCTGATACATGTGCTGTAGGCTGAAGCCCCTTTTGAGGGGAAAACGGTTGTTTTTTAAACCTCTCAACAGTTATATGAGTGTGATACCATTTAAGGGAGGGGACACAGGGGACAAGCTGATTCATTTAAGGCGGGGTCCAGGCGTGCAGAGTTTCACTCAGTCAATCTGAGTCTCCGAATCAGAGCTGGCTGCAGGCTCTCCACCTCTGCAAAGTGACAGCCCATCACCCCCAGAAGTCTGTTCCGTGGGCATGAAAAGCTGGCCTGCCTTGGAGCTGCGATCGTTCTGTGGCTTTCTGTTATTTCCCGGAGCTGATCTCATTGCTCACTGTCAGCAAGTGGACGCCCAGAGATGGAAGCCCCCTCACTTGGGAAACTGCCTGAGCAGAAGCTGTGTGTTTCATCTTCTCTGGAGGTGCCACTTCCCGACTGTCAGTTTCAGTCTCCAGATCTGCTGCAGGAACGCCAGCTCCACTGATAGCGGCCTTATTGAATTTGTTTCCACGCCTACATCAGGGAAAATGGAAGAGTTTACTTGTGTAAATTATACCTAAAGCGGGCTTCCTGGTGGTTGCTGCGTTAGCTGTCATTTACCGCGAATCTTGATGGTTCACGTTGACACTGGACCGAGTGATGCCTCTGGAAGCCGTGCTTTTATGCTTCACGTCACTCACGCCTTCTCTTAGGCTTGTCTTCCCGCTGTTTGGAAGGAAGGGAAACACACTCACGCACAAACACGCACACACAAAGATTTGAGGTCTCAACATGCTTTTGGGGGAGGGCTGGGGTGAAGCCAAATGACTGGCAAAATCTTCCCGTTTCTTCTTTTTCAGAGAAGTTGGCAGTTGAATGTAAACAAGGCTTGTTGAAATGGAAAATCTCTGGGCATAATTAAAGTCAATGAAACTCGAGCCTATTCTCAATGTGTTTCTTTTATTTTTGGAAACTTTAATTTCTTAAAAAAAAAAAGACTGGAAATATGGAGGAAATAAACAGTAGATTTAGAGTGAAATGTTAAATAACCGTATTTTGAGATGTGAGGCCTAGTGCATGTTTGCACGTACACATTGAAGTTTTCTGTCCTGCAGAGACGGAGTAATTTCACCTCACAAAGGGCTGCCGTGTTGTAAAAACCATACAAGTTGCAAAATACCGAGCTCTTTTTTCTTCCCTCTTTCCTCCCTTTTTAAAATTTTTTTTATTTTTGTGGTACGCGGGCCTCTCACTGTTGTGGCCTCTCCCGTTGCGGAGCACATCCAGATGCCCAGGGCCAGCAAGCTGGCCAGCCGGCAGGGACGGCTATGGGATGGCTTGTTCTAGGACATGAGGGCAGAGGGTCGGCCGGCGGCCAGGTCACGTGGGCCTTGTAGTCACTGTAAGGACATCGGCTTTATCTCTAGGAGCAACAGGGCGGAGACCCACTGGTGGGGAGAGCAGAGGAAGGACGCTAACTTGCTCATGTTTTAGTAGGTTGTCTCTGCTGTCAGGTGGAGCACAGGTTGTGGAGGGTAAGGCTGAGGCCAGTAAGGACACCGCGACAGGCACCGAGACCGGAAGGGACAGCGGCCTGCACCGGGTAGAATCGGAAGAGGTGGCAGGAGTGAGAGAAGGAAAGGGGCCAAGTATGAGCGCAGGGCTTTGAAGCCTAGCTCTTCCCCGGGGCACAGGCGGAGACGCCAAAACGCCGGTTAGCAGCTGGGGGTCATGGGTCTGAAAAACTGGAGCTCGGCTTCGTCTCATCTGAACGTTCCCTGGACAGTGTGGTTTGGATGTGCTGGCTGCCTTCCGGAAGGTTCTCCACGTGCGTGACCCATCACCTCCGCTCCTCATTCTTTCGCCCACTCACTCCCTCAACACTGACTGACCTTCCTGGCTGTGGCCTTCATGAGCCTGGCAGGGCCATCAGGACAGTGGATTATTCAAGGAGTTGAAAGGAACAAAGGTGTCCAGCGTGTGGGGGGAGGGCCCTGAGTCTTCTGCTCCCCAGCCCTGCTCTGTCCCCCAGCCCTAGGGGGAGGCGCATTCCCCAGGAGCTTTGGCATCTGGACCAAAAGCTGGTTTCAGAGGAAAACAAATACCGTATGCTAACACATATGTATGGAATCTAAAAAAAAAAAAAAATCGTTCTGTAGAACCTAAGGGCAGGACAGGAATAAAGACGCAGACGTAGAGAATGGACTTGAGGACACGGGGAGGGAGAAGGGTAAGCTGGGACAAAGCGAGAGAGTGGCATGGACATGTATACACTACCAAACGTAAAACAGATAGCTAGTGGGAAGCAGCTGCACAGCACAGGGAGATCAGCTCGGTGCTTTGTGACCACCTAGAGGGGTGGGATAGGGAGGGTGGGAGGGAGACGCAAGAGGGAGGGGATATATGTATATGTATAGCTGATTCACTTTGTTATACAGCAGAAACTAACACACCATTGTAAAGCAACTATACTCCAATAAAGATGTTAAAAAAAAAAGAAAAGAAAGCTGGTTTCAGGTGCCAGGGCTGGGTGTGGTGGCGACGGCACTGCTGTAAGTGCGATAGCCTTGACTCTGGTCACAGAGCCCTAGCCTCTCCATCAGGAGCCCAACTCCTACGAGGGTACCAGGACCCCGTCGCGAACTTGGCCAGCAAAGTCTCAGCCAGGGCTCACTTACCTTGTGCAATCACCACGCCATCTTCAGGTGCCATCATCCTAATTAGAAAATGAGCGGAATTGTGGATGTTTCATTAAACACTGACACTTGATGCTGGCCTCGCTTGGTTACTGCTCATATTCACTTTATTTGTTAAAAAAGAGTGCTCCAGCCAATACACCCTATGAGAATCAACTGAAATATTGGCTAATAGGGCTTAAAATGAGTCCTCATTTTTTTCTATTCATGTACCTGTGGCCAATGCGCTGACTTACAGGGTGTCTGGAGCCAAATTCTCTGCACAATACGCACAAGTCCGGGACTTAGAGGAACGAGGGCTCAGCCTTTTCCCCCTAATTGACAGAAGTTTTATTTCCTAGTGTGAAACGAAGGGACCTTTGCTTTGTGATAACTCAGAGAAAATGAAGGACACGGTTCACTGGAACCCTGTAGCGATGGCAACCGGAGAGGCTTGTTCTTACTGATGTGACTCCCCCCTCGTGGCCGTCTCACACAGGTCCACATCCACGGTCACAGCAAACGGGATTTAAAGAGACACTTTTGGTACCTTCTGGGTATCAAACGTGCTTATTAGTACTGAATAAAAGGAAACCCATCTTGCCTTTCCAAGGCTTTATCTAATGGGAAAGCAAAAAATACTTGGAGAAGAAGACATTTCCCAAATCAGCCTAGCAGGGACATCAGGACTTTGGAATCCAGAATGTCTGGTTAAGACCCCTGGCAGCCCCAGCTTGGAGTACAGTCGATTTACAATGTTGCGTTAGTTTCAGGTGTACAGCAAAGTGAATCAGTTATACATACACATATACTGTTTTTTAGATTCTTTTCCCATATAGGTCTTTACAGAGTATTGAGTTCCCTGAGCTCTACAGTAGGTCCTTATTAGTTATCCGTTTTATATATGGTAGTGTGTATATGTCAATCCCCATCTCCCAATTTATCTTAGTGAAGTGAGTCAGACAGAGAAAGACAAATACCATATGATATCACTTATATGGGGAATCTAAAACATGATACAAATGAACTTATCTACAAAACAGCCACAGCGTCTTCACCTGTGGCGTGAGGCAGTCACAATGGGTGTGGGAGCTCTTCTCCACTCCTCCCTGGGCCCTTTTCCGCCCTCTCTGCCTTCTAGGCCCATGTAGCCCTGGACCCCTGCCCTCTGGCTTTGGTTGGATCCAGCCCATGGGAGGTCATCTCAGGACTGGAGGCAGGGGGGTGGTCCTCACCCTCCTTCCCTGCCTCCTGGGGCATCGTGAGTTCTTCCACTGGGGACAGAGCCTCCAAGTCCTGGTGACACCATGCCCTCCCTGAGCCTTTCAGACCTGGTCCCTGAGTGCCACATCCACTCTTTTTTGTCCCCTTAATCTCAACGACACCTTTGTAAATTGTTCCTCGTGACATCTCTTTGACCACCCCCGAGTGCACCTTCTGTTTCCCGCCAGCGCCATGAACTGATGCACCGGCTTGTGGGATCAGGCAAATGAAGCCATGTACCTGGTTGCAGAAGAGCCCTGCACTTAGCAGAAACTTAATAAGCGTAAGTTCCTTTCCCATAATATAAAGTAGCAAGTACAACAAAGAGACAGGACCACTTCTGAAATATTCATATTTCAGGCTAAGATCTTTGTGTTAGTCTTTTGTTGTTGTATAAAACATCATCCCAGGGTTAAGGGGTGAAAGTATTTCCCTACGATGTCACTCAAAAGTGTTCCAAAAAGCAATCAAAGAGTTCACTAAATTAAAACACAAACAAAACACTTTTTCCCACCACTAACATTGCTTTGGCACGTCTAGGGGTGGCTTTGGTGTTGTAGTGAAAAGAACACTGAACATAACGTTTGGACACCTGTTCTCCAGTCTTTCTTGAGATTTACTTACTGAGATTTGTAATTTTTGTTTGTGGTTTCTTTTCCTCTTTTTCCTCTTTTCCTCTTTTTCATTATCTTAGCTTTTAATTTTAGACCTAAAGAATAATTGCAAGAAAAGTACAAGTAATTCTCATATATTCTTTATGTAGATTCCTCAGGTATGTACATTTCACCACATTGCTTTACTGTTTTCTCTGTCTCTCCCTCCCTCCCATTGTGCATGCACACACACGCGTGCACACACACGTGCACACAAGCACACTCCTCATTTTTTTCTGAATTGTTTGCGAGTTCGCTCATTGTTGACATGTTGCCCATTTATCTCTTAATATCTCCATGTGTCCTTAAAACAAAGACATCGTCTTATATAACAGCAGTGCAATTACTAAACTTCGGGCAGGTAACATTGGTACAATCCTATTACCTACTCTATGGTGTTCCTTCAGCAGAGGGAAGATCTGGACCACACGTTCCCCTGGGTCGTGGGGTCTCTGTGACCCTGGTGAGTTCTGCAGTGCTCCTGCACTGTTCACGTCATTCACCATCTTGAAGAAAAGAGGTCAGCTCTCTCGAAGAACATTTTCAGTTTAGATTTGTTGGCTGTTTCCTCAAAACTATGCACTTTAGGCAGAAATAGGCAGAACGGAGGCTGTGTCCTTCACTGCGAATCCCACCAGGGAACCAGGATGCCCACAGTTCCCCTTCTGGGGATGGTAACTTTAGTCACTTGACTGTGATCGTGTCTGTGAAATGTCTCCACTGTGAAGTCACTATTTTCCCCTTGGTAATTAATACGAATCTTGGATGAGATACCTACGACTGTGTAGATATCTGGTTCCTCCTGAAAACCAGACAGAGCATTCTCTTATAAATAAAGAAGCTAGAAGACAGTGGAATAATCCTAAGTGCTGAAAGAAACAACTACCAACCTACAGTTCTTTACAGTGAAAGTATACCTGAAGAATGAAAATCAAATAAAATCATTTGAAGACAAAACAAAATCTGAAAAGTCCTTGTATGGAGAAAAAAGTGGTCATTCACCTGAAGATGCTCATGAGAAGAAAACAGAGCCCACAGACACCCAGTTCTCATGCTCTGAACATCACGTTATCACCATCTCTCTGCAGCTGTTCTTTCTTACGCTGACCAGCCGACCAGCCTGACCTGGAACCCTTTGCCTCACCCTGATCCTTGGCACATGTGTGTTGCGTAACTCCAGACTGATGTCTTGGGGTTTGATGCCTTGGAATCCTGACCTAATGGTCTGCTCACTCCATGTTTTCCATCCCTGGCTTGTCCTGGGCCTTCCTGTGGTAACTTCTTGCCCTGAGTCAGTAATCCAAAGCTGTTACGCTTAGATGCAACAATCTGAAATGTGATATACAGGCCTTAACAGCTAAGAATCTGAGTGCATTTTATCTCCAGACTCTGATAATGTATTAACTGTCATTTGCAGAACTGTGGTCTTCAGACCTCGTTTCCAAAGAGCTGTCCCAATCTTTCTCCAATAGATGTGCTATTGCTGAAGGATCCAGATGGTTGCTGATTTAATTCAATTGCTAAGCAAGGGAGGAAAAAAGTCTGACCTACTCATATCTGAAACAAAGAAATCTCAATCTAGGAAGCAAGCTTAGCCTGCTTAAAATATTGCAAACGTTTTGATGGGTCGGATGGGATCAGTGCGACTTGAAATCACCTGAGAGGAGCGGTTTTGCAGGGCACACGGCTAACGGGGGGTGTTAGAGGCAGTAATTTCATACCCACTGACGCCACACATGGAGGAAACTCTTGTGCAAGGTGTGGGCCGTTGGCGACGTCTGCAGCAAGGAGGCCTGCGGGGCCCGTGTGAGTTTCCTTCTCCAGCTGACATAAGGACAGGGTCCACAGGCCGGTCCCATTCTAAAACGCGGATATCGCTTGTATGTGGAATCTAAATAAATGATACAATTGAACTTATTTACAAAACAGAAATAGACTCGCAGACACAGAAAATAAATTTATGGTTCCCAAAGGGGAAACGTGCAGGGGAAGGATAAATTGGGAGTTTGGGATGAACAGATGCACACCACTATATATAAAATAGATAACCAACAAGGACCTACTGCGTAGCACGGGGAACTATATTCAGTACCTTGTAATAACCTATAATGGAAAAGAATCTAAAAAAGAATATATATATATGCATAACTGAATCACTTTGCTGTACATCTGAAACTAACACATTATAAATCAACTATATTTCAATAGAAAAATTTTTAAAAAGAAAAAAATGCTGTGGTTTTCATGTTCTTATTATTCAATTAATAATACCAGTATCTCATTCATATCTTTAAACCAAATTTTTTCATAAATGTAGCAATTTCCTTTCTGAAGTGAGGAATAGCAACACAGCTACTTAGCAATAGCCTCGATCATTAAGATAACTTGCTCCCGGGCTTCCCTGGTGGCGCAGTGGTTGAGAGTCCGCCTGCCGATGCAGGGGACACGGGTTCGTGCCCCGGTCCGGGAAGATCCCACATGCCGCGGAGCGGCTGGGCCCGTGAGCCGTGGCCGCTGAGCCTGCGCGTCCGGAGCCTGTGCTCCGCAACGGGAGAGGCCACAACGGTGAGAGGCCCGCGTACCGCGTACCGCAAAAAAGTAAAAAAATAACTTGCTCCCTCTTGCAAACACACCCATCAGTATTTTCAAGCCAGAGGAGTATGTGTTGGGAGGGGAAAAAACGACAATCCTTAAGCCAAAATGTTATAGCATGTCAGTTCATTATTTGGCACAAAAACTCATTCCACAGAATTCAGAGTATGAGAGATACTGAAGAGGTCAAGTGAGAAATGACAGCATAAAATGCAGATTGATTTAGGTTTTCAAAATTGATTAGCAGTTTGGGGCCATGAGAGCAATTCACTCTACTTGTTGTAAAATTGATTAGCACTTCTCGAGGAAGGTATAGCAAATTGTCGCGCTAATCAAGGTAAATTAAATCCAGAAATGACTTTATTACTGCACCCTGTGTACCCTCAGCTCTGCTTCAGCAAAACTGGTTTGGAAAACAGTCTTCCATCAGAGCAGCAGATAAACTTTACTCTCCTCCATTCTTTCCTTTTGATTTCGGCATTTGGGGTAGAGGAGAAAAGCCATTCATGCTTTCCACCTTTGTGATGTCTCAGTATTTCTGAAAAAAAAAAAAAAAAAGAAGCTATCATCTGAGATGGTGCAAGTATCTATTAAATTGCTTTCATTTGGTAAATAGTTTTAACTGTGGCCCTGCCTGGGGCAGCAGTATAATTTGTGGATTACAGTCTGGAATACTGAGGGTGTGTCTCTCCCTCAGACTGGAGTCTTGGGACGTCAAAAACCTCATGACTTTTTGCGGTTGGCCTGGACACACTTCTGTGTAGAAAGAGTGTGTTCCCTCCCCATGCATATACCTTGTCTTACGCTTTATTTCAATATTCTTTGGACATGTTGAACAATTAATGGAATATTAAAAGCAAAGATCCAATTTAAATCAATTCCATGCAACTAAGCAATTGTAACAGCATCAGGTCTAGTTCTGCCAACAATTCAGATCAAGTCATTAAAAAAACCAGCATGTTTAAGTTTGAGTGTATCTTGCTGCACTCCCAGTACTTTCAGACTGCGCAAGAAGGAATCCCTTGTGAGGTCTGAGGTTCCTCAGACTTAACTTCCCTTTCACTCCCGGGAGAATCTGGCTTCATTAGGATTGGGGTGGAGATCGGAAATCTGTACTATCAGTAAACTGCACTCATCTGACTGACTTGCCACCAACTTTGAGAACTTCTGACTTTGTCCAATGTCCACACTTAACAGATAAAAACGTAACGTCCAAAGAGATAATGTACAGTGCGTAGGGAAGATTGATGGTAGTGGATCATTATGAAAAACACTAGATGTAGAGAAAGTCATCTCTGAAGACTTCATGGAGAACGTGACATTTAAAGGCAGGCCTTGAAAGTTGAATCAGGTCTTTGGAGATAGCTGCAAATTTAAGGAAGAATTGTGGAGAGAGGTGGATCTGCAAAGCCCAGGGCACAGCTGGAGGAGGGCATGAAAGGGCTTGTCATCCTCAGTGGATGAAATTCATGGAATGAGGACTTCCAGGCAGACCCAAGAGCAGTTGCAGGATCTGTGCTCCAGAAGATATGGCCATTTGAAGAGGGTGATGTGGACTGAGTCCTACGAGGAGGAAATGGTGATGTTCCAAGAGAAGGAAGAGTGGATCTCAGCCTCTCCATCCACAGCTGCTTCTCCTGGGGCTTCTTCTGTGCACGTGAGTGAACCTCAAAGCAGTGAGAGATTTGCCGATGCCTCACTGGGAGACCCAGTGCCAGCCATGGGTCTGAGAGCCGTCAGCATCCCTGCAGAGGATTCAGTGTCTACTGCTTCTGTAATCATGCACCGTCCTACGACGATGCATGTTACACAAGTTACAAATAACTCCCCTGATACTCACACTGCTAGCCTGTTGCACCCTCTCCATGAAAGCAGACTCGAACTACAATCTAAAAGTTGTATCCCAGGTAACACCTTAACCACAGTCTCCTCGCTTGAAAAACATACAAATTGAGAAAAGTGCGTGCCTGCTAGTGCTAGTTTTGAGTTTGCATATCCTGTGTCCCCCGCAGAGAATATCCTTTCCCCTTTTCTCTGTTTGAAATCTCTCTTCGGACTCGCCCTTAACGACAAGCTCTAATGCCCACCCTGGGTCCCACCTGCCGGGATGGGTCCATGTGTGTGTGTCCCTGTTCTGTGGCGTCACCCACGTCCGCCCTGGTATCACCTGTCCTCTCCTCTATGTCGGGAGCTGCCTGGGGCCAGAAGCCATTTCTGACCCCTGTTTGCCTTTCCCCGCAACCAGACATGGTTGTCAACGGTCGACATTTGATAAAAAGTCAGTCCAACTCACTATCGAAGGCAGCATATTTTCAGGTCCTTGCTCTTGCAGCTTCTGCAGTAGAAAGTTAAAATGCACGTTTGGGGTTTTTTTCTACACCCACTCCGTGATCAGCGAGGTCTGCTGCCTGCCTGTGTGGCTCACGAGAGTGATTGGCAGATGTTCAGGAATTCTGTGGGCCTGGTGTTAAACACAGCCATTAATAAAAATGATATTGCATCAACTTACGATTAAATGCATTTCATTAAAGACAAAGGTAATATGCTAAAATAATATGTACTTCTTAATTATTTTTACATTTACTACTATCTCTGCTGTTGAGATTATTTACATGTAGTGCATAGGCCCAGTGGACATGCTACACGGTGCTGGACTCCTGGGTTTCTCGCCCCACCTGCACACGGTGATGCCAGGCTAGGTGCTTGCAATCTGCCAGGGTGGGAGCAATTGCCCCTTGGAAATCGGCAAAGCTCCAGACCAGGGGTCTTCCCACCCACAGCGAGGAGCATGCAACTGACTTATTCTGAAATCAATTCCCCCTTATCCAGATCAAGCACTCTCATTTTTTTTAACCTTTTCTAATTAACTAACATTACAGCGGAATTCTTCCCACACACAGATTGATAACATTCAAAGCTTTAAAATATAGAAAACTGCATTTTAGGACTACAGAGGAGATGAACACCATTATCTTCTTGAGTTGGTTTAGAAGCCAGCATAGCCCTCCTGCAACATTACAAGGTCATAATAATGAATTCAATTTTTATTATACGATCTGGAAAAGCAATCTCTGTCATTTGAACTCTCAGGTTCTCCAGAGTCGAGAAAGACAGGGGTCCTCCTTATAATTTTCCATCAGAATACAAAATGAATAAAATAGAAAACATGTTCCTGTCAGTTGAATCACCATGCCCAATACTTGTTAAGAGAAAAATGCTTAAATCCTGCATCTAGTGATTTAATATAGAACCAGGATGAAGCAATAAAAAAACCTGTATGATACCTCATGGGATTACTTCTGTATCTGGTTTATTCTCCCTCCCATTTCCCTGCCACTCCCATATCTTCTTGGCTCTCTCCTTTTCAGAAAGCCTTTCTCTGAAGTTTTAGCAAAGCAATGATCCACCAGAAGATTACCAGTTGTAACGGACTTGAAATATTTGTGTGGGGTATTTGGGGGGGAAGTGATGTATGAATCACTTTGCGTGCAGTCAGTGCTGCCTTTGAATGTGAAGTTGGTGTCTTCAGCAAGAAAAACAAGGTGAGAACACAAATGAGGTCCTGTCTTCTTCCCGGAAGTTGAGAGAAATTGAAGATTTCATTTTCATTCATTTATTCTTTATTCCCTAATTCATTCCCATTTTTGCTCTATCTTCTTCTCTTCAACAATAACTCTTCCCTTCTCAAAATCTGCTTACTTAAGTGGGGTGTGGCTCAATTTGGGGTGACAATCTGGATGGGAATTTTATGAACATTGCTTACTGTAAATCAAAGGCATGGGGAGAAGTGTGATTTATACAACTGGCTTTTTTTATGAAGTGAAGATTAGGTCATTCTCTCAAAGATATGTCTGCTCAACCAGCCTGGAAAATTTTTTTTTTAAGTAATAATCAGCATTTTACTTTATTTAATTAATTAATTAATTTAACAACTTTATTGGAGTGGAAATTTTTTAAAATTTATTTGTCTTTTAACATCTCTATTGGAGTATATTTGCCTTACAATGGTGTGTTAGTTTCTGCTGTATCACAAAATGAATCAACTATACGTATACATATATCCCCATATCCCTTCCCTCTTGTGTCTCCCTCCCTCCACCCTCCCTATCCCACTGTTCTAGGTGATCACAAAGCACTGAGCTGGCCTCCCTGTGCTGTGCGGCTGCTTCCCACTAGCTCTCTATTTTACGTTTGGTAGTGTATATATGTCCATGCCACTCTCTCACTTTGTCCCAGCTTACCCTTCCCCCTCCCTGTATCCTCAAGTCCGTTCTCTAGGTCTGTGTCTTTATTCCTGCCCTGCCCTGAGGTTCTTCAGAACCATTTTTAAAATTTTAGATCCCATATGTATGTGTTATCATACAGTATTTGTTTTTCTCTTTCTTACTTACTTCACTCTGTATGACAGACTCTAGGTCCACCCACCTCACTACAAATAACTCAATTTCGTTTCTTTTTATGGCTGAGTAATATTCCATTGTATATATGTGCCACATCTTCTTTATCCATTCATCTGTCAATGGACACAGTTTGCTTCCATGTCCTGGCTATTGTAAATAGAGCTGCAATGAATATTGTGGTACATGTCTATTTTTGAATTATGCTTTTCTGAGGGTATATGCCCAGTAGTGGGATTGCTGGGTCATATGGTAGTTCTACTTTTAGTTTTTTAAAAAACCTCCATAATGTTCTCCATAGTGGCTGTATCAATTTACACTTCCACCAACAGAGCAAGAGTGTTCCCTTTTTTCCACACACTCGCCAGCATTTATAGTTTGTAGATTTTTTTGGTGATGGCCATTCTGATTGGTGTGAGGTGATACCTCATGGTAGTTTTGATTTGCATTTCTCTAATGGTTAGTGATGTTGAGCATCCTTTCATGTGTTTGCTGGCAGTCTGTATATCTTTTCTGGAGAAATGTCTACTAAGGTCTTCTGCCCATTTTTGGATTGGGTTGTTTGTTTTTCTGATATTGAGCTGCATGAGCTGCTTGTATATTTTGGAGATTAATCCTTTGTCAGTTGTTTCATTTGAAAATACTTTCTCCCATTCTGAGGGTTGTCTTATTGTCTTGTTTATGGTTTCCGTTGCTGTGCAAAAGCTTTTAAGTTTCATTAGGTCCCATTTGTTGATTTTTGTTTTTATTTCCATTTCTCTAGGAGGTGGATCAAAAAGGATCTTGCTGTGATTTATGTCAAAGAGTGCTCTGCTTATGTTTTCCTCTAAGAGTTTTATAGTGTCTGGCCCTACATTTAGGTCTTTAATCCATTTGGAGTTTATTTTTGTGTATGGTGTTAGGAAGTGTTCTAATTTCATTCTTTTACATGTAGCTGTCCAGTTTTCCCACCACCACTTATTGAAGAGGCTGTCTTTTCTCCATTGTATACTCTTGCCTCCTTTAGCAAAGATAAGGTGACCACATGTGTGTGGGTTTATCTCTGGGCTTTCTACCCTGTTCCATTGATCTATATTTCTGTTTTTGTACCAGTACCATACTGTCTTGATTACTGTAGCTTTGTAGTATAGTCTGAAGTCAGGGAGCCTGATTCCTCCAGCTCCATTTTTCTTTCTCAAGATTGCTTTGGCTACTCGGGGTCTTTTGTGTTTCCATACAAATTGTGAAATTTTTTGTTCTAGTTCTGTGAAAAATGCCATTGGTAGTTTGATAGGGATTGCATTGAATCTGTAGATTACTTTGGGTAGTATAATCATTCTCACAATGTTGATTCTTCCAATCCAAGAACGTGGTTTATCTCTCCATCTGTTTGTAACATCTTTGATTTCTTTCATCAGTGTCATATAGTTTTCTGCATACAGGTCTTTTGTCTCCTTAGGTAGGTTTATTCCTAGGTATTTTATTCTTTTTGTTGCAAAGGTAAATAGGAGTGTTTCCTTAATTTCTCTTTCAGATTTTTCATCATTAGTTTATAGGAATGCAAGAGATTTCTGTGTATTGATTTTGTATCCTGCTACTTTTCCAAATTCATTGATTAGCTCTAGTAGTTTTCTGGTAGTATCTTTAGGATTCTCTAACAAGTTTCTGAGGGACACACTTTGCATTTGTCCATCCCGAAAGGTTATTTCTTGGGTTTTTAAGAAAGAGGGTTTGGTAGGTGTTGCAGAGGGAAGAGGATGGCGCTCACATAACCCGAGTGCCCTGGGAGGGTCTGATATCAAGAGAAGCTGGTGGGCAGCCACCTCCGGCCGACATCCCGATTCCAGGCCTCAGTCTGCCTTGAAAGGCCCAGGGTTAGTCTTGGCTCAGGGCAGGATTGATGCTCTGCTCCATGCTCTACTGGTTTGCGTCACTGAGCGCACAAAGGCCGAGCGTTGTGACGGTGGGCACAGGGGTCCTGAGCAGAGGGGGGAGGGAGCGAGCCCACACACCTGCCCTTCCATGAACCTCCCACAGTGTTGGTGCTCAGGGCAGACAACAGACACACCGATACCAAGAGTGAGACAGTCCAGATGAAGCAGGCAAGCTGCAGTGCATCTCCCGGCACAAGGAAAACGGTTATGTTGGAAGCCATACAGCCGAGTACAGTCCTATGTCTGGGCTGGGGTACCGGGTCTCCCACGTGAACTTCAACAAAGCACATACTTGCCCGAAGCCTCGGTTTCAGCATCTGTGAAGTGTGAACAGAGGCGCTATTTCCTGCACCAGGAGCCTGATGAGAAGAAGTACCTGGCAATTCTTTGTCAAGAGCAAAGTCCTCTCAAATCACAGGGTGTTATCAATAGCTTGGAATCCATCTTCTAGAGACACATCACTGGGAAAAAAAGAGGTCACTGACTTTCCAGGGTCTGGAGAAAGGCTGCATTCCTGCTATGCTTTCTTCCAGGACACTGGGTAGGCTACCCCTGGAAGTGACAATTCTAAAGACACTAGACCAACTGGAAAGTCTCAGGGAGCATAGTAAGTTCAGTAGCCTCTGAAGTAAGCTCCTGACCCTAGAGAACTCGTCTGCCATAAAATGAAGACGTGGCCATGTGTGTGAAGTGGGGACCCACAGCGGGTGCCTTCTGGGTCCATGCCGGAGCTGGACGGAGGAGAGGGTCTTGCAGGGCCAGTGGGAGTGAGCTGCCTCGTCTACAAGGTGGACAGGTGTGCCCACTGCGCTGTGCTCACGTGCGAGGGGCCCCAATTCTGTCCCACAGCAGGAGCGAGCCAGCCACCAGCCACCACGAGGAGCAGGGCTTGGAAGTCTCTCTCCCTGAGGCTGCATCCCAGCTGCTTTGCCCCAGATGGGATCCTGGGAAAGTGAGGGGAACCGCTTTCATTTTCGTCTTGAGTGGATTTGTATTACCCCTTTCCCAGTTGGCTGTCAGGAGGAAAAAAAGAAGAAGAAAAAAGCCATGTGCTGGAAAAGATAAGATGCACTCGCTCCCAGGTGCCAACTGCTTTTAGACAGGGAGCTATTTAGACGGAAAATTACCAGTGCAGCGAGGGGGTGTTGGAGGACCGAGCAGCCTCTGGTCTGAGTGTCTGGAGGCTGCAGAAGGGCAGTGCCAGGGGTCAAGCACCCCAAGCAAGACCCCCAGGCAGCAGCGCCGGGGAGACTCAGGGCAAAGCGTCCTCCACCCGGGCCTGTCCTTCTCGCTGGGACAGGCCCCCAGGGCGGCCTCTTACTAGCCCAGGACTCTCTGTGTCCTCATCACAGCCCAGGGCTCTGGGAACATCGGCTGTCCGTGTTTCATTTTTGAACATCCCACCACCTGCATTCTTGCTCCAAAGCTGAGCTTAATAAGGTGCTGACGGTTGTTCTGACCGACCTGACCTCAGCGACCACGGGAGGTGGCCATGGGAATTCAGCATAAACACACTAGGGCTTCTCTGCCGGAACCTTGAAGGCTAAGTGACTCTGCGAAACGCTGTGAACCTGACCGACCGGCCCTGTGCTTGCGAACGGGAGTGCCCGGCCAGAGGGCACGATGAAGGGACATCCGGTCACAGTGTCTCCAAAATGCCAGCACTGGAGCGCTCACCCGCCCCGGGCCTGTCGTCTAAGCAAGAGGGGTGGAAACGGAGGGACTTTGATCCAGTGTGTTCACTGAAAGAGATTTCACACATACACACACACGCATACCCGCACGCAGGCACACGTGCACACACAAGCTTTGCACACTAACAAACTTGAGCACACACGCAAGCACACATGCAACATGCATGCAGTGCACATGCATGCACACGTGTACACACAAATGCACACACAGTTGCCCACGCTTACAGACTCGAACACGTGCACACACACACATGCACACCCTTTAAACACAGTTTCCTAAAATGTCAGTCATGACTCTGCTAATGAAGGAAGGGGGTGTAACAGCTGTGCAGCAGTTCCTGTGACATCCAGGTCAATTCACAGTTTCTATAACAACGATTTCGAATTCTTGCCTGTGTGTTCATTTTCTATATTTTTCACATGGTAATTTCTTAGTTTCTTGTCAGTCTAAGCTGACCAACCTGCCTGCTTGCTGCAGGCTTTCTCTGTGAAGCCGCACTTTTGACATCTGTCCTTCAGAGACCTTCCAGCCAGAACAGAAAGCCTTGGCCGGACTCAAGGAGGACGTAGGGCGGGCACGGCTCTCACAGCCCCCTCTCTCCTCCGTTCTTCCTTTCTGATCTATTACCACCCAAATCACAGCCACGTCTCATTCCAGTTGAGCCGTGCAGAAATCAAATCCTAATCGTACAAGGGCCATTGCATCCTTCACCTTTTATTGAAGAGTATTGTATGGAGACAGAATTGCACATGTGATAAAGTCATTTCCACAAATACAACGCACCTTCGTAAACCGCACCTGGATCAAGAAACAGACTATCACCAGCAGTTCCAGGACCCACTCTGGCCCCCTCCCAGCCACTGCTTCCTACCGAGGGGACCACGATGCTGACTCATAACAGCTGAGATTCGCTTCACCTATTTCCGTTATTTTTATCAAGTACGTAGTCCGCTGTGTCTGGCTTATCTCACTGACTGCTGTATCCGTGATATTCATCTAGTTGTACTATTTCTGCACACGTGGCCCTACAGTATTCCATCATGTGAGGACACCAGCCACTCTTCATCCAAAGTACTTCTGATGGGTATTTAGATAAGTTCCGATTTCTGGTTATTACAAATAGTCACACTACAAGCTTCCTCGTACATGTCCTTCGATGACAGCATGTACACAGCTCTGGAGGGTATTAGCCTATAAGTGGGATTTTGGGGTCATGTGATAGGGAAGTTCTTGGCCTTAGTAGCTACTGACAAATAGGTCCTACACAGATGCTGATTTACACTGATGCTGGAAATGTCTCAGAGTTTCATTTGCGCCCTTAACCACATCTAGTACTTTGTGTCTTCTTCATTTTACTGTTACCACGTTGTGCTTTTAATGCACGTTTCACTGATAACTAATGAAATCGAGCATCTTTTCATAGGCTGAGTGGTGACTTGGGTAAACTCATTTGTGTTTTCTATTTCCTATTGATTTGTAGGAGCTCTTTGTGTATTCTGGGTGTGACTTCCTAGTCAAATACATGGGGCTTACGCTATCCCTCTCTCTATAATGATATTTGGTGAATTCAAGCTGTTTATCTTAATGTGGTCTAATTTATTATATTTTCTTTTATGATTAGCATGTCTCATGATTTAGTGAAGTATTTTTTGTCTTTTCCGAGCTCATGAAGACATTCTCCTATGATTTCTTCAAAAGGACGTATTTTTTCCTTCATATTTTTTGTTTTATTTTATTTTATTTTTTTGCGGTACGCGGGCCTCTCACTGTCGTGGCCTCTCCCGCTGCAGAGCACAGGCCCTGGACGTGCAGGCCCAGCGGCCATGGTTCACGGGCCCAGCCGCTCCGCGGCATGTGGGATCCTCACGGACCGGGGCACGAACCCACGTCCCCTGCATCGGCAGGCGGACTCTCAACAACTGCGCCACCAGGGAAGCCCTTTCCTTCATATTTGGATCTGTAATCCATCTGGAATTGATCTTTATAGTGTGAGGTAGGAGTCAAGACTATTAGACTTTTCATATAAATGTCCAGGGGAGATGCTAAGGCCCTCACGTGCATTCGCGGTATCTTCTTAATGGCTACAGTGACCCCAATTTGAGACGAGCACTTGGCTGGGACCCCAGAGTTAGCAAAGCAACAGAATGAGAATTAGCAGCCAGGCCAGGCTGACTTCAGAGCTCGTCCATCATCCTGTTCTGCTGTTTCCTGGCCTTTCCTCCTACACACATATGCCCACACACCCACACACACCCTCACACACACACACACACACAGATGCACACACAGAGACACACACCCACAGCAGAGTCTGTCCAGTGCCTTGGTACGGTAAGTTTTTAAATACTCATGTGGGATTTCTGTATCAAAGAACTAGGTTTTATTTTAGATTTAATCCTTTAATGTATAAGCAGGAGTTTGCCTCATTGTCTATCGATGAAACTATTATTTTAAATAATGATTTTCTAAAAACAGAGAGTGAACAAATAAGGAATGACAGATCTGCCCTATCACAGTTTATAGCTGAGAGTTTCCTGAGTTGTAAGAAAGCAGATTGTGTAATTTAAATAGCTGATCCTGTTTGCTTTACTGCAGGAGAATACGGGTAAAAGCGGAAGGGGATAATACTGTGGATGACAGGGAAGCCAGCCTTGCAAGGACGGCTTCTCTGCACCTTCTGTGCTATCGCGGTCGAAAGACACCAAAATTGCAAATTCCTTGGAGAGTTAAAGATGAGACGTGCGGGGACATAGCCTGAACTTCCTGACATGTGTGTTGTCTCAGGAAACTATTAATTCTATATGTAATTGGCAGCAGATGATTCTGAGTAGAGCAGAATTTGATGATCCTTCCTTTTCCAAGTTGGCTGGTGGAAACAGGAGTCAAGAAGGAGGGTGGGATGCACATGGACACTCGACACCCACAGCGACCACTGTTTGGTGGTGACCCTTCTATTTGAGTATTATGCCGTATCAGATGTTCAGTGCAGATTTCTTTCATAAAAGTGGTCTAGCATCATAACAGCCGAATAAGTCTTACTTCTTGAGGGACTGATATTACCGAATAGAGTTAAGAACAATTCCAGAACAACACACGAATAGGATCCTTTCGATGATTTGCAGATGTGACATTAACAGAGAAGAACGTAGAATTGCTTCTAACACTCAGAGTGAAGATCAGCTTCCGCTTTACAACTGAATCTGTTTACATGAGTATGCTAATTAATTCATGTTTATGTATGAGAACAAAAATCTCTGCTATTGAGAAATGTCAGGGTATATGTTCTATTTCTCTTAAAATCAATTCACTGAAAAGGTCCTGGGGATAGACCCCAGGGCCAGTGGAAGGGTAGCAATCAATAAATGTACAAACACTAAATAAATAAATAAACAATGATTTTCTTATTAGAAAAATAATAATACTCTGCATACAAACTTGGGGAATAATGATAGAAAAAAGAAAAAGCAAAATTACTGTAATTCCATTATCTAGAAGTTTCTGCTAGTGTATTACGTTTCTTTTAGTGTGTTGCCTTTTTCTTTCCTGTCCACATGCGTTTCTCCACAATTGGGATCATTTGGTTCACAGAATTTTGATGACTTTTGTTTCACGTTATATTTTGCCAGGAGCATTTTCCACGCTCTTAAATGTTTCTTCAAGGCTATTTTTAATGCTATAAAATGTATCTTTGTATGAATGACTGCAATTCATTATTCACCTCTTGCTGCATATTCTAGCTTTGTTTTTTTTTTTGCTAGTATGTAAATACCTATGGTACATATGTCCTCTTACAAACCTTCAATCACATTTCTGATTCTTTCCTGATGATACATTCTTAGACGTAGACTGGCTGGGTCCAGCTATTTCTAGGCTCTTGCTGTGCGGTGTCAAGGACAGAGTCTTCACAGACCTGAGGCGTCAACCTAGGTCTCCTGGGAGCTTGTGTTAACTTACATTGTCCAAACCCCCAACATACACCTTCACTGTAACAATCCCACATGCATGTGGGATTGAACCAAGATAGGTTTTGGAGAATCAAGCAGTCTGCAGTTAATGAAACGAAGAAAAAAATAGTTTTTTTTAAGCTGCTGAAAGAAAAGAAGTTTGAATGCTGGTTAATCCATTTTTTTGACATCATACTCAGGAAGGTTTCTATCTTCCCAGAAAATAAAACTTAGAAATGAGACTCCTGAAGGGCTATTTTCTGGCTTTGTAGCTGAGGAAGTAATATGTGCAATCTTTTGGAAAGGATAAGGGCAATGCCTCCCGCGCATAAAATTTTTAATTAAGTTTTTATTTTGGAACAAGAAAGCACAGACTAAGAGCTTGCATCCTTGTGGCATGTGACAGAGAATTGATCTCACAACTGATTGTATGTAAAGAGGGATTACGTCCACCAAGTTTGTAAATTTTTTCAGAATATCTAGTGGTTTTTCTTTTTTTTTTTTCTACTTCCCAAATAGAAAAGCCACACATGAGAGTTTATATTAAAGCCAACAGCAGAATGTAAGTGAGGGTTCCTGAGGCTCGCTTGCTTCAGCCTTGGAACGTTTTAATCCCTTTGGCTGCTTTCAACACAAGGACGTGCAAGATTACTGCACTGCATCTTGGAAACACCACGAGCCTGAGATCCTGACATGACGTCTTGTGTTGGGTGTGTCCTCACCCCTCAGACCAACCGTCCTTTCATACCCCAGTGCTTCAGTTGGTCTCCTCACCTTTGTTTTGTTATCTGTGCCTTTTAAAAAAAAATTTTATTGAAGTATAGTTGATTTGCAATGTTCTGTTAGTTTCTGCTGTACAGCAAAGTGAGTCAGTTATACATATATCCACTCTTTTTTAGCTTCTTTTCCTATATAGACCATTACAGAGTATTGAGAAGAGTTCCCTGTGCTATACAGTAGGTCCTTGTTAGTCACCTGTTTTATATATGGTAGGACATATGGGTCAATCCCAGTCTCCCAGTTTATCCCTATCCCCTTTCCCTTCTGGTAGCCATAAGTTTGTTTTCTACATCTGTGACTCTATTTATGTTTTGTAAATAAGTTTCATTTGTACCACTTTTAAAGGATGGGCTTTGGGTCACCCCCTGACGGAGGGGCTGAATTTCCAACCTGTCAAAGGAGAGTGACGGTATCCTTTTTCCGATCCTTCTTCAAAGATAACCATGCCTTGGATTTCAAAATTACTCCTTTTCTTTATAACTTTGTCTCCTTTATAATACATAGTTTACTTGTGAATATGTTTGAACTTTGCATAAATAGAATTGTCTTGTTTTGTTTAAGTGTTCATCATTCCGACGTTACTCTTTCAGCAGTTAGTTACACACGCTGCAAAGCGCTTCCTCCAGGCCGCGCCCATCTGTCCTCTTCATTAATGTAAGTTAGGGCTTCCTAACAGCCTGCTTGTACTGTCTCCCCCATGACTTTCACTTGCCAGTGCAAAGATGACCTCGGAAGTGTGTGGAGGTGGTCAGCCAGGGGAGACCAGATACCAAGTATCTGTATTAGAAATGCTGGGAAATGACGCAGATGTTTTTAACATATGCATGTTTCAACATGTGTGTATATGTATATATACATGTATATATATGTATGTGTATATATGTGGTATATATGTGTGTTTATACGTGTGTGTAAATAGGTATATATGTAAGTGTGCACACGTGTGTGTCCATATATAATGTGTGTATCATGAGAATTGAGAGGAAGAGTCATAGAGCTTGGAATACTTGCTCACTTAGGTATTCAGGAGCACTAGGAATTGTTCACTCTACATTTCTTTTTAAAAAATTTTTAAAATTATTTTTAAAAGATTTTCTTTTGTTATTGAAAAATAGTTAATTTATGTTGTGTTAGTTTCAGGTGTACAGCACAGTGATTCAGTTATCTATCTATCTATCTATACACTCTTCAGTTTTATATATATATATATATACATATATATATATATATATGCTCTTTTTCAGGTTCTTTTCCCTTATAGGTTATTATAAAATATTCAGTCTAGTTCCCTGTGCTATACAGTAGGTCTTTGTTATCTATTTTATATATAGCAGTGTATGTATCTGTTCATCCCAAACTCCTAATTTATCCCTCCCCCCTTTCCCCTTTGGTAACCATACGTTTGTGCTCTGTGTCTGCAGGTCTATTTCTATTTTGTAAATAAGTCCATTTGTATCTCTTTTTTTTTTTTAGATTCCACATATAAGTGATATCATATGATATTTGTCTTTCTCTTTCTGACTTACTTTACTTAGTGTGATAATCTCTAGGTCCATCCACGTTGCTGCAAATGGCATGATTTCATTCTTTTTTATGGCTGAGTAGTGTTCCATTGTATGTATGGACCACATCTTCTTTATGCATTCATCTGTCAATGGACAGTACAGGGGCCCCTCTGAAAGCTCTCTTCTGCTACATGCTGTCGTTCCCTGGAGCAGCTGATGGGGCCTGGACTTGGATCTGGACACAGTCCTGTTGGTCTTTGGGCTTATTCTTGACTTCCCCCACAATTCTGGGGCGTGATGATAAAAGGAGCAAAAAGTCCTCACTTTGTTCTGTGGGCAGTTGCTTTGCTGGCTCAGGTGAGGGGACCTCCTAGTGAAGGGATGTGTGCCTGACCTCAGATCTGTCCAACAGTGCACAGGGCTCCAAGTACAGCTTGGTCTTTTGTTTCAGGGCAGATCTGGATTTCATAGATTTGAGAAGATGCGTGGTTGAGGTGTACTCAGTGCCCTGCATGTGCTATGCTATGTTTTCACCCTGAGAAGCAGACATGAGTGTACGGGTTGTAATCAACCATGAATTCAGCCTCTGTTGGCAAATTCGTGAGTCAGAATATGTAAAGCCACTATGCACTATGTGTTAGAAGTTAACATTTTGAAAACTGCTTGGTGTTTGACTCCACGCTTGCCTAATTCTAACAAATAATTTGTTAAAGAATTGTATCGTAACCAGAAAACACCAAACAGTAAAATGCTGTCAAATATAGGCCAGTAACTAGAGGTGTCATTATAGAGGATGAGAACAGAGAAAGAAAATGTTGATTTTTGGTATTCTTGCTATTACGGGCTTGGCACTATGATGGGTATTTTACAAAGGGTTCAAGAAGTAGAAATACAGTTAAAAAGTAGTCGTAGTAGTTGGTAGATTATTTTCTTTCTAAGTGATCTGTATTTTCACAAGGGTCAAAATGACCAGGTAGCTTTTAGACGGACAGCTGTGTGTCGCCCTTCTCAAGGCAGGAGGCCCGAGAACTACCCATTTCAAGTTGACTCGAGGGAGCCTTAGAGGAGGTCTTGTACCGTCTTTGAATTTCAGGCATCCTGCCCCAGCAGCTGTGCTGGTCACAACAGTCAGAACTGGCACTGGAAAGGGAGGTTTTCATCACTTGTCTCCTGGGTTGAGAGACCTTGGGGCACCTGGGTTTGCAGGAGAGATTCTCAAAAGTCCAAGACTGGGTCCTACAAGGTCCTGTGGGCAGGTGGCCGGGACAACAGGGAATGTCAGCTGATAAGGTAAATCCTCTGGACAAGCCAGAGCAGAAACTCAGTCCCCTCCGCACCCCAGGTACCTGGTTCTCAACTTTCTTTTCTGCTCCTTTGTTCCAAGTTGCTCAGCCAGCAGGGCACCATCTTTCCAAGTATGACATCATCCCTAAAGCTCTCGGGGTTACCACCAGAGGCCACGTGTATTCAGGGTTTACTGGCAACAAGAATAAACAGTTGGAAACTTTCCTGTGATGTCATTTCCTCAGTAAATTCCATCTTCTACTTTCCAGATACTCTAGGGGCTAATGCGATCTGAACCATTTCTTTCTCCCCTTCGTCTCTCTTTTTCTTCGAGGCTGACAAAGCCATGCTGTGCTTCGTGAGCTCACCGGAGGACCATGGACTTCTTTTGACTTGTTTGCCTCTAACCTCAAGTCACAGGACTTCGTAATTTAAAAAAAAAGCAAAACCGAACAGAAACAAAATTATGTTCCAGTCAATCTACACTAAGAATCTTACCAATAAAGAAGAAATAACTTGCCACTAAAAAAAAAAAACCCTAAAAAAACTAAAAATAACAACAAAAAAAGAAATTCCCTGGCGGTCCTCTGGTTAGGACTTGACACTTTCACTGCCGAGAGCCCAGATTCAACCCCTGGTCTGAGAACTAGGTTCCCACAAGCCGCATGGTACAGCCAAAAACAAACAAACAAGCGACACGAGACAATAAAAGGTTAAGAAAAAAATTTTTTTAAAAAAGCAAATTCCGGGCTTCCCTGGTGGCGCAGTGGTTGAGAGTCCGCCTGCCGATGCAGGGGACCCGGGTTCGTGCCCCGGTCCGGGAAGATCCCACATGCCGCGGAGCGGCTGGGCCCGTGAGCCATGGCCGCTGAGCCTGCGCGTCCGGAGCCTGTGCTCCGCAACGGGAGAGGCCACGACAGTGAGAGGCCCGCGTACCGCAAAAAAAAAAAAAAAAACAAATTCCAAACCAGTTGATACAAATTTTAACTGATCTAAATTGAGAGCGAACTTAGAAGGGGACCCACGAATCCATCCCATTTAGCTTCTTAGGATGATGGTGTGGACAGCCCCATTCCTTACATCATCCATATACACATTCTCCAGATATTAGAGCCAGTCCCTGGGCAGTTATAAATGCAGTGTCCTCAGCTGCAGCCTCGCCATAGGAGGTGGCCCAGAGCTGTGCGGGCTGACAGCAAGCGACATCCAGCTCTGAGGGTCCCAGAGGGTGTACACGTTCTTCCTTCCTCGAGGAGCTGCCAACTTCAGCCATTATGTCCACCGCATTTCAGCCCCCAGCAAGCAATCTGGGGACCCTCACTGGCACAGGGCTCCACACCGACCAAGCGCCAGTTAAACGGCAGCTGGATGGATGCAGCAACGTCGGCTCTGTTCTGAACAGAAACTCCCAGAAACCCCGCCACAGCCTTTGCGCCGGGAACAAGCCCTACAGCAGCCCGACCCCAACCCTGAGCCCGGGGTGAGGGCAGAGGTCCTTCAGGACACAAACGTGTGTCTGCAGGGTGTCCCTCTGCACCCCTGAGTCACATGTGTCTGAGGAGCTGGCGTCTTTCTGCTGCCTGGGCAACAGCTTCTCGGAGGAAAGCGCTCCTGGAAGGAGAGGGGGGACGGGGCGGTCACAGGACCTGATGGGGAGGCAGGATCGGCCCCCCTTTGAGCCAAATGCTTACACTCGCCCGCCTAAATCCTCTAAATCTGCTGTGATTTTTCTTCCCTCACTTGTCTCAAAGCCAAAGAAATATTTCAGGCTGTGAACATGAGATCTACGCTCCAGATTTCAGCTCAGGGGCAAGACCTACAAACTCTCAAAAGCTATCAACTACCCCGGGACCAGAGTCTTCGTTTCCCATACCTGTCGGTGCATTCAGTGCGGTCAGCAAAGAGACTGAAGGAAAGCGTGGTGGGTGTGAAGGAACAGAGGTGTTTGCAGGTTTGCGGAGTTGAAATGCCACCAACCACTTGTGCAGCTGTGCTTCAGACAGAGGAATTTACTCAGCTTTGCTCCAGAACACGCAAACAGTCAGCATATCTTTTCATTGCAAGTCAGAAAACAGCAAATACGTTTACTTTGTCAGTGTTTGACATTTAACTGGCTTCTCACTTCTTTCCTCTTGTTTTGAGTTCACCAACTGCAGTTTCAGCAAAGGGACCTGGGAGGGGAGGGTCTGGATGGGGACAAGGGGACCTGGGAGGTTCTGGATGGGAATGGGAGAGCTGGGGGGAGGGTCTGGGTGGGGATGGGGACCTGGGGGGGGACAGGTCTGGATGGCGACAGGGGGAACGTGGGGGGAGGGTCTGGATGGGGATGTGTGTCCTGGGGGGGAGGGTCTGGGTGAGAGCAGAGCCAGTGTCCACACTCAGTGGCCATGTAGGTAGCTCGTCAGCTTCTCCCATTCTCTGCATGCCCCCCGCTCTCCCCCAATACACGCTCAGACCCCACAAAGAGCACACAGCTCCCAGACACCCAGATGTGCCCCAGCACACGCAGCAAAGTGGCCCAACGCAGAGAGTCACGAGCAGGTTGCCGCCTGAACTGACGCCTTGTTGCAGAGCCCATGCGAGCCTCCTAAGGCCTCACGCTTAGAAAGGATCTGTCTGCAAACAGACCTGGACTCTTTTTTAAAGAATAAATTTATTTATTTATTTGTTTATTTATTTTTGGCTGAGTTGGGTCTTCGTTGCTGCGCGCGGGCTTTCTCTAGTTGGGTTGAGTGGGGGTTAATCTTCGTTGCAGTGCGTGGGCATCTCACTGCAGTGGCTTCTCTTATTGCAGAGCACGGGCTCTAGGTGCTTGGGCTCAGTAGTTGTGGCATGTGGGCTCAGTAGTTGTGGCTCATGGGCTCTAGAGCACAGGCTCAGTAGTTGTGGCGCATGGGCTTAGTTGCTCCGCGGCATGTGGGATCTTCCTGGACCAGGGCTCGAACCAGTGTCCCCTGCATTGGCAGGCGGATGGATTCTTAACCACTGCGCCACCAGGGACGTCCTTTTTTTTTTTTTTTTTAAACATCTTTATTGGAGTATAATTGCTTTGGACTCTTTTAAGAAACCAAAACCAACCAAAAAACAGCCCAACAACATTGTATCTTTTTTCCTAAAAGAAAGGAACAAACAAAAGGCACTTTCTCTGGGGAATGAAGTCATGGGTGTGTTTGTGAGGAAATTGTTTCTGTTTCTATGGGGGTTTGGCCTCAGAGCTGACAGTCAAAGGGGAATCATGTTAACAGGAAGAGCGTTTTGACTGGAATAGCCACTTGACTGGGAGGCTTCGGTTAGGAATGTCATGCAAATATTCTTTTATTTATGATAAAAAGAAGCACATGGTAATATTTATCAGTGAAGGAGGTGATTTAATAAACACATAAATGCTCTTTGAAAATATGGTTGCGAGGGATTGTTTAGTTAAATTTTTATGAGAAATTACACTATAGCCATTTGACCAAAATGTAATGAGTTAAAAGTGTCTTTATAAATGCATAGGCTGAGGGCTGAAGCCCCAGAGAAACTGTCATATCTGAGCTGAGTTGCAAATAAAATAAGAGTATTGGAAATGTCACAACATCCTTTTCATTTGACAGATATTTGGGGGTTTTAACAATATTAAATCTGCTAGAGAGAGCCTTTATTTATTAAAAGATCCTTCATCTGACAGCCTTTAAAAATCCCAATAATAAATGTAATTGAAGATGGTTAGCCTATATCTAAAATAAATATGTGTACGTTTAGGGCAATATGTCTACAATATTTAGCCAGAAAGGAAACCATTCCTGTCTCTGAGTACAGATACACATATACACAAATCACAGCATGTGCACCTGTGGGCAGGTGCGACATACAGAAATCTCCCCTTAAGATGGCCACACATGGGCTAAGGATACTGTAGACCATCCCTCCTCAAAGTCTGCGCAAACTTCATGTATATGTGTATTCTTCAGAGCAGAAAGCTGATAGCTTTAATTGGACTGTCAAAGGGCTCAAAATGTCCCCCGAAGTTAAGACAAAAATGCAGTCTGATGTTTGAGAGTGTGTGCTCATGAGTATTTTATTGGTAGCTGCAGCTCCCATGCCTGGACCAGGGGTTGGCAGAAGTTGGGTCTGTGATGGGTGGGCCTCGGAGCACAGATATATGGTCAAACGTTATTCTGGATGCTTCTGTGAGGGTGGTTTTTAGATGAGATTAAAATCCAAATTGGTGGCCTTTGAGTAAAGTAGACCACCCTCCGTCATGTGGGTCTGGTCTGCGTGGGAATAAGTCAGTCACTTCAGAGACAAGCAGTGTTAGTTTCTAGGAGTACGTCCAACCCATCCCTCAGAAGCTGGATGTCAAAGAGTGAGCACACAGACAGCAGGGCCAGTTCGGACAGACGGCGGGTGTCAGCTTGTCTAACATGGGATGGAGTTAACCTCATAAAAGGGAGAATCCTGCCAGGACGCACACAGAAACAGTCGCATTTAGAGAGCCAGGCAGGTGCTCTGGGAAAAGGAGAGGGGTCAGCACCCAGCACTCCCCCCGCCGACCCTGGGCAATTCCAGACGTGGGGCTCTAGGACGGAGGCATGAGGGTGAAATGGGCAGGATGGTGGAGGGATGGACAGTTCACGTCCCAAATAGATGAGACACACTTTACGACCATAGTCCAGAGTCTGGTTATCAGATCTCAGCTGGAAAGTGGAGCGAGGTGGAAATCAGGTTATTAGGCTTGAAATTTGAAGTCGGAGTGGACTTGATCACGTTACCCTCTCCCTGAAGCACTAGATGAGGGCTGGCCTCCGGAAGGGAAAGCCAGAGCTTGGAAACGGGAAGGGAAGAAAGTAGGGGGTAAGTGACATTTACCCACTTGCATCGTGGCAGGTGCAGCCCTGCGTTACTGATTTCTTTCCTCCTTAAATCCTCGTGACCACTCTGAAGCGCTTTTTCTTTTCCCATTTCATCAACTGAGACCTAAGTTCAAAGACCTGCAGAAACCTTATTGAATGGTTTGCTTCATATTTCTTGCTGAGCAAAGAAGAATCTAGGTTTCCCGAGAAGATCTTCTTCTGGCCCTTACTTGTACCCACTTCTGCTGAAAAGAACCTATTGCTTTTATTATGACAGCGGGCTGGTGACGAAGGGTCCTTTCCTGAATGTCCTAAATAAAAGTGCATGCATTCAAAGGATTGCTTAAAAGATTTCCTGCCACTAATTAGAGGTGATTTATGGCAAAGGGTGTTTTACCTGTATTGTGTTAAGGACATAATGCTACTCAGAAGTAACCTGACCGAGTGACTTCTGTCACGGAAGACCCCTTGAGTGTTCAGGATGGGTCAGGGACCCTCCTGACACCAAGGATGCCAGTGTCCGTAAATACGAATGAGGTTTTTGTAACTTAAAGCCTGGGAACCACCTTGTGAGCGGTTTTAAATGCAGCCCAGAAAATAACCTTCCAAATCAATCCACCTGGTCCTTGAGGTCTCCAGACCACATTTTACAAAGTTTCCATCTTACAACTGCCTCTAAAACAAAATGATGATTGCCCCGCCCCCCGCCGCCCCCCATCTGGATACCTTTACACCTTTACCACCCCCCCAGCCCGTAAAACAGGAAAGGAAGTGGAAAGGGAATCGTTTATTAAAATATCTGCTCGAGGTATCATTAGCTCAGAGTAACCCCCCTAAGCTTTCCAGTCCCCTGTGGTTTATAGATAATTGGAGTGGACACAGCACTCGAGTGGCAATGACGGAAACAGGGACGGTTTGCTCTTTCAGAGAAACATTCATCTGAGCTCCTTCACATGAATCAAGAGAGATTGTTTGTTAAAAGACCTCTAATTACTTTCCTGTCCGTTATTTATATTCTCCACGTGTTTTATGCTTGCTTGTTAGTTAGTGGCCTCGTGAGGTACGTTGGGTTAAATATTGACTCACAGGTCTGGCTACTGTGAACGGAGCTGGCTGGCCCCGCCCCACTCGTGGCTAAAGTCGCTCATCTTCCTCAGCGTCTTCATCGGCAGTGGCTCGTCACCAACCACACGCCAAACACGGGACAAGAACACCTTGTGGGTCCAGCGGAACGTTCCTGTTTTTACCACAGACACGTGGAACTTACGTACCCGAGAGAGCATTGCATATAATCCCACCACGAGCCGCAGAAGGATGCCTTTAGTGTCACTGGCCTGGTAAGTCGATTTCACGATACCCTTGTCCTCACCTCACACCCAAAGCAGACGTTACTAACCCGCACTGGACTTGGCCAGCTGGTCCCTGACCCGGTGCTGCTGCTGCTTCACACAGTGCTCTGAGCCACGTCCTCACGGACTGGCTTTTATCTCCAGCGCCAGCTCTTGTTTGTCATCCGTTCTCCCTCGGGACACCTTAGCCGGCGAGAGCTTATCACGGCTCAGGGCAGATCACGCCTCCGTTAACTCTGGCTATGGGACCGGCTCTGCCTAAGTACTTGCCAACAAGATAACCTATGAAGTGGCGGTCTAGAACTTCTGCCTCTTACTTCTCCTGTATCCATCTTTCTCTTATCCATTCTATTATTTTACCTCTATTTATCCCTTGGTTTGAAAGTATGAACTCCAGTCATGGTGGAGAGAAAAAATATAATACACCTCCTCAGATTTTATAGGTTCTGTTTCATTTAAAATCTATCCAAGTTTTAAGATAAACAGTCTCTGTTGTAGGTTTTGGGGATAACGGAAGAGGAAAGGAAAACAAAGGCTGTTCTTAAAAACCACGATGGAGGTTTACGTGAGAGCACCGACGGTGAGGAATTAGGAAAGGACTCAGAGCTGAGAGCTGAGCTGCATTTTCAAAGGGTGAGAGGAGTCTTGCCAGACAGATAATAGGGGAAGCACATCCCAAGGAAGAAAGCAGGACAGGGATGTGTGTTCCCATGAAAGCTCTGTTAGGTTAGCGACTCTGGGACTTCGGTTAGACAGCTCACGAGAACACAGATCGCTGGTCTCCCCCAGCATGTCAGATGCCGTGGGTTTGGGGTAGGGCCTGAGAAGCTGCATTTCTAACGCGTTTCAATGTCAGTGCTACTGGTCCAGGGACCTCACTTTGAGCACCCCTGCTTCCAGCCTTAGCAGACCGTGTGCACCTGCCCCTATTTCCACAAGGATGGGTCTTCTTTTCCACCTGCCTTGCGTTTTGGACAGTGAACGTGGAAAAGAGTGATAAACTTTCAGGCAAAACCTTGAAGGCTGGGCTTCCCTGGTGGCGCAGTGGTTGAGAGTCCGCCTGCTGAGGCAGGGGACACGGGTTTGTGCCCCGGTCCGGGAAGATCCCGCATGCCACGGAGCGGCTGGGCCCGTGAGCCATGGCTGCTGAGCCTGCATGTCCGGAGCCTGTGCTCCGCAATGGAAGAGGCCACAACAGTGAGAGGCCCGCGTACCACAAAAAAAAAACAACAAAAAAAAACACCTTGAAGGCTTGTCCATCTGTCAAGGTGACCTGTGTCAGCTATCGTCAGGAATGAGTCTGTGGCCGTGGAGAGAGAAAACCAACCAGTGATGGGGCTGTGGGGAGACTCCAGAGGGCGGCACTGGGGGCCTCCCCCCCGAAGTTCTGCAGGGGCGTCCACAGCGTTCTCACGAGGGACTGAGATGTGGGCGCTGGGTCTTCAAGTCATCCCCTCACTGCCCGCTTCTCTCCTTCCCCGGAAGGACAGCACTTATGCCACTGTCCTCTTAATATCCTCTCAAACTAAAATTCCTTTGTGTTTCTTCTTCCGACTCCCCAGCCTCCTACCCTGTTTCAATTCTCATTCTACCCGCCCTTAATGGGATTCCAGGCTACACCATCCTAATATTTCAGCTCATCAGCGGTCACTGTGTTGCCAACAATGACGCAGTGACGCACACATTGCTTTGGACTAAGACCGTTGGATGCCTCCGCCTGGTGTTTGGTGCCCTGGAGCCGTTTGCGAGCCACTGGTCCGGCCGGTGAGTCAGTCAGCATCCTCAGGTCTGCAGCTCAGCCCCACTCCCGGAGACACCCCTCCTGCCAGCAGCTCCGCGAGCGCAGCCGCTCACACGGTTTTGTCCTCCCCCTGATCTGGCCCTTACTCCAGAGGCTACAGCGCACTGATAGAGATGGCGTCAGATCCACCAAAGAGAGAGAGATGCAGAAGGAGAGAGACGCAGAGAGGAGCCTGGGTCGGGGGTGGGCAGTAGCTCACCGAATTCTGTTACATTTGCTTCGGGGATTCTGTTTGGAAGACACACGGCGTGTCCCTAATGAACCCCTCTGCAACGCCTTATTCTTGCTATGCTTTCCCAGGAGGGAGCCACTGGGACGTGTGTCCCAAGGCTTTTTCCTCCTGGAGCTGATTTGAACAAAAGCTGCCCTAAATGTGCCCCTCCTTCCGAAGGTGCCCACGTACTTGAAACAGAAGCATCATACGTCTAAAACCAACAGGGCAGACGGCCACGATCCCCCACACTCTCTTTAGAGAAACAGTTGGTTCAGTTTGTGGCTGAAGAGATCGTATATTTTTCTCCCTATTCCCAGGCCCTCACTAGAGTGACTTCTGTACTTCTCAGTGCATTCCCCCAACCCCAATGAGTCTGCGCATATCCCAGCGCTTGCCACTTACCAGGTTTTGTTGTTACTTCTTGATTCCGCCAGACCTTCTCCTCAACCCCCAAGTAGTAAAGTGATTACTGTGCATATATTTTTCTTTAAAATCAAAGTGGATTTTCATGGTTTTCCTCTCAGCACTTACAGCATCCCTAAGTGACCTGAGGGTGTTCTGGGGTAACCCAAATTCCCAGTCGGGGTGTGCTAATCAGTGTGGTCCATTTTCTAAAGCTCTCCTTTCATCCCCCTTGCCCGGCTAATTGCAAATTGGTCCTAAGAACAGGGAAGGCTAAAGAAATGAGGAGAGGCCAAAGCCGCGGGTGAATTCTTACAGGAGGCCTCTGTGTCGTCCCTTCCCTGAGTCACTGGGCCTTTGTGCAGTCACTGCTGCCCAGGAAACAGGACCTCTCGGTCCGGGAAAATGCCGGCTGGATGATTTCATCTAATTGTTTAAAACCCAAGCAGCTTGCCTTCTCTGAAGGTCCCCGGAGTGATGAGAGGTGCTAACTGTTGAGGATTCTGCCCTGCAGTGCCTTGGCCCAGTGTCATTTCACACCATCGTGTGAAGGTCCTGCCTGTCCCCCCGCAGTCCCCAGCCAAGCGAGCCCAGCACAGGCCTGCCTCCGGGTCAGCTCTTGTCTGGGTGTAAAAGTCTTGGCATTTCTGTCTCCGCTTTGGCTGAAGGAGAGAACATTTTTCAATAGCACTGCTGAAGCGCTGCTTTCTCCACTTCAGTGCTTTTTCTGGCAAAAGGATTTGCTGGGACGAGACCCAAAGAAAAGGGGAAAGGATTCAGGGAGGCCAGACACCACCTCCTGCGCACACGGCTCCACAGCCCATGGCTTCTTCCCGCATCTCGGTCCCTCCCCCGGGAGAGTTTCGCTTTTCCCCTGAAGACCACTATTCCACCCCACACCTGTGTGCTGTGTTGCCACGTCACACGTTAGAGAGTGTGGCAGCCCTCGGGCCCAAAAGCAGTCCACTGAGTGCAGGCTCCAACCCGGACCAGGGTCCCTGCATACGCGGGATGCCCAGTGCCGCGTGTACCAGGACCTGCAGAAGCAGGTCTGCCCCATCTGTCTACAGGATGCTTCAGGTAGCCTCGGTTCTGTGCCTCTACCCGTGGGCCCGTCTTCCTTTCTCTCAGTTTCTCCTCAGTGGGTGCACGCTCTCCTCCCAAACACGCTTCTGCTTTCCAGATGTCTGGCCTGCTGGCCACAGGGCCGTGGACAGAGGGCAGAGTTGGGAATGGGGGTGAGATGCTGCTGGGAAACCTTGCCTCGTTTTCCGGAGAAAGCGTAGCTTCTCCCAGAGTGGATGACCCGCGAACACTCTGGCACCTTGTCCTTTGTCTCTGAGCTCTGGAGAGGGGCCTGAGAGGGTGCTGCCAGCTGGACCCCATCCCCCAAGTACCCTGAGCACATGTGACACAGGCTCAGGGAGGCCCAGGACCTTTTGAGACCTTCCAAGGGGTGTGACTACAAGTTCACCAGGGAGAGAGGAAGACGGCAAAAGCATGAGTGCCCAAGTTTCACGTGGCCTCCTCTGAAAAGAAAATACTTTTTAAAAAATATTTTTATTTATTTTTGGCTGCGTTGGGTCTTCGTTGCTGTGCGCGGGCTTTCTCTAGTTGCGGCGAGCGGGGGCTACTCTTCGTTGTGGAGCCCGGACTTTAGGCACATGGGCTTCAGTAGTTGTGGCACGTGGGTTCAGTAGTTGTGGCACATGCGGTCAGTACTTGTGGTGCACGGGCTTAGGTGCTCCGCGGCATGTGGGATATTCTTGGACCAGGGCTCGAACCCATGTCCCCTGCATTGGCAGGAGGATTCTTAACCACTGCGCCACCAGGGAAGTCCCAATAAAATATTCTTGATGAATGTAGCTGGACCCTCGTTTCGTTTTCATATCAGAACCTTTATATTTTTCTCCACAATTTCTAGATAAATAGATATTTACTATAATATATGGAAACACACACTGTTCTATCCCATTTCCAATATACTAGATTTCAGTTCTTGCCTATTTCTGTAAGTTTCTCAGTATATTTCTAGCCATTCACGCCGTGGTTGCATCCTGAGAAATCCTGAGTGTTTGCCAAGAGGGAACTCAAAGTTCATGGCTACCCATGTGGATACAGACATGTCTACATGCCATATTTATATCAAAAGAGCCTGCAGTGGTATGTTTCCTCTTTAAACTGGGTTGTTTAAGAGAGTTACATATGTTTTAACGTTTCTGAGTGACTGGAATTTCGGAGGGTTTCAACATGTGTTATAAATGTTCTATTTTGCTGTGTTTTAATTAAATAATATAGCCTATACCTCTAGGACTTGGGTAATTTATTAAAAGTATCTTTGTAGTCTTGTACAGGAAGAATGTGTATAAATATTCCATAAACTTTTGGAAAGAATGGGTAGTCTCGTTTCTTGGATGTGTGTCAAATGTTTATTAAAACATCATTATTAATGACAGCATGTCCTTGCTCTTTTACTATCTTCTTGAGATATTAGAGTGATGTTATAAAGGTATAAAGATTCTCACTGCTCTTGTTTCAGACAATAAACTGTTTCATTTACAACTGTATCTGTGCATGTGACATTTTCCAATCATCACCTCTAGCTTTTTAAAAACTAATAGGCTTTATATCCTAAGCAATTTCAGGTTTAGAGGTGAGCTGAACAGAAAGTACAGAGGTTCTCAAATATGCGCCCCTCCCATCTCCCCCATCACTGATATGTTACATGAGGGTGATGTGGTCTGTTTGTTATATTTGTTACGTGTCTGGTATACCTTCTATGTTTGTCCCAAGTTCTTGGATATTCTGTTCTGTCTTTTTCATTCTCTTTCTCTTTGCATTTCAGTTTTGGAAGTTTCTACTGCCATTTCCTCAAGTTCACTAATTTTTCCTTCACCCGTCTCCATCTACCGATGAGCCCATCAAAGGCATTCTTAACTTCTGAGCAACGTTTTGATTTCTAACGTTTCTTCTTGATTCTTTCTTACAGTTTCCATCTCTCTGCTTACATGATCCGTGTGCTGTGTCGTGCTGTCCAGGTTTTCCATCACTAGCCCTAGCTTATAAGTCATTGTTGTGTTAAATTCTAGCTCTGCCAAGTCTAATCTCTCTGTCATACCTGAGTCTGGTTCTGATGCTTGCTCTGTTCCTCAGACTGTGTTTCTTTCTTTTTTCTTAATTTAAAAAAAATTTTGTTGAAGCATAATTGATTTACAATGTTGTGTTAATTTCTTTTGTACAACAAAGTGACTCAGTTATACATATACATATATATATATATTCTTGTTCATATTTTTTCCACTATGGTTTGTCACAAGATATTGAATATAGTTCCTTGTGCTATACAGTAGGGTCTTGCTGTTTCTTTCTTTCGGCATGTCTTGTCACTTTTTTTTGCAAACCTGTGTGATACACCAGGAAGAAGGAATTGAGGTAAATAGGTCCTTAATGTGGTGCTTTATGTTTTTCTGCCTGGTGCTGGGATGTGTTTGCTGTTTGCTACAGCTATAGATCTCAGAGGCAAAAATTTCCCTGGCGTCCTTGTTTCTGTCTCCTCTGTTTTTTTGTGGGGGGGGGGCGTGCTGCAGGGGGGTTTCTAGAGCTTCTTAGATAAGCCTGAGATGTGCTCTTTTGGTTTTTTTTATTACCCTGTTATTACCCAGAAGCCCTACTGATGTGGAGGAAAGATACGTGGGCAGGGCAGGTCCTGTGTTTTTATGATTAGGTCTTAGTCCTAGCGAGCCAGCGCTCTGGGCTGTGACATGAGCAAGTGTTTCTCAGGTTTGCCTGCCGCCACCCCTTGTGTGTAACGGGAGGGCTGGGTGTTCCCTTTCTGCCGTGATGCTTAGGCTCTGGTGAAATAACTCCCCTTGAGGGCAGGCCCTGCAAGGACAGGGAGCTCCGGGGGACTTACAATGGCGGACTTTCCTCTCTTCTTGCTGAAAGCACGTCTCATGTTCATTGTGAGAACTAGATGGGGTCCTGGAGATAAAACTCAAAAATTCGGGGTCCCCTGGAGTTTTTGCCTCTCAGACTCGTCAACACCAAGCCTCCATCAGTTCATCAATTACAGTTGAAGTTTTCCTACCCCAGTGCCTGTGCCTGGGAGGGTCCCACTCCCCAGCTTCTGCTCTGCCGTCTCGCTTCCCTGTGTCCACCTGTCTGTCTCCAAGTTGGGGGCATCGATTCAGCCTCAAGGGATCTAAGAATAGTCGTTGGTTTTCAGATTCTCAACTTTTCTCTTCCTGTGGGGATGGAAGTGATGACGTCTAAGCTCCCCCTATGCCAGGCAGGAAACAGAAAGTCCTCTTACAACCTTATCTTTTATGGCAAAGTGAATTCATGTCCTTTTTATTATAAAACAAGACCCTTCTTCAAAACATGTGAAAACCTCCTGCAAACCTAAAGAAACATGAGATTCAATAGTGTTTACGTCTAAGCCTGACTCAGTTAGCTTCTGCTTCCACTTGGAAATCTGACTTTTTAAAACAAATTTCTAATGAAATGGGCAGTTTGATGTATTTTCTTCAACCTTCCCATTTGACAAATCCCCAGGCACCCTTTAAGATCCAGGTCAGACATTACCTTGAAGTAAGTTTTAGTGAATTGTTTTTCCATGGTGCGTTCACATACTGGACACACATTAGCTTTGGAATTTGTCACATTATACTGTAGCGTTTGCATATATTCTTCATTAAATTGTGATCTGCCTTGAAAGTTGGAATCTTTAGATATTAGTATCTGTGAGCACATTGTCTGCACATTGAAGGAGCTTAAATACTTCTTGTTGAGGGTAGAGAGGCAGGAGAAATCTCATCAAGAAGGGTTTTGGGCCAGTGAAGTGCATGGCACACAACCACCAAAAGTCTATGAAATAACTGAATTTACAGTCTGCCGTCCCTTAATTCCTACTGGATTAATGTAAAAAATATTTAAAAAGTTGAACGGGAAAGCTAAGGTAGAGAATTTTGACGATCAGGTCATCCATTGTGGAATTTGCCAGGGCACGTTGATTTTACAGGAGTTGCTATGATAGGTGAGAAGTGACAGCTGATTCATGATGACATAGTTTACACGGGAAAACATAAAACCATCAGGGTGATGTAAGTATTGATACCTGACAGCGTACGGATGAGCACTTCATAAACTAGAAACTCATGTTTTAAACATATTTTTGGCAAGCAAGTTAACAATGGGACTGAAGATTGATCGAAAAATCTAAGCCCTTCAGCGTTTCATTTAAAATAATAAGAAAATAGGGTTGATGTAAAGACATGAGAAAATCAAGTGTCGTTTCATAATCTTCTCTGCATATTTATCAGGAGAGAAATGGATTCTTAATTTAAGGCATAAAATGAAATTAATCAAATCCTAAGTCTGCTGTCATTTTTATCCTTTTACTCTTGGTGATGGTCTAAAACGTGAAATGAGCTCAGTTAAATAAAATGAACAAAGTGTAAATATTGCAGTTTTCCCATTATAGTTATTCTGACTACTTGAATAAACAAACAACATGGGTTGATATTTGCATATCTGCATAATATTAACAATTATGTAAATGGAATAGAGCTGCAAAGGTTCATAGGCAGGAAAATCCTATGTGAATAGATGCTCAGGTGGATTTTGTGGTGAGTTCTCGGCATTCTTTATGACCTCAGGAAGCCACTTCTCTCTGAAGGAAAGCCATTTCCAGTTCTTACTATAAAAAAGAAAAAAAATCTTACCTCAATTACAAAATAATCGTATGCAATACAGTAAACCTTGCTTTAAGGAAAATTCAAATGCAAAAATTCAGGATTCGAGGAAACATAAGTAAATGGATGATTTCTTATATTCTAAAACAATTTGATAGTATTTATTACTAAAGTACATGTAAAGTATGGCTTGAATTGACATAAAAAACACATACAGTTTCTTAGGAACACATTTATTGCACAAAAGCTATCAACATTTATGACTTTATCTGTCAAGATACAATTATTAAAATGCCACAACTGCTAAGCATCGCAATTCATGATGTTTTCACAAAATAACTGCATGTCCCATCGTTTTAAAACAGGACTTTGAGAACTTATTCAAAAAACAGAAACAGACTTACAGATATAGAAAACAAACTTATGGTTACCAAAGGGGAAAGGTGGGAGGGGGAGGAATAAATCAGGAGCTTGGGATTAACATACACACACTATTACATATAAAATAGATAACTAGTAAGAACCTACTGTATAGCACAGGGAACTCTACTCAATGCTCTGTAATGTATGGGAAAAGAATCTGAAAAAGAATAGACATATGTATATGTATAACTGATCCACTTTGCTGTACACCTGAAACTAACACAACATCGTAAATCAACTATACTCCAATAAAATTTAAAAAAAAATAAATAAGTAAATTATAAAATGGATGTTGGGGACGGTAAAAATAAATTAATTAATTAACTAAATAAAATAGGGCTTTGAAAGTGCAGATGTGGTATGTGCAACAATTAGAGAAAAGTATGAACATAAGTAAACAGCAGCAGCTCGTGTAGCATCCTCCACTTGCTTCCGTGGAGTGTATGTGCTTATTTATTTTGGCTCATTAAGGGCTGCACGTTACCTGTGAGTCTGAAATAGAAGCACGTGTCTGTGGCGGGGTCAGCACGGGGCTCCAGGTGGACGGCGGAAGCATCCGTGAACTTAGACCAGGCAGCGCTGTGCAGCGGCGTTCGTCCCGCTGAACCCACACAGGGCTCCACACCTAGAAGTCACGCTCTCCATTTTAAGAAGAATGCACACGAAACTCGAAGATGACTTAGCTGAGTAATTGGTGGCAAAGACAAGATCGGAATCCCAGTCAGTTACGGAGCTCACAGAACCACAGATCTTTCCAAGGTCTGGAAGCCGTCCTCGCTACCGTCCACACCATCGAATTGACCTTTCTTGAGGGCATCTGTGTCCCAGACACCATGCTGGATGCTTTCCCTACCACATCTCATTTGGTCCACCACTCCCTGAGGTAGGGCCCACTGTCTCCATTTAGCAGAAGCGGACTGAAACTTTGGTAACTTTAAAAATTCATCCGCATCCCACTTAGATGCGATTTTTCCCGCTGAATCTATGTCGCAGGTCGATTGCACTCGGAGTTCTGTGTCCTCAGGTTGTAAATCATGCTGTCTTACAGTAAGGGCTCCCCAGGCTCCTCTCTGAGCTGAGATATGGTTCATCTGCCAACTCCAGCCTATTTTGTACGCCTCCCTCAGGAATTTTGGAATTTCTCAGAAACACTGGGTATTAATTTGCAAAATGGCACATGATCTATGTAAACTGCAGAGAGATGCTGGCCGTGCTGGTTGTCCACTTCCGAGTCCCAGAAGGGACGGTCAGCCATCTTCTCTTTTCCATCTGTGCTGTGTCTTCGTAATCCCTTGTCGGGGGTAGGGGGCTGTAAATAAGGTTGTGGTTAAACTTGAGTTGACGAGGGGGATGAAGAATTCCAGGACCTGGCAGGTCAGTGTGGTGGGTGGTGCTTCCTTGCGGGCACAGACATCACTCTGTTCTGTTGGTGGCAGTCTGATGGGGCTAATGGGGTGTAAAGACAGTGGACCTTGGTCCCAAGTCTTCAACGAGTGGGACTCATGAGAGGCTCATAGTGAAAAGGGACAGAGTGACATAGAACTGCATGGATCTCAAAGGAGTACCTTCTTCCTCCAAGAGGGAACCATCAGGTATCTCCTCCTGGTTCTGAGCACAGTCCTAGGAAATAGCACAAGAAGGAGAAAAAGCACTCTGCCCTGGAGAGACTGGAAGGGATGTAATGTCCTCTGGAGAGAAGCATGTTTCTGCTGGGGTCAGGAGCCCTTAGTGAGGATTTGAGGTGTCAGTGGAGTGTGTTCAATCACGAGACAGGTGTTCTGTAGAGGGGCGTGGATGCTTTCAAGGAGGGGAGCCATGGGGGTAAGTCATCAGAGGGTATATGAGATGCGGCTTCCACCTCAGGACAAAGAACACGGAGAACAGGGATGTGTGTGTGCGTGACATGGGACATCTAGCTGACCCCAAGGTGACACAGCAACAATCCCGAGTCCCTAAATAGAAGGGAGGTTTCCAGATGTCTCTGGGGTTAGCTGTGGCCAAAAAGCATTAACCCTGGACGGGGTTCAGTTCTGTTCATTGAGACTGTCTTGCTTTTCTGATGTGAGTCCCTGTGGTCTCAGTTTTGTCTGTTCCTTCTACAAGGCTGTAACTGTAAGAGTCACTGAGCTTAGAATTCTAGGGGTGTGTATGGAGGTGTAAACCAAAGACCATTTTGATTTCATCCCAAACTCATGATTCTCCCTTCTGCCTTCATAATTCTGGTGAATTATGTCGCCCTGTCCGCAGAGCCTCACTTTTCTATGGGGAGGGAGGTAAATGTTTTCTACAAGACTTTTCTTCGTCCAAGTTTACATTTTTGACCCAAATAGATTAGTTTTAAAAATCTCATGTGGTACGAAAAAAGAAAAACCAATCTTCAGTTTCAGAAGGCTTTGGCAAGGCTATTTTTCAGAGAAGACAAGGGATGTTGAAAACATTCCAAAGTTCTTAAAATACTGATACACGGTCCCGTAGGCATGTCTAAAGATCAGGCAGACAGACGGCTGTAGGGGACAGAGAACACGTTATTCTTCGTCAATGTCCCTCACTTCAGCCAGACCAAATAGTGTGTAGTCCAACAAAGCCTCAGATCTCACAAGATAATTTTTGTTTTCTTTCCGCTGAGCTCAAGTGGCCACCCAGCCTCCCGGGAGCTCAGGGAGGATTGGTGAGCATCTCAGACACCTGTGTGCACCTGCCAGCACACGGGGTTGCAGGAGGACACCTCCACATCGAGGTGCCCCTTACAAAGACGGGGAAAGGGTTTAACCCTGGGAAATCCTACTTGTTTTTCCAGACTTTTGAAGGAATTTTTAAGGAAATGTGCCTCTTTACTCTCCTGACGCAGTGGAATGATCTGCCATGAGATTCACAGTGTGTTTCTAGTTTTCCCAAGAAATGTGAACTCAAATGCAAAACTGCATTGTTCCACTTTAATTTTCATTTAAGTCCTATTTCTATGACTATAAATGTAATAGCTTATTGTAGAAAATGCATAAAGTTACAAGGAAGCAATCAAAATCATGCATATGGGCACATGGGCACCATGAAACTCATTTTAATGAAAGCAAGATCTGGGAAAAAATATATAATTCTCATCAAACTGACTTCCTCTCTGCCATCTCAGAGAGAGGTTTTTAAAAATTATTTAAGGTAAAGATTGTTGTTCCATTTGGTTTTGCTTAATAAATTCCTCTTGACTCCTCTGGTGCCCTATAACATAGGGCACTCTTGGGTTGTTTTTATTTTAATGAATAGCTCAGTTTATAACACATTATATTGTAACACATTACAGTGTACATGAATAAATGGAATTTGACTGCATTGTCCTTTCTGAAAACATTTGCCAACTTGGCACGGCACTTTTTGCTAGAATTATCTCTACACACTACGTGATTTCCCTTCTCTGCCTGGCCATGCCACAGTTTTTTTGTTTTTGTTTTGTTTTGTTTTGTTAAATAATCTGTTAGTGAAATAACATGTGGGGAATTTCCAATTCCATGTCCGTTACATAGTACATGCTCAGAAAATGCTATTCACATTATTGACAACAATGTAGGATTTTAAGTTAGTAGCAATTCTGCAAATGCGTGACATAGAAATAAATGACAGACGTGAATTGGTTTGTAGGACCATCATTTATTAGGTATGGGAACCTGTACAAGGAACTATGATCTTATGAATCCCAGCTTCCTTATATGTAAAGAAGGAATAACGATTTCTTATAAATCTCAAAGAGTTGTATTAATGGAATAAAATATATGAAAATGCCTAAGGCTGTACTTAGTACAGTGTGTACTCAATTAACAGGTTCTGTTCCCTTCCTTCCTTTATTTATTTGTCCACCCTTTCTCCCCAGCAGAGTATCTGCTAAGTTTTATAGCAAGTGGAAGAATTTGACTCTAAGCACCATGATGGTTGAGATTTGTTCATTTCTGTAGGTACAGTCAAAAGAATACTTGGTAGGACAGAGTTGAGTAAATGGTTAGATGAATGCATGAATGAATGAATGACTCATGCATTGGCTGCTTTTATTCCAAGTCTGTCGTAGAACTAGACAGCTGGGGAGGGCAGGCTGGATACATCGGTTATATATCACTTCATGACAGATTACTCCACACTCAGTGGCTTTAAACCACAAGCGTCATTATTGCACAGTTTCTACGGCTCAGCATGCAGGTGTGACTTAGCTGGTTACCTCTGGCTCAGTGTTTCTCATGTGCTTGTGGTCAAGCTGTTGGTTTGAGCTGTGGTCGCATCTGAAGGCTCAAACGTGGCAGGTGTGTCTGCTGTTGAGCATCTCACGTGGCTTTGACCAGGCTCCATCCCCTGCCATGGGAAACTTTGAACAAGACTGCTCACGACTGGCTTTACCTGGGCAAGTGGTCCAAGAGAACAAGAATATACTGGGTGGCTTAAAATAACAGAAATTTATTCTCTTACAGTTCCCGAGGCCAGACATCCAATATCGAGAGGTCGGTGAGCCAAGCTCCCCTTGACGGTTCTGGGGAAGACTCCTTCCTTGCCTCTTCCAGCTTCTGGAGGCTCCTGGAAATTCTTCACGTTCCTTGGCTTGTAAAGGCCTCATTCCAATTTCTGTCTCCTTCTGTACATGGCCTTCTCCCTGTGTCTCTGTGTCTGAAACTTCCTCTCCTTATAAGGACAGTAGTCATTGGATTAGGCCCACCCTAATTCACTATGTTCTATCCTGACTTGGTTACATTGCCAAGGACCCATTTCCAGGCTTCAGCGCTTTGGTCTTTAGTATCTATCTTGGAGAGACACAATGTAACCCATAACAGGGGTAGCAGAGATAGCTTGGTACATGGAAGCCTCCAGGGGCCTTTCCAGAATTACTTACAGGTGCTGAATTTTGACGGGAGCTTCCCTGGCAATCAATGTAATTCTCTTTTCTTCATGAGTCTACCTCCTGTGAAAGAGACCAAGGGAGGAAGTAGAAATGACACTAAACCATACAATGGGCTTCAGAGGAAGACAGGTGTCCATGCAGGGCTGCTTCCCTTCTTTGTTGCTCACATGGAGCAGAAAAGGGTCCAGGGATCTCCTCCACCTCACCTGGATCCGCAGGGACCAGCCAACCAATCTGTGACACACTCTCAACTCTCATTTGATGATAAAGCAGTACAGACATTCATAAGTCTCCATAATAAGAGAAAGCAAACAGAAAAAAACCATTCTACACCTGATGAGATATAACTCAAAGGAGGGGGACATTGTGAAAAGTCACAGGAAGTAGTTTCCTGAGATAGATTTACTCTAAGGAATGCGAGAAAATTTAGAAAATTTCTGATTAGTCCTCCCACCAAGAAAATTAACGAGCATTCATTTTAAGGGTAGAAAAATCTAAGATCAGAGGAATTCAGATAAAAAATTAAGAACAGGAATTCTGTATTAAAGATATTACAAAATTACTTCTTGTAGGAAGAATTTTGAGAATTTAAAGAACTTGAAGGAATTTAAAGGGTAAGAAAAAGAGAGAGAAAATGAGAGGAAAGGTGAAGACAGTCCTATACATGCAGTTTGATGTTTATAGGACCCTCCAATTAATAGAGGAAATCTTTTTCCAGTAAAGTGTAGAGCACAAAAGCTCGCAAAGTACCAATTGAAATGAATAAACTGGTAACAATTTCCAATCTGAGAATTTTTAATTTTAAGGCAAACAAAGGAAAAAAAATTCATGAATATCCAATTACAGCTTGAACAGGCTCCCCTTCTTCACTACCAAATAGTGACCACACTGCACCAAATTGCTGTCTATTCCAGCGCAAGATTTCCAAGTTGTTAGTCATATGCAAATGAATAGAAAAATCATGTTTCTCATTGGTGTATAAAGCGTACCATCAATGGACCTCTCCTGGAAAAATGTATATTTTTGCCAACTGACATAATAACTGACTAATTCAGGAATGGGGAAATATAGTAGAAAAAAATAATAGGAACAGATGAAACCAGTTATATAAAGAGTGCTGTTAGAAAATTGTGCAAATAACTTTTTTGAAAGACAAAATCATAACTTGATAATAATAATGCCATTTATTAAGGGCTTGTGATGGATTTAAAACTTTCATCACACAAATCTTCTATGACAATATGGGCCTAAAATCCAAGGTGATAGTAATGGAACAAGAATCATCAGGGGAGGTAGAAGAAGGAATGGGAGAAAAAGGCGGGCTAAATTTCTTTTCACACATACGGTAAAAACAATAGATACTGTTTCTTTCCTTGCTAATTCCAGTTAGGAAAAATAGATACAACTCTCTAGATAGATAGATAAATAGGGATATCTATCTAGATATGTCTATCTATCTATCTATCTATATATGATTGGACTCACACATTCCAAGTTGCTATGTAAGAAAAATGAGCTAAGTTTAAATAGTTCTGAAGAGACCAAAAATAAACAAAAGCCATTTTATTGAGCCACACTCCATATAGATGTCCATGCATTTCAGAACTGCCCCCAGACCCACCAGTCCAGAAACAATCACAGGTATTAGAAACAACATCAACAGAATAGAAAGGAAACAATGTACCTTCTATTTTTCCGTCAGCAGTACCTGGTGGCTGCCAACATGTTTTCTTCTTAGATTTCTCTGCAGCTTAGACCCCTGGTCCTGCTCAGAGGCCCTGAAAAGTAAAAGAATGATTTCCATTAAGTCAGATTAATCTTCAGTGTGGCTGGAAGAACGACCTCTGGCTAGGTAACCTCTCTGAATGGGAAGAAAATATTGAACAGTATCAAGCAATTCAAACATCTATTCCTAAAACCACAACAGTGCCAAACCTAGGACTCAAGCAAATGGAATCCAACGTCTGCAAACCAGTTAGCATGCCTTATACAGAATTTTGAGAAGGAAGCCATTCATTTCTGGATAAAACTACACTTAAATCTCCACTGAGTAACTTAGAACTTCAGACTAGGTAGGAGATTTCATAATACTCCAGTGTCCAAAAATGTTCATGTTAAAGATTACAAACTTTTTATGCTGCATCTTAAAATGTGATCCTTTCGTCCGTTGTCGGGGTAGGCAAAGAATGGCTAACCATTATCTTTGCAGTCAAACTTCATCTATAAATGAATCTGGTTATTAATTTTACCCTTCAGTCAATGGTAGGGTGGAGCCTTATGGCCATCCTTCTCTGATTTAGGATTTATGGGTGATAGTACATTCTTCAGGACAAGTAGAAAAGATTTTGAGAATCAATCTTCCATTTTTACTTGTTAGTATTGTCTTTAAAAAAAATTTTTTTATACTATTGGTGTATTACTTTCTACCTTCTTCAGCCTCTGAGCCTCTGAGGATAATTCTGGACGATCTTCTGAGCTGAGTCCACAGGAGCTCAGGAATGTGTGGAATTCACAATCTGAGTCAAGAAGCGTGTACTTTTGCACGGGACTCAGAAGACATCTGCTATTTCTGTTCTTACCGTGAATGGAGAGCCGCGGTGCCCCTCGGGCCTGAAATCGGAACTTAGAGGGAGCCTGACAAGGAGAGCTTTGAAATAAGAAGAGATGGGGATTGAGACCATTTGTGAGCTAACTAAAGCAGTCAGAGTCCCAGGATGCCACCTAGATTGTAAGAAAATAAAACCTGAGTAGCAGTTTAAGAATATCAAAGAAAAGCTAAGAACCACTTATAGGAAAGCCGCATGGGAGAGAGCAAATCAAGGTAGTGAAAAGTGAGGTCTTCAAGAGGTAGGAGCCATTCAGACTTGACTTCAAGAAATAAATACAAAATCTGTGGAGTGAGTTCTGAAGACTGAAGGCGTTCTGTGCGGGGACCAGAAAGGCATTACCTTCCTTACCCAAGAAGGCACTCCTGTGACTGAACCTTTCAGAATCCCCAGCACTTAGTAGGATGTCTGACATACAGCGGTGCTCATTCTGGGCTTACAAACGAATAAGAGTCGGATGGCTGACCGCACATGTCTTGGAAATTTCCCACAGGTGTCAGAGAAGGGGGTCAGAGAATGCAGATCTAATCCCCCGACTTCAGAACAAACCTCCCTGCTACTATGGGAGGTTTTCTACAATTATCTCAGTTTTGCTTACCTCAGAATATTATCTTGTCAATCCCAACCTCCCTAACTATCCCTTCTCCCCATGCTTTCCCCTGGCAACCATAAGTTTGACATGTACACTATATTTTGACATGACTGCTATATTTAAAATGGATAACCAACAAGGACCTACTGTAGAGCACAGGGAACTCTGCTCAGTGTTATGTGACAGCCTGGACGGGAGGGGAACTGGGGGGAGAATGGATACGTGTGTATGTATGGTTGAGTCCCTTTGCTGTGCACCTGAAACTATCACAACATTGTTAATTGGCTATACTCCAGTATAAAATAAAAAGTAAAAAAAACCACAATATTACCTTGTAATAAAACTCAAAAATCGCTCCTAAAACATAAAACCATGTATGTGTTTCAGAGAGACCTGGGGAATCTCTTATCTAATCTGCAGGCACAACCTTGGGGTCAAAGAACACAGGTGGGAGAATAAGTGATGGGAGTGAGGAAAGAGAAGCCAGTAGGTGGAAACCTGGGGACCTGGGGGAAAACAGTGAACCAGCAAATAGCCCCAAATAGGAATCAAATTGGAGTTCTCCTGCAGGAGGCCTGGCTTCCTCAGTAAACATGCAAGTGCGTTTTCACCTCCCCTCTGTGAAAGATTTGGCGATGATAAGTTAAAAGAGGGTGACCTATTTGATTTTTGCAGTTGTGAGGACAGTAATTGGAATTATATACAAATAATTCTGGTCCAGAAGTACCCTTAGTGATGGATGATACCAGATTGTCAGATCTGTTCCTGTCCCCTGATCCCCACTGGCTCACAGCCATCCGGGTACATTGTTCCAAAGATAAACACTTTTCTCTAATTTTTTGCGTCTTTGCTTCGGAGGTAATCTGATATCACAGATATGTCTTATTTTTCAAATAATGAGCGCCAACCAGATGCCCAGTAAATATTTGTTGTTTCATGATTACTGAATTATGTCTTCATTCCAACCCAATTCATGTGCATAAACACACTTCTTTCTTTTTTTCTGTAAACTTTTTTCCTCTCAAATTTACCTGTGAGATCAAACTCTAAAACAAGGGATTGTGAGTCTTCCGTGACATGGATTGGAGTAGAGAAGAGCCCTGCATTGCGTCCCTTCTCCTGGACCTCGCTTCCAATGTTAGGAGCAATTTCATTTCGTCTTTGGGAAAACATTATAGTAGTGTTTTACTGAAGGGAGAAAACCTGTCTTTCTAAGGGTAAAGTTTCCATTCTGGAGTAGATCGGTGTTTACACGTAGCTGCTTTTGATATATGTCCACATAAGCATATGAATGTGAGGTCCCTGAACTCCACAGAACAGAAAGAGAGACGCACGCAAGATTCCACGCTCTGAATTCTTGCCTCGTCAGTGTTTAATGACTTAACAGCAAACCCCACAGCGGCAACTGTTGGAGCATTTCTCTGCTTTCCAGAAGTTGCCGCTTGGGAGCTGGGAGCAGAATGCCTCGAAGGCAGACCTCAGCCCATTTGCCGACCCAGCAAAGTCGTTATCTGCAGAGCAGTGTTGACAGCAGCTGCAGGAACCCGGGGGCCAGGCTGGCATGGAGATGGCAGCCCGGGCGGCTAGATTCGGAAGCAAACCCTTGGGTGCCCCCCTCCTCCAGCCCGTGACAGTGCCCGGCTCAAGGCAAGGTCAAGCCAACCGGCTGGACCACGGTCCAAAGTTACTCTTTGTAAAAAAGACAAGAGTTGTCCCACGCAGTGCTTCGAAGACAGCCAACTCCATGCAAGACGCTTAGAAATACAGTCCCTAAATGCCTTCGGTAACCGTGGATTATAAAATATGAAGAGAAAGTTACAAATAGGGAAAGCCTGTTAACTTGGTAGCTTTCCAGACAGAGCAAGAGCAAGAGATCAACACATCACTCTTTCCTCTCGCCAGGTCCAAGCACAGAAATGCGTCCCAGATGTGACTTCTACCTGCTAACACAGACCTAACGTTTACTCCTAACTCAGCTGCTGCCCCCACCTTCTGGGTGACACGGTACAAAGGACTGTCTGGCCCTCCGTTCACACTATCCCCCCGACGCTGTGAACTGCCTGTCCACTAGAGATCTTGGGGAGCAGAGGGGTCAGCGTGAGGAAGACAGATGCTAAAATGATGGAAAAGGCAGGTGACAGGGCTCCAGAGGGGACCAGGATGCCCAGCACAGGTGGTACTGCTGGCAAGCTTGGCTTTGGTTTCCCTTTTCCTGGGGTTATTTCCTGGTTCCCTGACGGGCCTCGGTCCACATTTATCTTTTCAAAGGCTGAGTTCTGCTTGAGAAAGTGAGTTAGTATCCTTATCTTGCCGGTGACAGCCAGCTGACATGTCTCTAAGGCCCAAATCCATTCTACTTCCCCAAAAGTTGTCCGAAGGAGTCCCACATGGGTGGAAAGGTTGAAAGGACAAATGGACGGAGAAAGGACCTTAGGCTGAGAGCAACTGACACCCCGTGCACGGGATTTGGAATAAAAGAAGAGGCTGCCGTTGGGTGGCAGTTTCCTGGAAATAGTGAATGATTTAAGAAATCAATGCGATATTTGGGTTCTTTAAAAACTTGGTTAGGAAGACCCATTTCCATTTATCACCTTATTTTTGTTTTTATTTTTTTATGATTTCTGAAGTATATTTCAAACTTTTAGTATGAATTTTTTAAAAGAATACTGTTAATAAAGCAAATAAAATATACTGAATCTGAAAGATATGTCTCGTTTATCTTCTAATTCGTTACCCTGAGCATTGATCGATTCATGTAGCTTCTGAAACCATGAAATAAAGTTCATAATTGTGGAGATGGAGTTGAGAAAAGGATGGTACAAACAGATATCCTGGGCCTTTATCCAGGTGACCTTTGTAATTCCTCTCTGTACCACCAGGTGACCTTCTTTGTAATTATCCAGGTGACCTTATCCAGGTGACCTTCTTTGTAATTCCTCTCTGTACCACCTCGTTTGTAAAGCTTGTTGAGACACGGCAGAGAAGCAGGAAACTGAGCCAATAATTGGGCTCTTTAAAACCGCCACCATTGATTGACCGCTGTAGTCACCACAGACAATTGTTTTTGATTCTTTACCTATGGATTTCTTTCAACAACATGGTAGTAATCTTTAGCAGCCGCTGAGATGGCCCTAAGTTCAGGAAGTGACCAGAGGCTGAAACAGGCCTCCACAGTTAGTAAACCGACTTCACTGGTGCACAGTGTTTCCCCCTTCGCTGTATTACCTTGTTAGCGGCAGTTAACACAGGGAGCTCCACGGCAGCTGGGATGCTTGTTCAAAGCAGGGTCCTGGGCCCGACTTCCCGTCTCCTGTGGCTCTGATGCACTGTTCAGACCGATGCTGATCCGGACTTTGCGGCAAAGCCAGCCAGAGCACATCCCTGGAATGCACTCTTCAGAGGGGCTCTGTGAACCACGTATGAAAGCAGCTTCCATCGAGCATTTCTCGCCTTCCTTTATATTTTCTTTCTGTTTGCACACATGATAACTGAGGTATTGGAAGATCTAAAAGTCCCAGATTGCACTGTTTGAGCTGTTATAATTGGCTTCTCTTTGGTATTCCAGGGAGGACCTCATCCCAGAACTGTGGATAAGATATAATTTCATTAGAAATAACCTATGCCGTGTCTTGCGGTATTCCAGTGAGAGAGGTGAACTAAGCTAACTGATTCAGCTTGAGTCTAACCAGTTTAGACTCCTGGGTTCATCCCCACAACCCAAGTGTCCATCCAACTTGCTTTATGTTTCTTCCTCCAGTGGAATTGGTCAACTCAACTGTCCTTCACCTCTCGTTGTATTTACATCACTCCATCTCTAACCATGCCTTTTCCAAGACTTGAATTCTCTTCCCTGTTTATGTCAATTCTACTCATAACTGTTCTACCTTAGAGCAAACACTGTTCTCTTTTAAGTTCGCCAAATTTACTACCTATAGCCTATATTAGTTTGTTGGCATTTAATCATATTTTCATTCATTACATCCCTTGCATCGTTATTTAACTTTTTAACATTCTGTAAACTCTGTCTGCGGAAATCATATGTTCTATTTCTTTGTTTTCCCCCAAAGGCTACAGCACAGCCTGGAGAGCATACAGAATATATATAGTTAAATGACTACTCACTGTTTTGCCTCTGCAAATTATATTTCAGTGCTGAAAGATTGGAAGCATTTAAACAGACTATTTATTTTGAGAAATCAATATGCTTGTATAAATTATAAAACAAAGCAAGGCACACTCTTAACTATTCTCAGAAATGTGAAATGTTCAGTTTCTTTAGAAACCCTGAGCGTGATGTTTTTCTCTTGTAGGCTTACATATTTGCTAACCATAAATGTATATGGTACAGGATTGCTCTACAGGAAAAAGATTCTTTTCCTCTATAGGATAACAACTGTCTTATAAAAATAAATAAAAGTTTAAAATATCGTCTCCTGAAGGGAAGCTGCTGTCCGACTTAGAGCTAGGTCTCATTCCACAGCACCTGGAGGTTATTTTCAGTGATTTTTCACATCTACCTCACATTGTTCCTTTCTTTCACCGTCCCTTTTCACATATAGATTGTCTCCATTTGAGAATTTCCTGTAGTTGTTCCTGACTTTGATAATCACTGAATCCAAATCCCTATAAATAGTCCATGTATTAAACTTCTGCTAATAACACAGTAATGGTAAGAGCACCATAGGGCTGGAGTGCAGACTGAAAAGCATGCTGCCTCCCAAAGTGCCTGACACATACATACATGTTGATTTCCGTGTCCACTTAGAGAACCAGCCCAATACAGGGGCCCATCGGCACAGGACGTCCTCAGCCATTCCTTGGAGGAGGAGCCATTCCTCCTCAGCCATTCCTTGGAGACGGGGCTGCACCCCTGCTAAGCTTGGAGCTGGCAAGGAAGCAGCACTGTCTCTGTGCCTCAGGGGGTTCTTACTATTGAACATGTGTTCACATCCTGGGCTTGTTCCTTAGGCTGGATTCTCAGAAGCAGACTGTCTGAGTCGAAAGTCAGCACCATTTCCAAAGCTGCTTTCCCCAAAGTTTGCTTTGATTGACCCTCCAACCAGAGACGCTCATCTTTCTGCATCCCTGCTGTACCCTACATTTTCCCATTCTCTGACACTGAGAGGATTCTACACAGAAATGTGAAAAAAATCGTAAAATCTAGGCACAGATTCTATTAGGAACTCTTGGAGACTCTGCAGGGCGAAAGGCAGACAGATTAGGCTGAGCAAGAGAGCACAGGTCAGGGTTAACAGTGAGGAGGTGTGGACTGCCGCTGCCCACCCTAGAACCCCATACAAGGCGGACCAACAGAGGGACCCTTCCATCTGCTCCCCCAAAGCGGGAGCGTTCCATAATCCATCACACTTTCTGAACGTGGGTATTTTCTTTTCTTCTGTGTTAACTTTGTACTTGGACCAAGTCCTTCAAAGAGAGCTGAGTGTTTCTGCCTCAGACTCAGATGAAACTCCTTGTTTCCTGCGTTTAGATCAATAAAAAGGGCAAAAATAATTTAAAGAATTATTGACCGTCTTGGTTGTCTGCACACATTATTTTCATCTTGCTCTATATTTGCAACCATAAGGGTATTTTTTTAAAAACGAGAAAGGTAAAAACTATATTTCTGATCTCACTAGAGCATCCCTGTTGCAATACTTCATCTCTTTGCCTGCCGAGGAAATGTGCCGCACTTCTCGATGAGAGGAACGAAGATTTATACGCCTCATCTTTGCTCTGTGCACGCCAATTCCAGCTCGTGGCTTCAATAAGCTATGACGGTTTGAAGCTTTGGAAATGGCCAGCTGGAGGTAACAGATTTCTGAATTCCATCAAAAGACGAGACCATCAGAGGCGTCCTCCCAAGCCTGCACACGCTTCCTCAGATTGTGCTGAGCTGCTAGAGAAATTTCTCTCCAAACCCAGTGGGCCAGAGTCCTTGAGCTCCCAAAGGCTTATGCCCAAGGGAGCCCAACAGCCCATTCATAAGCCACTATGTGGCTAATCTATAAATTAACACCCCCTGGTCCAAAGGCCAGCCAATCGAGTGTAATCTTATGGTACCTGGATGCCCGGGCAGGAAACACTCAGGATGAATTTAGCAGAAAACCTCCAGTTGCTCATTAAAAGATGCCGTCAGCTCCTTCTGTTTTTGTGGCATTGGTTTGATAATCAGGCTTTTTGTTCGAGATCATGGTCCTGTGGAGAAAAGGGTAATCAATTGTTTTGTTCACCCTCTCCTCTGATGCTCGTTGGTACCTTGACTGTGCAGTTTCCATGAATAACCCTGTGTCCAGACGAAGAGATGAGTTGACGGGGGTTTCTAAATATTCACAGGTTGGTGCTCTCAGTGCCTGGTGGTGGACGGGGTCAGAGCAGAGTGGCTGGGAGAGGACTGAGTCAGCTCTGCAAACCACGGGGTGACCCCGGAGAAAGGAAACGCTACTCGTCTGATACAGAAGGTGGTGAGTGGTACATGTTCCCCATATTTCAATGAGCCTTCGATGCCTTATTCACACTTTCGCTAAGCCAGTCAGTGCTGAACTTACTGCAATCATTTTCATTATGCATCACGTATTGACCCTTTAAAGATTTACCAAGTCCAGCTGAGTTTGATGAATTTGCGTTGAACATCTGCTATATGCAAACGGGTCTTTGAGCCTCCGGGCAGGACTCTAGTGATGGTGAGAAAGCAGACCTTCTTGCACGTAGCCCCCAGCCGCAGAGGGATGAGTCGTGTACACACAAAGAACCAGCACCGAAGAGACAGGCAACACCTCATAAAAGGGTCCGAGGGTTTGGAGAGAAGCGAGGCCAGGTGGGATCAGTCAGGCTTTCTGGAGGAGCTGTAATTTCAGATGAGGTTCGGAGGGTCAGACAGGTGGCTGGCTGTGAGTCGGAAGAGGGGGGGAGGCTTCAGGGGGCCACATGGGCCAAGGGTGGGGGGCCTGTGCGCAAACAGGTGGGAGGCAGATGGATACGCCGCGCTGAGAAGTTCGTGATGAATTCCGCTGTGAGACCCCCGTGAAGGTCCTTCATCTGGGGAGGCGCCTGCTTGGAGGTGTTGAGAACACCAAGGCCTGTGTGGGTTTGGCTGGACAGGGCAGCCTCAGACCCCCTCCACGTTTCTTGCTTTTTTTTTTTAACAAACACACATGTTTTTAGACAGGTTTTATTCCACTTTCCTCCACCCTGGTGGCCTCAGCTACAGCCTGAGTGTGGCCACGTGCCCCGCGATTCGGATTACGGCTTGTACCAGCTGTACATTCTCCTTTACCTTTCTTGGGACCGTACAGATGGACGCCCCTTCATCCTTTATGTAAATTGGCTGGAAAGTATTTATTTCAACAGAGGGTTTGCCTTTTTAAGAAAGAGAAGTAAAATAGAGAAATGCAGTAAGTATTTTAATGGAAAAAAGCCATTTCAGCAAATGGCTTGAAGTATTAGCAATAAGCTTTCAGATAAAGTTCGGGCTGACATTTGAAGTCTGTGGTACATGTAGAAACTATAAATGGTGTTGGCCAGACTTTTGCCTTCCGTCCGTACAACCTTTTTATGACTGAAATGCACCGTTTATTCAGATTTTCGCTCTGCTGCAACGTTTGCTCCTTTAAAAATCCTATCTGTTTACATTCTCGTTACTTTTATAACCTATATTTTAAAACATAAGGTTGGCTTTGATTTTATGGGGCTTTAAATGCCTATACAGATACATGACGGCTATAAATTATCCAGACTGAAGTTCTGGAGCAGTTTGTGAAAATTATGGCCATGGTTTATACTTAGATCACAGAAGTCTCATTATTATTAAAATATTTGGAGAGAGCCTACCATACGTTGCCTGTATTCAGTGCTGGGGAATCAAAAGAGGCTGAAGAAATGGTCACTGCCCTCAACGATATCATACACCACTTGGTGACAGAGGACAGAAAGTAAAACCCTCCCCAAATATAATATTATTGATACATCAGTGACAAGAGCAGGAGGGGGCTGAGGCGAGGGCAGGGCTAGACCTGAAAGGAAAGGGTCTTTGGAGGATGATCCAGTGCTTTGACAAAGCAGGTTGGGAGCTGGGATGCCCCTCAACCTTTCATTTTTGTCATTTCCGTCTCATATTGCTTTCCGTTTTATTGTGATTTTAATTTTAAAAATTTAGAATATTGAATATATTTTCAAAATTTTAAAGATACAAAAGCTTTCACAGCATTGCCATTCAAAAATGAAACCCTTAGGTATAAATCTAACAAAATATATATGAGATCTATATGAGGAAAACTACACAATTCCGCCAAACAAAATTAAAGAACTAGCAAGTTCCCAAGACGGCCGAGTAGGAAGACCCTAAGCTCCCCTCCTCCCATGGATGCACCAAAATTACAGCTATTACAGAGAATTTACTGATGAGGAAGACTGGAACCTACCAGAAAAATCTCTTACAACTAAAGATATAAAGAAGGAACCACAGTGAGATGGGTAGGATAGACAGAGTCATGGTATAGTCAAGACCCACACCCCTGGGTGCGCGACCAACAGACAGGAGAATAATTACAATTGCAGAGGTTCTCCTCAAGAAGTGAGGGGTCTGAGCCCCACATCGAGCTCTGCAGCCCAGGGATCCTGCACCAGGAATATGAGACTCCAGAACATTTGGTTTAAAGGTCAGCAGGGCTGACCTTTGGGAGACCCAGAGGGCTGAGGGAGATATACTCCACTCTTAAAGGGCAAACACAGAATCTTGCATGACCTGGGTCCCAGGGCAGAAGCAGTAATTTGGATAGAGCCTGGGTCAGACCTCCTGCTGATCTTGGAGAGTCACCTGGAGAAGCAGGAGGAAATTGCATCTCACCTGGGGACATAGACACTGGCAGCAGCCACTTCAGGGAGCTCGTTCTACCACGTGGACCCTGGTGATGACAAGAGACGTTGTGGGACCCTCCCTCTAGTTTACTAGCCTCAGGACCCAGCCCCACCTCACCTACCAGCCTGTAGGCACCAGTACTGGGACATCTCAGGCCAAGGAACTAACTGGCGGGGACGCAAGCCCACTCACCAGGACCTGACCCCACATGACACCATGGCATAGACACTAGACCTGGGACCCCCAGGGCCCTGCACCCAGAGACCCCAGGGCTGGCTCTGCCCACCAGAGGGCAAAGGAAAACAAAAACACAGTGACCCAAAATCTATGGGATGCAGCAAAAGCTGTTCTAAGAGGGAAGTTTATAGCAATTCACTCTTACCTCAGGAAACAGGTAAAATCTCAAAGTTTTTCTAATAAGCATATAATCATCTTATTGAAAAAATTAAATTTTATTTTTGAAAAAAACCCGTAGAATTTTGAAGCAAAAGGGGATGATGCAAGATCTGTACCCAGGTAAAGATGTCTTTTACCTGTGAAAGCAATGAGAAGCCTTTTTCAGTTAGATAGAGACACAGATATTATTCATTTAAAAAAAACTGATTGAGCAACCACCCTGGCCAAGAGAGAGATGAATAAAAATTAACAACTCACAAAGAGAGAAATTGTTTAAAAAGATATCAATCCTTCCTTTTCTACTTCTTGGAGTATATATTTTAGAAAATACTCTCAAATGTGTGCTTTACTGGTATTATTGTACAGCATTAGGGAATATCCTTAAAATGATAGTGAGTAATGCCCTTCTAATGACAATGAATAACGTCATTGTAGTAATGACCTATACGATTGATGAAGAGGATGACTTGTTAATGGCACGGAAAGTACATTAAAATATCAAGCTCACAAAAAGAGTGCAAAAAAAAATATCAAGCTCACAAAAAGAGTGCAAAATTACGTAGCGAGAGACAGATTCACTCTATTTTTAAGTGCTTAAAAAATCAACTGGATGGTACTAGGTCATTTTAGGAGAGTAGAATGTAAGAGGTGGCATAAGTTGGGTGATAGGCTAAAATGCTGTAAAAAAAGATGCCAAAAATATGGGTGCTCCATCCGAACAGAAGAGTATTTATTTCTCATACAATAGCCTGGAGGCAGGCAGGTGGTTCAGAGCCGTGCCCTCGGAGCTCACTAGAGACCCTTGTTTCTCCACCACGTCCCGGGCTGCGGTCCTTGTCCTCTTGTTCAAAGCTGGTCCACTAGCATCAGTCTGGGTTCTAGCCTGCAGGGGGAGGGGGGAAGGAGGCTAAGTGGTTTTCCTCTAGAAATGTGATCTGGAACTGGATACCCTCATCTTGCTGCCGGAGCCCCTAGGGAAGACTGTCTCTGGCTGGGCTCCAGCGTACCCACTAAAGGACCGGGGGTTCTAGTATTAAACGTGGGAAAGAGCATGGTGGGGTCTCTCAGCCACTTCTACGACCAGAGGACGTCTTTTCTCTTCTTAATATTTTCCTCTCACTTTTAATTAAAAAATGGGCGTGTATTCCATTTATGATTTTTATAGGCACACAAAAAATAGGAAAGAAAAAGATTCTCGCTGGGTTTGTTCTGTAAACCTCTTTTTTTAAAAAGATAGCTTATTATAGTACCTGCAAAATCTACGGATGTTTCACTCTTGTCAGATTCTAATCTGCACGTCGTGTAGAGAACAGTGAAATTAATTACCTAATAGAACGTACAATCTCAAAGTCATTTCTGTGGAGATTTCTAATGGAGTAGGTTGCTGTTTTCTTTTATTTATTATTATTACATTTTTATAGCAGATCGGGCTTCCTGAATGTAGCGATTGCTTTGACGAGTAAACTGAGGATATATTCATTCAGTTAAGCCCAGTGTAGCTCCCGGAAGGATCGGCTGAAACGCCCTAGGTGACCTTGGGAAGTTGTCCTGGGTTAGAAATTCCCACAAAAAAACCCTGAATGTGCTACCCAGCACTATTGCACCTTTGGTTCCCGGTAATGTGCTTTCTAATTGGATGGACGGCAACACTTCCCCTGCTGTGGATCAGGAAGAAATATCAAGAGGTCCTCCAAAGAGTGTGAACACTCACACCTATTTCTCCAATTACAGGCTTTGGTTTTTAGATCAAACCTTACGTTCATTTTCAAAATTTGAGTCATAGGTTGGATTTTTCTTAAATATTCCTAATTACAAGAGACATACATGTTAAAATGATGAAGATATTAAAAGCGAGCAATCTTCCTGAAAATCTTTTTCAATTGAAGTTCTCAACTCACTAATGATGATGAGATGTGGGTGCTATCTAGTTGTCTATTGTAACTGGCAAAGACATATGATGCAACGACATGTGAAACACAAAGGCAGACTGAGGAAATATGAAAGCTCCTGGATAGGATGGTTACGGAAGATAACCAAGATAATTGTCCTGTCAATCTAGACCCTGTGGATTGAATTGTCTCTTTGGGTATTTTCGTGGCTGTGAAATTTTCCCCTATGAGTGTGATAGCCACTTTTGAATAAATACAGCCATTTAATAATCTTGATATTACAGGTCAAGATTAGCAGCCATTTACGGAATAAGATATTGCTCCAAGCTTAAAGTGAGTGATTCATAAAAGTAATGATAGTGGTTCACACTTACTACAGCCAGGCATATTTAAAATGTGTTATCTGTGTTCATTCACTTAATCCTCAGAACAGTCCTCCGAGATAGGTACTATTATTATCCGCATTTTACGGTTGAAAAAATATCACTGTCAAATCCCTTTCATAACCTTTCTGGGTTCGTATGTGTTTAGAATGTTCATGAGGGGGTGTGTGTGTGTGCACATGTGCACCTGCTACAGGAGACTGGAGAAAGTAGATTGCAGAAAGAGGCAAGTAGTTTTTGGAGGAATGTCCCCAAGAAGGCAGTTATAATCCCAAAGATGTCGTGACATGCTTGTTGCAGAGGCTGCCAGCAGGGAGGCATCTGGTGCTGATGTAACAGGCTGAGGACAGGCTCGGCTGAAAAATTAAGAGAGACGTCTTCTGGAGGGCCGGTGGGTTAGGGGAGGCATTGGGGTAACAGTCATTCGGGAGGCAAGGTGGATAACAGCAGGAGCATTTACTGAGTGCCTGTCACGGGCAGATGCTGTGTTTGCCTTACCCCGAGTTTCTCCTTTCACAGACAAGGACATGGAGACACAGCAAGGTCAATACCGCTGAGGTCACGGCCAGGACCTCACAGAGCCGAGGTTCCTCTCCAGGCGTCCTGATCTCTGGACAGAACACTTCTGAGCACGTGAAGGTGTCAGGAAACAGGTGCACATTGACAACAAGGACCATCTAGACACAACCCCACAAAGCCCTCGTTTGTCACAGTGCACTTGGGGTGACCCTCATCTGGGCTCCTCCAGGTCCCGGGACATGTGGGCAGCTCTTTGGTTCACCTGACCCAGCATCTCTCCAGGTGTCTGTTCACACACAGCCCATCTCTGCAGCCACAGCAAGTGCTTCTGCAAAGCCATGTCTGTCTTCTTCCACTGGCCCTCTCTGCCGTGCCCCCAGTCCGGCACAGCCCTCATGTGCACTCCTTCAGATGGTTTGTGAAGTCAAAGGAAAACAGTCGTACATAGGTTGGGGCAGGAGAAGAAACAGTTATTTCTCTGCCTCTTCACTGATGGTTTGGACAAGTTCCAAAGACTTCTTCTCCACACCTTTGTTCAAGGTGCTCCTTGGACCAGAAGCATCTTTCCTTGGCAATGTCCGTCAGCATATTTTTATATTATATTATATTATATTATATTATATTATATTATATTATATTATATTATATTATATTATTTTATTTTATATTATTTTATTTTATTTCATTGTATTGTATTGTTTTGTATTGTATTGTATTTTAGGCTGTGCTGGGTGGCTTGTGGGATCTCAGTTCCCCAACCAGGGATTGAATCTAGGTCAAGACAATTAAAGTGCCGATTCCTAACCACTAGGCCACCAGGGAACTCCCCAACATCTTTTTTTTTTTTTTTTTTTTTTTTTGCAGTACGCGGGCCTCTCACTGTTGTGGCCTCTCCCGTTGCGGAGCACAGGCTCCGGACGCACAGGCTCAGCGGCCATGGCTCACGGGCCCAGCCGCTCCGCGGCACGTGGGATCTTCCCGAACCAGGGCACGAACCCGCGTTCCCTGCATCGGCAGGCGGACTCTCAACCACTGCGCCACCAGGGAAGCCCCCCCAACATCTATTTTAAATGTTATATCGTCCAGGCAACTTTCTCTGTTACCCGTAGGTGAATTCATCTCTCCCTCTGTTTTCCTTTCACCTTATAACTGATACTTACCCAGGCTCTTTTTGTCTTTGCTTGCCCCTCTTTAAAGCAGAGTCCACTAAGTATTTCCCATGGGGGCTGTCGCAGTACGTGGTACCCTCTGCCCTGCTCACCTGCCCGCCTCGGGGTTGTTGCCCACACTCCTCGCTCTGCCTGGGCACCTCAGGTGTCTGCATGGCTCCTTCTCTCTCTTCATTCCAATCTCGCATCAGAGAGAACTTCCTCTCTGGGTTCCGCAGAAGCCACCTCTGGGACAAGAATCGGAGGGCAGGAGGTGGTCCCGGGAAGCACAGGCAGGGAGGTGGGAAGAGAAGAAAGGCAAGAAAGGGTGGGCTGCCTAGCAGGGGCTGCTGGAGCCCCAAACACAGCTCACAGTTCTCCCCAGAAGGCTGGGGCACGGGCTCCCCCCGACTTCTGGCTCACCAGACAGAAAGGCCTGGACACCCTCCAAGAACCCCAGAGGCAGTGCTGGCCTTGGGGGAGATAAAGGGAAGTGCCTGGAGCATGGGATGGGCAGGAAGCATGGGTACCACCGTGCCAGCCCCAGTGGTCCCCATCCATGCCCGTACCTTACGGTCCTTAGCCTTTTAGCAGGTATCTGCACTCGACTTGTGTTTATAGGTTTATTTTTATTGTCTTTCCCCCCTTAGATTCCATGCTGCATCAGTGCCAGGACCTATTCTGTGTAATTCCCCGTGGTTCCCTCAGCACGGCACCTGGCACCTGGTAGGTGCTATTGCATAAATAGATGTTAAATAAATCAATGAATAAATATGTGTTAAAGCTTAATTGACTACCTACTTTTCTTTACTTTTCATCTACAAATTACCTTGTAGGTCAAGGATGCCTAGGGCATCATTGATTCAATACAGTATTTCAAAGATTCTATTTCTAATGCATGGTAGGACCTCATTAATTGACAGTGTTTGGAAATGACCTCAAATCAGGCAAATGTTTAGCTGTGACAATTTTGCTTAGTATTGTTTTCGTTGCTTCTCAGTATATTTAATATTTTTCAGTATTAAATGGAGAATCTTTATTTCCATGTTTCTTTATTTCACCAAATTTGGGAAGAGGAACTCTTCTATCCCTATCTATCTATCTATCTATCTATGTATCTATCTATCTATCTATCTATCTAACTATCTATCATCTATCTATTATTTATCTGTCATGTGTACATGTGTTTGCAGTGGCTACGGTAGTGTAGGATGTTAGCTCGTCAGATACAGATGTTTTGGGTTATAGATGAGAAAATTGAGACTCAAGTTTTTTCTTCTTTTTAATTGAAGTATAGCTGATTTACAATGTTGTATCAGTTTTAGGTGTACAGCAAAGTGATTCAGTTATACATATATATATGTCCATTCTTTTTCAGATTCTTTTCCCTTATAGGTTATTACAAAATATTGAGTTGAGTCCCCTGTGTTATACAGTAGGTCCTTATCGGTTATCTATTTTGTATACAGTAGTGTGTATATGTTAATCTCAAACTATTAATTTATTCCTCCCCTCCTACTTTCCCCTTTGGTAACTATAAGTTTGTTTTCTCTGTCTGTGGGTCTATTTCTCTTTTGTGTATAAGTTCATTTGTATCACTTTAAGATTCCGTATATAAGCGATGCATATGATATTTGTCTCTGTCTGGCTTGCTTCACTTAGTGTGATCATCTCTGGGTCCATCCATGTTGCTGCAAAAGCTCAAGTATTTTTGTGCTGCATTCAAGGTTGTGTTGCTAAATGTGGGCGACAGGACTGGAAACAATTGCCCACCTCCTAGGAGAGCATTCTTTCCACGACACGGCGGAGACTCCTTTCATGAGCTGCTATATAAAATGGATAAGCCAATTTCCTTTTGCGTGGCATGGCTGTTATAAGCAGAGCTTTTAAAATGTTCGTTAATTCCCCAAGTGAACATCTGAGCTTGGGTGATAGGATTATTCCTTCCATATACATGAAGGGAGGCGTCTGTGTGAGGCTGAGGGATTGGCTGCAGGTCATAAGAATGAGGGTTTGAATTCCGTGGCCTTCCTCGGATGCTGGAACAGCCCTTTCCTGTGGCTCAGAGCACAAGACGTTATGCAAATCAGGGCACCGTGTTCCGACTTCAGCGCATCTGGACCCTGGTTAAGTGAAAGCAATTTCCTCATAATCCTCATTGCAGTGTGCACTTCCTCACCTGACTCTTGAGCCATTTCTACACGAGGCCAGTTCCGTTTGAGTGGTTTTTCTTCCACTTAAGGGACTTTTTTTTGCCTAGATGGACTGGATAGTTTGCATTTATCCTTAGCAACATGAGAAACTATTTGCAGAGGGGAACATTGAAATCAATGTGTTATCATACGGTGTGGAATTGCAGTGCCCATAGAAATTGTCCCATAATTGTTGTCTCCTGTAATCTACTGTCTCTCCTTCTAGTACAAAACATGAGGAAAGCTCAACCAACCTGATGGTTATATTTCTGTTTCCAGAAGCACAAGCACCAGACTTGAGGTGCACCACCCACGCTGCCCAGACGGCAAAGGCTACAGCCTTTGCTCGGGGCATGAAGTGTGCGGGCTGACGGTGCTCGGCCGTGTGCAGTGGCTCAAAGGCCACGGTGAGTCTTGGCTCGAACAGAGCAAATATGCACTTAAACAGTCAGTCGTCAAAATTTCCTTGGTGGAACGTTTCTGGACATTTCTATTTTTATGCTTTTAAATCCTGACAGTTAGATCAGAAGTGCAAATTTCCACCCTTAAGCAAGGGACAGGTTTCCAGAGAGCCCTTGCCTGTGTGCGTGTGCGTGTGCGTGTGTGTTTCTGAGATAGAGATCGTGTGCTTTAGAGAGACAGGGACAGAGACAGTGATAACAACGAGAGAAACACAGTCTTCCTGCTGGAACCTTGGTTGACCCAACAAACACACTCTTCCTGACGGGGTTGGATTCTTCTTTATTATTTCCTCTTTCACCTTATCTTGGGGTTATTTGGCCATTCTTTTACTAAATCCTTGAAACTAATGGTAAGCTCATTACTTTCAAACTCTCCTTTTATCCTAAGATTGGCATTTGGGGAGCTCATGTGTTCTCCACAGCCATGTTCTTTAATTCTCGAGTCTGTCCTGTCACCTCCAAATGCTCACACAGGTGGGCCTGGATCCTTGAAGGACCCAACAGATCCTCCTCGGGGCTGATTTAAGCCAGTGAAGATCCTCTGGGCTGATTTAGGCCAATGAAAATCCTGGCAGCCAGACTTGCTTGGTGTCACTTGGGTAATCCTGTCTCTGGCCCACCTGCTTCTGAACAATGATGCTGGTGTCTGGTTCCTCCTGACAAACTGGCTCTGTCACGTAGGTGTCCCCAAAGAAACTGTGTCCCTGGAGCAGCCATAGCCCAACGACCACTCCATGCCGCCATGTCGGATTGTGCAGGCTGTGCACTGCACACCTCCAGGGGGCTGTCATAGCTGTCAGAGATCCGTATGTTTACTAAAAGAAAGTGTTAGCTGATGGGGAACGAAACATCCAGGGGAAGTGCAGCCTCTTTTGAGTCTGCACAGCATCACCAGATGGGCTTTCTTTCATTGAGCTGGAGAGACTTTGAGCGCTCACCTTGCCTACAGGCTCCACAGTGGTCTTCAGACAGCAGCCTTCACTCACCTCTGACCCGAAAGGGGGGATCTCCCAACCCCATCCTTGTTCTCCCTGCTCATGGCTACGACTTTGCCTCTGCTGTCGACAGCGTTGGCTGCATCCCCTCCACTCCCACACCTGATATGTGCATTGCCTGCCCCACCCACACACCCACACTAAAATGCCGCTGTTGCTGCTCTGAATTGGATGCAGATAATTCAAGCCCAAAGCAGCTCTGTGACCCCAGCATGAGGCTCTGGCAGAGATGCGCTTGCTCAGCTCTCCCTCTGAAAAGCACTCTGCAGACCCCACCCTTGCTGCTGGGTCGTCTCCCCGCTCTCCTGGGCACTCCCGGACAACCACATCACCCTAGTCCTAAGATGCAGGTATAGTCTGGGTGGGGAGAATAGTCCAAGCCACAGAGTCCTGAGACAGGGTGGTGGCCATTTTCCCACTCCTTGAACACTCCTCTTTCTTCCTGGGCTGGTGTGACTCCTGCTCTTTTAAAACCAGGAGACATAGGTGTAGGATTTGCGGTAGGTGTAGAATGGACTTACATGGATATTGGATGAAAAAGCAGGGTCTTGAGTTTATTTTCCAAAAGAGAAAATAGTAGACAAGGTAAGAAAAAGTCTCCACACACCACTGTAAGTCAGGAAAACTAGAAGCAGAGTAAACAGCACATTGTTTAGGAAGACCCTGTGTGGGCCGAGGTGAATATTTCACGCCCCAGTCATTTGCTGAGCCATAAGGTTGCTAGAGGTCAGTGAAATACACTGATCTGTCGGGCGGTGTCAATTCTGCCAGTGCCCCTTTACACCCAAACTGACAGCCTGGGTCTAAAAGTCACAAACACACCACAGCGGGTGGCGGGAGCACAGGGGTCGTGGATGTGCTAATCCGTTGGGTTCCTTAATGCAAAGAGACATTCTGCCTTCCCATTATTATCAGCCATGGGATAAAAAGTATTGCACTTGGCACGCCTTTTATACTGCCCTGCTTATCTACGCATTTCCATGGCAACGATCAGTGTAGCACCGGGTCCTCATTAATCCTCTCAACGGCCCTGTTTGGTAGGCAGCTGACAGCGAATATAATCTCTGTTCCGTACGTGAGTGAAGCTTTCTCATCATTGTGGATGTTGCTGTGCAGGAAGAAATGCTTAAAACAGCCACAAGCAGACACAGCCCTTCATTAGCCATTTTGGCCAAGACCTACTTGCTTTCCTTTCTGTGTTTCTCTTCTGTGCGTGCATCTCCCCAACGTCCTGCTTTCAGAAGCCTCTGTCTCGTTCATTTTAAACAGAGAAACAGAGCAGCATTGCCCCGATTCACCACGTTTGCAAACAAGTCGATGGAGGTGTCTCCACCGCCCCCCTGCTTCAGGTGAAGGAGACCGCCGCTGAGTCTGACGGGGCTCCTCACAGAGGACGTGTGTCTGCCAGAGCTCGCTTTTTCCTTCAGCAATTTTAGAACATTTGCTGGGCTTACTTTTTAATCCTTACCTGATTCCCGGGCTTAGTGTTCACTCAACTGAGCCTGTGTCACTGGAGGGGCTGGTACCTAAGGCGCCCTGTCTGGATGTGAGCGCCCTGCCCCACGAGTGAAGGCAGGTGACAGTTTGCTTTCCCTTAGGGCAAAGGGAGAGATGCCCTTCAACCTGCATGTGACATTGTGGGCCACCCAATTTTAGGTAAAGAGGCAGCCTTGAAAGAATAAGTGGTTTGGGAGACCGTTACCAATTTGTGAGACATATACATTAGTTCTAACTCCTACTCTATTTATTGAAATATTAAGTTAATGTGAATCTTGTTTCAAATGTGGAAAGCTTTGAGTCAGCCAAAGAATATCTGTTCATAAAAGGGGGAAACATCTTTAAAAACCGGTGTTCCAGGAGTTTGTCCACTGACTTTAAACAAACAGTATTCATATAACAGTTTGATGTGATGAGATGTGATTGGATATAGAGAATTTGAGATTTTCCTAAAATATATAAAAATATGATGGAGACATGGCATTTTATCCTTCTCATCAGGTTCCCTGTTTTATGTTGCCAGCATGAATATTTGATAGAAATAATAAGAAACCAGCATAAGCAATTAAAGCGCCTGCCGGTGAGTTTAAGTATGCCCCCAGCTCTGAACCGTAGAGAGAACTTCCATCAAATTAGAAGATTATGATATATCCTCCAGTGATTGAAAACAAATTGTCCATAAAGGTACCAGGTGTAAAAAAATCTTCAGCATTAAGATAAAAATATTAATTTTCTTCTGTATTAGAGTTTTCATGTTTCTTTGTGAAATCCTTAATTCTCCCAGTCCGATCACACCAGGAGAAAGCAAGTAGATGTAAGTAATAATTACAGTAAAACCTAAAAATGATATTGAAGTGCAACTCCACAGCTAACAGAGCTCCCGGAGCTCCTGGGACTTTGAATCCAGTGCTCTCCCGTCCCTGCGGGGCTGTCTTCCTGGAGGAAGACACTCTGAGGTCCAGGTTTCTCTTTCTTGTCCCGCCATTTGGTGCCTGGCCAAATAGGTGCTTTTGCTTCTGCCGATGCCCTGTGGGAGATTGGCTGCCTGTGCCTCTGGGCTTCTCAGCCTACAGCTGTAGAGGCTGTTCTCAGGGGCAGAGAGCTTCCTTTCCACCAGAAACTTCTTTCCCATTGGTGACCTCAATCCTGGCATCTTGCTGGACTAGCTTGTAAGGACCTGGGAGCAAAGTCCTACAGGGCTGTGGAGGACATTAGAGGACCCACAGGGTTTGCGTCCCAGAGTTCCCTCCACCAGGGACCAAGCACCGTCCCCAGATGGAGCCTGAGTCTCCCCTGGCTCAGGACAGGGATCTGGACACTGAGAGCCCTTTCCTCAGAGGCTGTGATGTTTGAGGGTTTTCATCCCAGCGCTGTTAAGTCTCCAAAGTAGATCTCAAGTTTCCTCCGTTGTCTGGACAAAATCTTAATTGCTTCACTTAGAGTCATGGTGATCATCGTGGATTGAACTGTGCCCGCCTACGCAAATATATATGTTGAAGTGCAGACCCCTAGCACCACAGAATGGACCTTATTTGGAGATAGGACCTTTACAGCAGTAATCAAGTGAACACTGAGGTCATTAGAGTGGTCCCTAATCCAACATGACTGGTGTCCTTACGAGAAGAGACTACTTAGACACAGATTCATGTGGAAGAAAGACCGTGAGGACCCGGAGGAAGACTGCCTGCAGCAAAGGAGAGGGGCCAGGGGCCAACCCTGCTGACACTTTGACCCTATACTTCTAGCCTCCAGAACTAGAGACAATAAATGTCTGCTGTTAACGCCCCCCAGCCTGGGGCACTTTGTTACAGCTGCCCTAGAGGACTAACATAGTGGTCAACCAGGGCACACAGATTCAGATTCTGATTCCCAGTGACCTTTCTAAATATCAGATACAGTTGGACATCTGATAGCTGCGTACTTTTTAACTGATCCAGGCTGATGGGTAGGGTGATCATATTATCATCATACAAATGTTCTGAGAGTGATCGGGGTGCTGTCCTAACTGCCTGAATAAACAGAGATAACGTGGACCCTCCGAGGCAAACAGGGGGCCGGTTGTTCGGCTCGGGGGCAAAGACTTGTGCCCTTTCTATTCTCCTCTCCTCCAGTCATCAAGAAACCAGCTCATTGTTTGTGGAATATTTTGCAACTAGATTTTGGTAATTGCATCCCTGTGATGTTATTTTATACATCCTTTAACCCCTTCCCTTCCTTTAATCTGCGAGTTGGGTTCTAGAGGCTATCAGATTCAGATTCAGTTTCTTCGCAAGAACACTCGTTGGTGCTGCTGTACCGTCAGCAAGCACACGGTGGCCGGTGGTACCTTCTTTTCTGATAGTAACGTTGAACAAAGCATTCGTGTATCAACGGCCTGATCCAGCTCCTCCAGGGTTCCCATCAGACTTCCACCTAAGGGGACCGCCAGCTGCCGGTGACTGACGTTTGGTCTGTTATTTTCGCTTTGGGTTTTTTGCAAAATGATGATGTTTTACTCTCCCTTCTGCATTTAATAATTGACACTCTTCCATAAAGAAGAATTTCTATCACCATATGTTTTGTGGGAGCAGCAGGAGAAATCCCTGATACTTGTCTTTCATTTGCCAATTTTTAGACTACAGTGATGGCCTAATAACTTGCAGAGTTAACTAGAGTTCGGGTTCACTTGCTTTCATTAGCATCACATGGATTTTGACATGGTGGCTTTCAAGTCATCATAGTCACTGCTTTCTTAATGCTCCCATTGTCCTAGCTTTGGCCGATGGAGCCCATGCATTTGGCTCAGGTGTGCTTGGGACCTCAGAGTTCTTTATTAGGGTCTTTGCTTTCAGTCACACTATATTCCAGACTCATGCATTTTCTGCTGCAGACCCGGGATCAGTCATTTGTCAAGGAGCCTTAGTTCTTTTTCATGGGAAATACTATTAAGAGACCACAATCTGAAAGCTAGGCATGCTCGTTGTAACTGAATTAATCCTTGCTTCTGGGCTTTTCCAGTACAGAGAGGTAGAAAATGCATATAATTAAAAGAAAGTTATATAATGAGTTCATTCGGATATTTCCCATTCAAATGCAAGATTAGAGTCTCTTACACAGCCTCTCTGACGTTATGCTTAGAACGCTGATGCTTAATATCATTCGCACGATTATCTATTTGCTTTATCCTATTTCATATATAATAGTTTCAAAACAGTGATGTGATTTTATCCTTAAGGCTTTAGTTACTGGTTGCAGTCTAAGATAGCACTGTCAGTTCTCTGTCTTTCGATCTCTCTAGGTAATTTTACTAGGCTTTGCCATCTTTTTCTCCATGGTTGTTGAATCAAATTGCAACCTCACCACAATTACGACAGCGCTGTATCCATCCCCAAGGCTTTTCCTCAGAGCATGACACACTTCTAGATTTTGTTCAGTCCGATTGGTGAAAAATTATCTCAGTGTCGTTTTTTAAAGTTTTCCTTTGTAAACGTATGTGTTTTATTGGATCCATTTGGAGCATTATTCTGAGAAGGGGTCTGTGGGTGAGGCTCTGGTCTCCAGGGGTCTAGTTAGTGTTCTGGAGATTGTCAACGGCAGGATTCCGCCAAGGAGGTGATTGTCAGCAAAACTCTTCCAAGGGAGGAAGCTGGGGTCGATTTAAGTTTCTCTTCCACAGTTTTGCACTCTGGTTTCTCCAGTAATGAGTTAGACTGAACATCTTTTAATATTTAAAGGCCATTTGCCTTTCTTTATTTGTGAATTATCTGATCTCATCTCTTGTTCCTTTTTCTACCCATTTTTTTTCTACTTGTATAGTTCTCTGGTCTACTTTTGGAAACTTTCTTGGACTAACAATGCTTTGTGATACGGATTACAACTAAATTTTTTCATATTTTATTACATTGTTTATTTTGATTTTTTTCAGGTAGAGGCGCTTGGGATTTGTTTTTGTAGTAGCATTTATCCTTTTCCTTCTTATTACTTCTGATTTGTGAGTTATAGATGGGAAAGATTTCCCATTCCCAGGTTTTTAAGAGATTCACCCCTGTTTCTTCTAATGCTTTTAAGGTGTTATTTATTTGTTTGTTCATTAGTTCATTCATTTTTTGTTTAACTCTTTGAACCATTTGGTTTATCATGTTTTTTTGTGAGAAATGGATCCAATTTTATCTTTTTCCACATTGTTTCCAGTTATCCAAACACTGTTTTTTTCAGAAGTCCATCTTTCCTTTACTGATTTAAAATGCAGCCCTTTCATATCATATTACAGACATTTCTAGGTGCAGCTGCATCTTCTCTTGGATTTTGGATTTTGTTCCCTTGGTCTTTCTGTTTATTCATGTGATTTCGGCACCTTTAATTACAGAGTTTTTATATTATTTTATGTCTAGTAGCACTCGCCTTCTTATTCAAAGCTTCCTGGCTACTTTTGCTTCCCTGCTCTTCCAAATGAACTTTATTGTCAACTTCTCTAGCTTCAGAATTTAAAAATATCTGATAGTATTTTTTCCTTGGGTTTGCATAAATTTATAATTTAACTTACTCTCTTTTCCTCTATTTGTCTCCTCCTTCTCTGTCAATGACTTTATAATTTTTGCAATAAAATTAGCACACATTCGATATAAAATAATTCAGTCTATGCAGCAAATATAAAAAAGAGACGGAGAAAGAATTGCTCAAATCCTGGATAAAATAATTTTATTAAGATGGAATCTTTCTAGTCATGCTGTATATTACATTTTAAAGTCAGATTCATTTTTCTTAAGTTTAATGGAGGGAAAAATAACATGAAAACTAAAATGAAACTGAAAGAAATATTTCTTGATCAGTAGAAATATTGATTCTTAAAAGTTCTCTTTAACATAGAGAAAATATTTAAAATAATATTTAGATGTTAGGGTCATTCTCAAAAACAGATGATCACTGTTTACCTGCTGCTCATGAGGAAAAATCAGCACTCTCATACTTCTTCCTAACTCTCTTTCCTCTGCTTCCTGGCTTTCTTGTTTGCTTTTTCATTAGATAAGATTATGTTTTTTAATCTGTCAAGGTTTATAGCACTTTTCATCTGTTCTGTAACTATACTGCCTACAGTTGTTCAATATAATTCTACATTCAAATTGATTCGAATCTCTCCATCCAGCTGTGCTATTACGCATTTTCCACTCTTGAGTTATGTTGATGCATCCCCTAAATGGACCTCATCATGTAGCTGTTTTGTCAAAAAGTTCTCACTGGGATGCTCTTGGAGGTTTTCATGCTGGAGAGCATCTGGAGGCTGCCTTTATTCTGGGACACCTTGGTAAGAAAACTGGGTCATGTTAATAGGACAAAGGTTATGCTGCAGAGACAAACGAACCTCGAAATCTTAGTGTCTAACCCCAGCAAAGGCTTCTTTCTGCTCTACCCCGTCGCTCCAAGACCATGACTACGGAGGGCCCAGTCCGTGTGCCTGGTTCCTCTGTAATACAGGGCAAGAGAGAAAGTGGAAAATTCACAATCACTCACCTGCCTGGGCTCTCCGGTGACACACGTCACTTATCTCTTGTCATTTATCCAAACTTGTCACTTGGCCTCACCTCACTGTCAGGAGGCTGGGACAGAAGCAGTAGGTTTGGACATTGTAACTACCTACACCTGCGGGTAAAGGTGTTATTTTTGTTTCCTAGGTGCCTCAAACTGTTTTTTCTTCTTGAAATTCAGAACTTAACTAGAATAAGTACTACATAAGTCGTTCTTCAATATTTTCCCTAGAATATTTTCTAAATCAAACAGATCTTTCCTTCAACACTTTTTTATTCTGTTATTCATTTGACCATTTTCTCCATTCTCAACACGAATGATCCGTTTACATATAATCATGTTTTCTTTTACTTTCCTCATTCCTCTGAACTGCTCCTTTTTATTTTCTTTTGAAATCACCATGATTACCTTAACCTTTCTTCTGTCTTAACAGATTAGAATTTTGATGACTCTATTCTGTCTAGCTGCTCCTAAGGTATGCAATTAGTGTTATAAAAGGATTAGTATTAAGTCCTTAAAATTCTTCACAATCTCCCTTTAATATCATCCAGTTGTTGAACCATCTCTCCTTTGAGCTCCGGTTTTCATGATATCAAGAACTTATTAAGTTCTTCTTGAACATAAAAAACTCAAGAAGTACTTCCTTTTCTTCTCTTATTTTTTCCAGCCCAGATTCTTGACCCATGTCCTGCATGCTTTCCACCCTCCCCTCCCCTTCTCGTTCCTTCTCTTCACACAGCGTGAGCAGGTGTGCCCTCACATTTCTTTGCATCCTGACTGAGCCCTGAAACAGGCTCCCCTGCCCAGACTTTCTATTTTCTCTAACTGCATGCATGTTAATTCATCCTCCGGCTCATACGTCTGATTTTAAGCCAGCTATTTGTTGTTTCATCTGTTTTGTTGAGGCCTCAGCTGGGACACTCGGGGCGGGGAGCGGATATGGTTATGGGGCACAGAGAAGACCATGCAGAGTCATTATTAGAAATCGGGGCTCCATACTTCCTTCTGGGATGCTGGTAAGTGTGGCGGGGTTCACTCATCAAGTGGAGTGTGTATTTTATTTTCAAATAAAGATACCTACTAGCTTTGAATCGTTCCCCGAATCCAAATGGTCCTAAAGCCTTTGCTCCTTTAAGAGTGAGGCAGCCACCACGCCGTGCAGCATTCTCACTGTCCCATTAAGAAAATTAAAAACAAGAGGGTCTTTCCTGAGTTCTGCAAGTTTACTTTAGACTACCTTACTAGACTTGGAAATCAGTCATCATTCTCAAATTTTGTTTATTTCTTTCCTTAGCTGCCCCCTTTGGAAGTTTGCTACAGGACACCATCCATGCTCCTTGTTTGGGTGCTGGTGGCATGTTTTAAAACATGGCAGTTGCTGTTTCATTGAGTTCCCGGCAGGGGGCGTTGTGATCTGGCCGCACCCCACCATCTCTGCTCAGAAGTCTTCAAGAATGTGTTTCTGAAAGTGTGATAGTAGAACAACACACGACCGAAACCCTCGGATGCTTCTTAAACATGTGGACTCCTGGCTCCCACTGGAGGTGGGTAGACTGTAACAGAAGCTCTGGGAATGTTTAGTTTACGCATTTTAAATACATTTCCTGGCAGATACTAATCACACTAAAATTTGAAAATCCCTGACTATGTAATCTTATGAAAGCTTCTACTTTTTCTCTTTCCAGCCCATAAAGAATTCTGAACACAATATTTTCTTTCTATTAACATTGCAAAATATCATCTAACTATGGGGTTTGTAACAAGGAATAAAGAGATCCCATCTTGGTGTTCGAGGATGCCCACAATTCCATACATACCTGCTCAGCCTGGTTTAGTAGAAAAATGACCTGACCTTCTCATTCCAGACAGCTTTTTAGATAAAAGAGAAATATATACAAAGTGCTGATGTCTGTACACCCAGAGGCCCTGTTAACGCTAAATAATCGTAATTTGCGCTAACATCTGGATTTGTGTATAGCAACAATTATTAGTACTAAGTTTTACAGCTTTTCTGCCTGTCGTTTTCTCAAGAAATGAAGATGGGCTGTGTCTCTGTTGAGTGAACCACAGGGAGCTCTGGAAGAACAGAATAAAGGTTTGCTTTTTGATGTTTATTTCCATTTTAGGAAATTGCAATATTGTTCATCAGCATTAACTCTGCTTGCAGAACAGCTAACTTTCTTATAATATATATTTTCTCACAAAAGTGTCTGATTATATTGCTTATGTAGTTCTCAAAATCTGATATTAAAATACTAAAAACGTACACATAAAACAAAGGGAGCAAGTACCAAAGTAGGTTCCGTCCTAGTAAAATTATAAGGAAAGCGACAGTTCGAAAAACAGCCTTTATCCTCTTCCCCCCATGGATACCCATTCCTGCCATGTGCTTCTAGGTCCTTCTTTATAAAGATCACTTTTAATACAGACTCTGGCCCTTTTTATGACTTACTCTGGATAAAATTCCATGTGCCACTTTCCCAGGAATATTAGAACATAAATCAAGTTTCCTTCAACATCATCAACTTTTGAGTACAAGTTAATTTCCTTAAAAGACAAATGGATATTAAAATACAAATATTATTACATAAGATGGAATTCATAATTTATGCAGAAGTACAATATATAACAACATTATCACATAGGATGGTTACATGTAATTACACCTTGTGAAGTTTAAAATTTATAATATTAATTTTAAACAGATGGTGATAACCTAAGAATGCATGGTTTAGTTCATAGAACATCCTCTAAAAATTAATAAAAGGGAGTATAGTTAAAAAAAACAAGAAAGAAAATAAAATAAGAGACAAAAATTTTTATTAACTACAAAGAAGGCTAGAAAAGAGGAACAGAGACCAAAAAGAAAGAAAAGAAAAGAAAAAAGAGAGCGAGAGAGAGAAAAGCAGAAGGGACAAGTAAAAATAAATATGAAGATGGAAGACCTAAACCATATCCATCTTTACTTGAAATGTAAATAAATTAAACATTCCAATTAAAACATACATAATATCTGACTGGAGAAAGAAGTAATATTTAACTCTGGGCTGCCTGCAATAGATGTAAAACGGATATGAAGACCTGAATATGTTGAAAGTAGGAGACTGGGAAAGAACAAATCATATACGTAGAGGAGAAGTTAAAGCAAGCTAGTACGGCTATATTAATATCAAACTATAAAGAAATGGGACCTAATGGAACTTAAAAGCTTTTGCACAGCAAAGGAAAATAGCAACAAAATGAAAAGACAACCTACAGAATAGGAGAAAATATTTGCAAATGATGTGACCTATAAAGGTTAATATCCAAAATACTTAAACAGCTCATACAACTCAACGTCACAAAAGCAAAGAACCCAATTAAAAAATGGGCAGAAGACCTGAATAGACATTTTCCCAAAGAAGACATACAGATGGCCAAGAGACAGATGAAAATATGCCCCACATCACTAACCATCAGAGAAATGCAAATCAAAACCAAAATGATATATCACCTCACACCTGCCAGAATGGCTATCATCAAAAAGAACACAAATAACAAAATGTTGATGAGGATGCAGAGAAACAACTCTTTTTTTTTTAATTTTTAAATTTAATTTTATTTATTTTTTTATACAGCAGGTTCTTAATAGTTATCCATTTTATACATATTAGTGTATATATGTCAATCCCAATCTCCCAGTTCATCCCACCCCACCCCCCGCCACTTTCCCCATATGTTTGTTCTCTACATCTGTGTCTCTATCTGTGTTTGTTCTCTACATCTGTGTCTCTATTTCTGCCCTGCAAACCGGTTCATCTGTACCATTTTTCTAGGTTCCACATATATGCGTTAATATACGATATTTGTTTTTCTCTTTCAGACTTACTTCACTCTGTATGACAGTCTCTAGATCCATCCACGTCTCTACGAATGACACAATTTCGTTCCTTTTTATGGCTAATATTCCATTGTATATATGTACCACATTTTCTTTATCCATTCATCTGTCGATGGGCATTTAGGTTGCTTCCATGACCTGGCTATTGTAGATAGTGCTGCAATGAACATTGGGGTACATGTGTCTTTTTGAATTATGGTTTTCGCAGGGTATATGCCCAGTAGTGGGATTGCTGGGTCATATGGTAGTTCTATTTTTAGGGAAACAACTCTTGTACACTGTTGGTGGCAATGTAAATTGGTGCAGCCACTACGGAAAACAGCATGGAGGTTATTAAAAAAACTAAAAATAGAGCTACCACATGACCCAGAAATTCCACACCTGGGTGTATATCTGAAGGAAATGTAACCACTAATTTGAAAAGATCAGGCACCTCAGTGCTCATAGCAGCATTTTTTATAATACCCAAGATATGGAAGCAACTCACGTGCCCATCAACAGATGAATGGATGAAGAAGATGTGGTGTATATATACAATGGAACGTTACTCAGCCATAAAAATGAGTGAAATCTTGCCATTTGCAACAACATGGATGGACCTAGAGGGTATTATGCTTAATGAAATAAATCAGGCAGAGAAAGACAAATACTCTATGTTATCACTTACATGTGGAATCTAAAAATTAGAACAAACAAATATAATACAACAGAAACATACAGACACAGAGAACAAACTAGTGGTTGTCAGGGGGGAGAGGGAAGAGGGGAGGGGGAAGATAAGGATATGGGATCAAGAGGCACAAACTTCTATGCATAAAATAAACTACAAGGATATATTGTACAGCACTGGGAATATAGCCATTATCTTGTAATAGCTTTAAGTGGACTATAATCCTATAAAAATATTAAATAACTCTGTTGTATTGTACACCTGAAACTAATATAATATAGTAAACCAACTATATTTCAATAAAAAAGAAAAATGTAGCAGACAATACTGCCATTACTGTTAGTATTGATATAACTGATAATATCAATCAGACAGGAAGTACTAACAAAGATAAAGTGATAAAGTGTTAGTTATCTTTACTAACAAAGATACAGCATGATTCAACAAGAAGAGGAAGACATAGCAATACTAACTTTGTATGTATCTAGTAACAGATTCTCAAAAAATACAAAGCAAAATACAAAGCCACCACAATGAGAAGCCCACGCACTGCAACGAAGAGTAGCCCCTGCACGCCACAACTAGAGAAAGCCCGCGGGCAGCAACGAAGACCCAACGCAGCCAAAACTAACTAAATAAATAAATTTTAAAAATATATTATGTTTGGGCGCAGTAGTTGAGAGTCCGCCTGCCGATGCAGGGGACACGGGTTCATGCCCCGGTCCGGGAAGATCCCACATGCCGCGGAGCAGCTGGGCCCGTGAGCCTGCGCGTCCGGAGCCTGTGCTCCACAACGGGAGAGGCCACAACAGTGAGAGGCCCGCGAACGGCAAAAAAAAAAAAAAAAAAAAAAAAAAAAAATTCAACATATCAAAATTTGTGGGATATTAGCAAAGCATTGTGTAGTGGGGAAAAATATCATTTAAATACCTACATCAGTAATGAATAAAGGTTTAAAATCAATGATTTTAAGTTTCTACTCTAAAAAAATATAAAAAGAAGAGCAAATTAATCGTAAATTAAGTAGAATAGAGTACATAATATAGTTTAGAGCTGAAACCATGCAATGGCAAAGAAGTAAAAGTAAGGTTGTTCTTGGAAAGAATTAATAAAAATCTCTAGCATGTTTAAAATTAAGAAACAGAAGCTACAAGTTATAAATGTCAGGAATTAAAAAGGTCATATCACTATATATGTTAAAATGACAATAAGGAATATTATAAAACTTTATGCCAATAAAGTCTGAAACTTAAAAAAATGAACAAAGTTCTTTAAAAAGTAATTTTATAAAATGGACACAGGAGAATACCTGAATGTCCCTGTATCTATAAAAGAAAATGAATTTTTAATCGATAACTTTTCCCCAAAAAAATTCTAGGAGCAGATTTTTTCAATGCTGAATTCTGCCAACAGAAAAATATAATATCAGTCTTATACAAATTAAGAAAATATAATACCAGTCTTATTCAAATTCTTATAGAAATTTGATAGGTAAAGAATGCTTACCAACTCACTTTATGAAGCTGGTCCAAACCTAATACAAATATCTCAATAAAATGTTAGCACCTTAAATTCAAGCATATGTAGAATGGATAATGCCTCATGACCAAATGAGGTTTGGACCAAGAATACAAAGTTGGTACAACATTCAAAAAATAACCAGTATAACTCATCACATTAATGTAACTAAGGAAAAGTTCCTATACCTATCTTAGTAGGTGCAGAAAAAAGACGTGACAAAATTCAACACCCAATTATCATAAAAGTTTTAAATAAACTAGAAATGGAGTGAAAGTTAGTTGGATAAATAGCAGCTACAAGAAATCGAAACCTAAAATTTTGATGCATAAAGATACATCTTTTATCCAGTGTCTCTACTCTTTATCATTAATTGGTGACTTTTTATTTTTTTGAGCAATTTCTCTCTTTAAATCAGCCTTGTTTGATAAAACTTCATTTTGTTACTATTTTGATATGATGTTTTAATGCCCTTTCCTTCTGTAAACCTTGAGTCAGTAGGTTTTGTTGATATTTCTTATGTACAATGTTTTTTGACCCGATATGTGTGTTTTTCCTTAAAGAGATAATTTTATCTCCTTTATATTTGCAGAACAGATAGCTGATATTTGTTCTAAAATTTTGTCTTATATTTTCTATTTTAATTCTCCTTTGTTCTCTATCATTTGTCCCATTGAACACCTTTATGTGGTATGTGGGTGGGTGTTTCTTTTAAAAGCATGTAAGTTTTGTATTTCCTATTGTATTACTTTTGTGTATCAGTTAGGGTTCATTTGCAAGAAATGGAAATTGACGAAGTGGACCAGAGGCCTGTGCACTAGGCTGCCTCTAGGACAGACTCAGAACTGCACCGTAAAGCTGGCCCACTGCGGGTAAACCAGCGACTTTAACAGGAAGGAGGGCAGTGAGGAGTGGCCACTGGAACCGGTGATTAAAAGAACACTCCGGCGTCACCGGGAAGCAAGGATCAGGAAGTTCTCTGGTCACAGCTGCCCTTTGACTTACAAGGAGGGAGCAAGGGGCCCTGGGATACTGCTCAGAAAACCCCAGCATCTCCAAAACCAGTCTTGCCAGCAACAACTACCAAAAATAAAGGAAATTTCCTCGTACCCAGCTTCTAGCTTCTAAATCTTGAAAGAATGCATCTAATTAGTAGACCAAGCTTCATGGGATTCAGGGAAATGCAGCTTGCAATTCTCTTCTGTACCAAGAGCACAGAGAAAAGGGGGACTAGGTGGTGATTATGGGGCCAGGTCATGGGTCGCGTTTTAATTGGCAATTACATAATCCTCACAGGTGATATTTTCTAGGGGCTCCCCTAATGAATTTACATACATTCTCTACAAATATACGTCAAGCCAGAATTATTCCCTGATTCAGTTCTCTAGAGATTTCACAGCAATGCAATTTCATACAAGAATTCTGATCTGAATTTTTATAACTAACCTCATTGCAAACTATGTACCTCACGAGTACTCAGCTGACGTGTCTGAAAGTGATTACCAGATATTATTCATTCTTCTGTTATTTCACAGAAAGTGACTCACACACCGTCCCAACTATCCTTCTTTCTGCATTATCACCATTGTTTTAGTTAAGAACTTTTTAATTTACAGAGTCTGAATTATTTATTTTGTTAAAATAATTATAAGAAGGAGAAGATTCCCCCGTATAATGCACAAGGTATAGGTGCATGTGGTGCACAAGCAGGAAGGAGAAGGTGAACTAGTCACGCGCCATTTGGAGAAGATGTTCAAACAGCTCTTGGCCCGGTGCCTGAGGGAGAACAATGGACTCTGGCTGCCAGTTCGCAGCATAAGGAGGCCAAGCTCATTCTGAGTGCCGGTCCCCAAAGAGAAAGAAAAGGGAAGAACATTTTGCTTCCAGTCATCCAGACATGTAGTGAAGGAACTCGCTAGTACTTCTGGGAAAATAGCTGATCGACACCAAAAAGAAAGAAATGGCTTTCCTACACCTTTGTGCGATTCAGTTTCACGACTCTACGAAGCCTAAATGCTATCAAAATGCCTCCAAGGGAGTCAGAGAAGGTTTGTTCCGGCAAGGAAAGATGGAGAGAAGGCTGGTATTTTGTACCACCCTAATGTTTGTCTCAAAATCTCAATATCTAGGGAAAAAATAAGTAGAAAGATTAGGTCAAAAGTATATCATGGCTTTGGCATTTTCCAGTATTTCTGCTCTCAGTTTCTTGGACGCTCTTGATCAGGACCCTCCCTGGAGTGTTCCGTGGGTTTAGTTAGCATTCATTAGTTTTTCTCTGTAAAAGCCTAATGATGACATGTTTTATACACTTTCAAAAATTCACCGAAAATAGTAGAACTATTGGAAATCTCCCATTTGTGAATCATTTAATCCTTGAATCTCAGTAGGTATTGACTGTGGCCTTAAGCATGAAGTGATCTTAAATTAAGGACAGCAGTCAGTGTTTCTGCCTGTTTTAAAATCAATACCAAATACCGTATGATTGAATTGCAGTTATTGGCCAGCAAAGGAGCTAAAATAATCAGATTCGCCATAGATACATGTATGAAGGTGGAGAAACTGAACCAGTAAGAAGGGGAAAAGGGTGAGAGCTGGTCGAGGACCCCAGCTCACTAGAAACTGGCTCTTCTCTTGGTGGAATGGTCAAGAGCTCTTAGGACAAATTTGCAATTACGTGAGAACTCTGTATATTAGCTGTCTTCTCCATTATTTATTAAGTCATTTGAGCAGGCTTTAAAAAATTTATTTTATTGAAGTGTAGTCGATTTACAATATTGTGTTAATTTCTGCTGTATAGCAGAGTGATTCGGTTACACACACACACATATATACATTCTTTTTCATATTCTTTTCCTTTATGGTTTATCCCAGGATATTAAATATGGTTCCCTGTGCTATATAGTAGGACCTATATAGAACAGGGAACCAAATACATATATATGGTATCCATCCTATATATAATAGTTTGCAGAGCAGATTTTTTAAATAACTGGATTGAGCCTCAAAGAAACTTGAAGAATATTTTAGGATATGCATAAGAAGGGATTGACAAGATTTGTACCCAAGGATAGACTGGAGTGTTGGAAAGAGGAAAGAAAAGTATGAATCTGCAGGAGGATTACATTCTAGTAAAACATCAACTTAGTCTCAGAGGATGTTTTGCAAAGGTCAGTGCCCTTCAGTCGTTCCAAGAACATTTTATCCTGGAGCAGATGTGTCTCTTGGGCACAGAGATTCATAAGATTCTCTTTCTCCTCTGTGTCACATTTGAGATTTCTTAAGGAGGAGAAAGGGGCACACCTGTGAGACCTGGAGTGGTTGGTGCAGGTACAGCATCTACAAAGGTAGCAATGTGGACGGTGATGCTGCTGTGCGTGGCTGATGGTCCAGTGCAGGTGAAGGTGGACTCAAGGTTGTTGTTGAAGCGTCTACTCCTCCCTTGCCGTTAGTTCTAGTTCAGGTCAGCAATCCCTCACTGAGCACCACCGATGAGACATGCGTGCGTGAGCTGCGAGTGGGTCACACAAAGACGAAGAAGCACGGCACTTCCTCTGCAGAGGCTCGCGGTCTGGCTGAGAGTCTGTCACATAGACAGGTGGTTTCCATCCCATGTAGTGAAGGTAGAGAGGTTAGTCCAGGTTCTGGGGAAGGTCAGAGGCAATTCACGGAGCCTGGCTGGGAGGTTCAGAACAGGCTTCAGAGGAGGAGATGCCCTAGGCTGGGTTTTCCACAATGTGTTAACCAGATGGAAGAACTGAGCAAAGCATTCCAGGAGGAAAACGGAGGCTGGGAAACGGAGAGGAGCTAGAGGACAGGTTCCAGAGGCAGCTTGGCGTTATGAAGTTTAAAAGTGCAGGAGATAGGGGCCAGGTCTTTACAAGAGAGCTGTCTGTAGGATTTCATCCAGAAATCCGTACAATACGCAATCTGTGCTAAATACCGTATTGAAAGGTTTAATTGCATGACCTGTACAGAATTCGCATTACTAGGTGATGCCATTTTCTTTACCCTCTAGGACCTGTAAGGAGTAACCAGCTTCAGTCACCTGAATTTTGTTTCGGTCACTTCAATAAATGTTTATAGACGTGGAGGTGACCGATCAGCAGGGGGTACAGCGGCTGCTCATGCAGAGCGGGTCAGGGAGGTGGTGAGGTGTGTGCAGCGTGGAGCCGTGTCATTGCGGGAAGACCAGCTCTCTGGTTGCCACAGGAATAGATGAAGGACTAAGAGTATGGATGCGATGGATAATCCGTTCTTTCCACGTGAATTATCAAGACCTCAGAAGCCCCTCTGACATGGGAGGGGGGCCCTTTAGGAACAATCAGTGAACAGATGTGTCTGAAGTGGACGCAAGTCTCTCCTCAGGTGTCACACGTTGAAAAGGTGGCCAGTGGGGATCCTGCTTGTCCAATGAGCCCTCAGCTTCCTCCCCCAGGGCTGACGAAGCTTCGATCCTGGGTTTTCCATCATGGCCAGAGCCAATGCAGGGATGTTACCAACATCTTGCTATTTTGTTCTTTTTGTAATTATTTGATTAGTAATAATGACTGAGCTACTTAATACTGTATACGTCTGCTAGCATTCTTACCTCCCTTAATAGGACAGGAACCCTGATTTCTGAGTTTAACCCAGGGTGTATAACAAACTCACAGCTATTGAGTGTGAGTTAGAACGTGTATAGTCCCTGGCTGAAGGGGAATATACTCTGAATATTCTGTGACTGACATGCTTAACATGGGATATTGGACTGAATATAACTTCTGCTACATAGATAAGTGGGCACAGAGTTGGGAATGGGGATGGGGTTATTCTTACGATTTCTATCCTGGAAGCTTTGGAGGTAGTTTTAGTTTTAGAGTCTCTTCCTTCATACATAACTCGGGCATACTCTCTTTTACCCTGACACATCTTTGGGGTTTCCTTTCTACTGAAAAGTTCAAGAAACAGAGTCAGAATGTACTGGACTATCAGGACAGCAGGTGTGATGTTGGGAAAAGAAAGCTTCCGGAATCGAAGAGACTTGGGCTGAGACACCTGAAACTGTGGACACTCCCCACCTGTTGCTGGATCCTCTCCAAACACTACCTTCGAGATGCCAACACTTTTTTTAAAAAATATACCCTTAGAAAAGCCAAAGTAAAGACTGTAGAAGTAGCTGGGGCTGGAGGGAGAGTAGTTGTGGCTCAGAATGGAAGGTTCGGGACTCCCTGGAGCTCCTTTCCCTCCTGTTAGTGGACTCAGCCCACAACCGCACAGGACACTACAGCCAGAGGCTGACTCCGCCACTTCTGCTCACGCATCCTAGGCTGGGGGTCTGGTTCCCCCAGCAGTGATGAGCTCGGGCATTTGAAGGACACACCAGAATAAAATGACTCACGTAATCATCTTAAATAGAAGAAGCAGAATCAATGAACCAAATCAAACATCGAGAATAAGCATAGTAAATGCTCTCAAAGATGTAAAAGGGGGTAAGGGCAGCAGAAGGAGAAACACGCAGTTATAAAGAAGAAAGGTCATGCGTTCGGTTTCACAACTATCACAATGGCAATAAAGACTCTGATGAACGGGCTAAATTGTTAATGACAGATTAGTGGACATGCCCTGGAGACATTTGGAAGGAAGAAAAAAGGTAGAAAATGTAGGGTATACAGAGGAGAGAAGGGAAAGTGCTGTGGTTTATAGAATGTTCTTCTTTCAAGAAGAACAGAAAACAAGTAAATGGAAGGAAACGGATGAAGAAATAACGATTGCTAACTCACAGGAAACAAAGACAGCACTCTCCTTCGTTGTCCCTTCCTTAATATTCTTTTGTGTCATGCAGACCTTGTCTTTTGATCCCCTCCCTTTCTATTTGGTGTTTATGGGGAAATTTTCCATTTTAAAATCTTATCAGCATTATTCACAGTAGCCAAGGTATGGAAACAACCCATCGATGGGTGAATAGATAAAGAAGAGCTGTGGGTACATTTATATACAATGGAATATTATTTATCCACGAGAAATAAGGAAACACTGCCTTTAGGTACAACATGGATGAACCGTAAGACATTATGCTAATTGAAACAAACCTGACAGTGAAAGAAAAATACTGTATGATCTCGCCTATATGTGGAATAGAAACAAACAAACAAAAAGTCAAACTCATAGAAGCAAAGAGGCTCCTGGTGGTACGAAGAGGTGGGAGGTGGGAGAAATCGGACATGTTCGTCAAAGGGAACAAAGTTGTAATTATACAGGATGAATAATTTCAGAGCTTGAATGTGTCGCATGAGCACTGGACTTCATAATACAGCACTGAACACTGAAAATATGCTAAAGAGTGATGTCAGGTGTACTCATCGTACACAATGATAACTATGTGAGGCTAATTAACTTGACCGTAGTAATCTTTTCGCTGTTTATATGTATATCAAATTATTATGCTGTACAACTTAAATGTATACAATGTTTATTTAATAATATGTAAATAAAAACCTTACCTTTTCTTAAGTCCTAACGCTACTTTACAAATTTGAGAACAAAAAAAATTTCAATAATTAATGGTGACTTGGTAAAAAAAAACAATAAAGAAAACTTATTAAATGTCTTCCACAGAGGTACTTTCTTTATGAAAAAGGGAAATTTTATTTATAATTTATTTTTATTTCATTATGTTCTCCTGCTGATGGCCACCATTCCACTGAGCGCCCTTCAAGGTGGATGTTTGTGTGAAACCCAGGGATACCCTTCCTCTCCCTCCTCCCCTCCCCTTTCCCTTCCTTCCTTCCTTCCTCCTTTCTCTTTTATCTTTTTGAGAGCTTTCTGTGAAGCACTAACTCAGGTGAAATAGACTTCAAAACGTTTGAAAACCTAAGTCGGTAATTATAAGAGGTAAGTGTCAAGAGTAGCTCAGGGAAACGACAAAATGCCAAACTAAGACTAAAACTAGCAAACTGCGGATGACGTGCGTGCGTAGTGACAGCCACGATGAGCAAAGGCAGCAGCAGTTAGTCCAGGGAAACCTTCCAGGTCTGTTACCGTGTACAGTACAGTCTTTAGTTCTTGACTTCAAAGCAACTGAAATGATCTGGTTACTTAAACACTGTACGAAATGGGATTTTTCAAGCTGTATAAGGTGCCTATGTGTAAATAAAGTAGATAATCAATTGAGTGGGAGTGGTGTGGTGACTTCTTTCATGCTACAGATTCCCGGGCTGTGTTTACACTTGTGGACACTGTGTAATGGTTAATAGTGACCGTTTCACTCCCAGAGGTGTCCCGGTTTGGATAATAGATTCTACGTTCATGCAGTGTATCAGCAACGTATTTACACGTAGGTGTTCTTGAGTTATTTTAGACTTTGGGGTCCTCTCGGACTCATGCTTCACCCGTAGATCTTTAGTGTAAAAAGAATTCAGGGGTCTGATTATGGCTGAGGGTCTGCTTAAAGCACAGCTGAAATTACGTCTGTCAACATGTTATAAAGTAATAACCTCAACATGCTGGGCTGACAGACAAGAATAACTGCTGGACAGCCTCTGGGGCTGGGAGCGTGTAGGGATCTTGCATAAGAAAAACTATAGGGTTCTGTGAAAAGGATCTGGATGAAGCCATGAGCAGGAAAAGCAGTGAGCGGTGATTGTGCAAATCAATCGTCATCATCATCCTCCTGGTAAATGGGGAGAAAAATGATGTCTGCACCATGAAACTTCAGTTGAGTTTTCCAATTTTTAAAAGTAGAAAACCAGCCTCCATTGTTAACCAAACTAATCCAGAATGTGGAAAGGAGCAGGGAAAAGAGAAATCCAAATAATGCAAGAGTACTGAGTTCCACGAGCAATAGAAAGTAGTTAGAGAAACAGAAAATTCTAGAATGATGTTAGTATGAATGATTCATGCCTCCAAAGCTTGGGTTCCATAATAGGTTATTACCGTAAAAGACGTATATGCACCTTTTTAAAAAGTATTTTATGAGCTTCAGAAGGAAGAATTTTCAAAAAGGAATTTTGAAGAAATTCGATCTTCAGGGTATGAAGCAAAGTGAGATGTTACTGTCATGACCCACCTAAATGTTGTCATATTTGGTAAATTCTTGAAGGTCAAAGACTACTTTCAATCATCACATGAGAACATGAGTTCATGGTAAGGGGCAGCCAGGGACACTGTCTTGTGCATCACAGAAAGGGGTTGAGATTTAAACCCTCATCTCACAATCACCTCTCCGATACCTCTGAGTGAGGGCTGAGAGAGAAGGAAAGAAGAACATTCTGGGAGTTTAATGCCTGGCAGGTATTATTTGCTGGCTTTTAAGAATGTGTGTGTGTGTGTGTGTGTGTGTGTGTGTGTGCAAATTTCTTTCTCTGGTGAACCCTATACACAACCATAATTAGCAAGAACACATTTTATGTGCTGCCGTAGAGATCGGTGCTGACTCTGAAAATTTAGTAACCACCATAAAGGGTATCAGACATAACTGCATCTGTCACTCGTCTGGATTTGGTAGAAATACCAGGAGAAGGAGACAAGTCTGCTGTCACTCTATCATCTGATGTGGCCGTGTTCAAGTTGTCCTTTTTGGATATATTCCCTGGGATTCTTGGTCCACAATACAGATGTGGTCCCTGACTTGTTCTCATTTGGGACAGGTCGAAAGAGCTAAGAAAAAAAGAGGTTAAAATTTGAGCAGTTTTTCAATCCCAAAAGTTATTAAACATTATTCGGTCTAAAAAGGAATTTGTTCAAACTATATTTTAGACTGTCTGAAATTAGCAGCGTATTTCAAAATCTTCTTCTTCGCATTGGCTATATAGATCCATCACGTTAAAAAAAAAACGAAATCAGTCTTTATTGGACAGGAAATACCCCTGCAGAACAGACAAATTTGAAAAAAGATAATTGGGATCATTTTTCGCAAGTATGGTAAAATAAATCTGGATCAAAATATTCATACCATTTATTTCTTTTAAGAATATTTGATGTTCTGCTCAACTGTCAAATCATAGAAAAAATGTATAAGGAATTTCTAAAAAGCTATCGGAATATTTAGAACTTTTTCTGCCATGAATGTTACATCTTCTTTTGGCTCACACAAAACTCTCCAAATCTTTCCTCTTGATGAGTCACTAAACATTTTGCAGAACTGAATCTGGGTTAAGATGTAAAAGCAACCAGATAAGGGATTAAATATGGAAACGGGTTTCTTTCTGACAGCTAAAAGGTGTCATGAATTTTAAATGCTTTTTCTTAAAAAGAGTCAAGCTTTTCTCCTTAAGAGTGTTTTCCTTTGACTCTAGAAATTATTTCAGCTGCTTATGGTGTGGTGCTGTGGACTGGTCTGCAAGCAGTCGCCATTCTGAGGTAAGATACGCAAAAAATCAGACCTTAAAAACTTTTATAGTCATTTGAGCATTGATAGTAAGTTTATATCTGTTTAATCTAATAAAAAATTTAGGGGCTTTATATATTTTATATTTAAATTTAGGGGCTTTATATATTTTATATATTTTTCATTTCTCTAATAATTTGATTTTTATATATTTTGTGAAAGTTGAAAACTTAAAAAAAAACTTATTTCGGCACACAGTTTGAGAAGCATTTTTCTAACACACACAAAACACTTCTAATTGATTTTCCCAAATTAAAGATGTCCTGTGACTCCATATGCCTTTGAGAATCACAAGTCACTTAGATCTAAATGAGCACCAAAGTGAGTAGTGGTGGAGGCGCTTATAGCTTATCCGCAGGTTATTTATTTTTTTAATTAATTAATTTATTTATTTATTTATGGTCGCGTTGGATCTTCGTTGCTGCATGCGGGCTTTTCCTAGTTGCAGTGAGTGGAGGCTACTCTTCATTATGGTGCAGGGCTTCTTGTTGTGGTGGCTTCCCTGGTGGTGCAGTGGTTAAGAATCCACCTGCCAACGCACGGGACATGGGTTCAATCCCTGGTCGAGGAAGATCCCACATGCCGCGGAGCAACTAAGCTTATGCGCCACAACTCCTGAGCCCGCGCTCTAGAGACCACGAGCCACAACCCCTGAAGCCCGTGTGCCGCAATAGGTTATTTTTTTTAATGGAGACAACAGAATCAAAATTGATTGAGAATATATTTTGGAAGCATCTATAATTTATAGTTTCATTTATATGAACCTAGTTAAAAAGTTAAGGCTGTGATGTGTAAAGAGCAGAAGGCATAAAGAGTAGCCTAGTTAAAATCCCAAGGTTAGGAAAGTTAATTCCAGCTTCAGCCAAAGGACGTTCTGTCAACGCGTGTGTGGCCGAGGCTTTAGGTTTCGTCCTTGTGATCTAGGTAGGCCTGCTAACTGAAGCCAGATCAGAGCAGGAAGGCCAGATGGACCCGTCCTTGGTTCATTCCCTGATGGCAGAGTGCACTTCCTCAGTCCTGGGGGACGCCGCCGAGGTCAAGGTCACAGGACCCACAGAGGTAGATGAGCTCCTCCCTCTCTGCCGTCCCAAGGAACATCCACGTTCAACAAGCTAAGCCACGTTGTTAAACTGTTAAATCCAAGGGCGACTTTTGTTTTTAACTGAAGTTTGCAAGGGAATGAAACATGAGACAAACATTTCTCAATTTTAAGTTCCCATTTACCATGATTTAAAAACTCACGGGGTCTTCCTCTGAGCATCCGCTTTCCAGCAGGAGCTATAAAAAACTCGAAGGGCCGTTTTTCTTTCCTTTAAACATGGCTTCTTAAAAAGATTTCATGTGTTAAAATGTTTAAGACGAACAGATACGTATTACACAGAGCCATATATTTTTGCTCGAAAACGATCGTCCCAGAACGTAAAGAGAAACCAGTTTTTATGCTAAAAAGACAACATAGCATGCAGACATTTTGCACGTTGAATACATTTTGAGACTGACGGGCTTAGATCAATGCTCGAACAGTCCTTCCTAATCTGGGCAGGTGGACCATCGATTTCCAAATGAAACCCACACCTACTCACTTCAGGGACTAGGACTTCGGGGGGCATTTCTCCTTCTCCCTGAGTAGGGTTCTTTTGGAAGGCATCGTGCACAACCCCTTCGTTATCTATTGCCAGGTAATCATTGCCTTTGTCCATTCACTCATCAACAAATGTTTCAGCATCATCTGTATGCCGGGCCCTGGGCTGGTTACTAGGTACCCAGTGTTTAATAAAACACCAGGATCCCAGCTTTTATGTAGGTAGCAGTCCAGCAGGAGAGGCAGACAATGAACAAGAAGATAAATATGTCATTACAAACTGCAAAATGCTAAACAGGAGACAAGAATAGGGCTGTGCTGAAAAAATGAAAAGCCCTCTCTCTGCCGTTTCCTGGGTCCTTATCTCTCTGCTCAGCTCTCCCCAGGGCTGGTGTGAGGTTTACCTCCTCTCAGCTCCTCGTCCCATAGTTCTGTGAAAATCCCTCCAGCCCAGAGGGTCTCATAGGACACTTACTACAAAAACTCCCACCCCGTCAGCTACAGCCACAGCCATCGGGAGCCGCGTGCTATGACCCCCTCCCGCTAATGACTGGGTCCTTCTGGAACAGGACCCCACATCCTTCACCCCCTCTCCCCACCCCTCACCCTGTTGCAAAAATAAGCAGATTTTCCATTGTTAAGTTGCATTTTTGTTTCCTGTGTTACTCCCTTGCCCTGGTTTGCCCCCTGTTTCTATGAATCATAATTTCTAGATTTTTCTGAGATAGTTCTGATACCAAATACTCTGTCTCTTTATTCTCATAAAATTAAACAAATGTTAGAATTGCAGTGTTTGAGCATTAAAACTATATTCGAAAGTCACTCTTTGCACCAAAAGTAGAAAAAAATTAAAAAGTCCATGGACCCCCAGCCCCCCGACAAAGCATGACGTCACTCACTCCTCTTCCACTGTTACCTGTTGAAAACCTAGTCATCCTCCATGGCCCAGTTCAGAGGCGACTTTCTTTGTGAGTCCTTCCTTGACCAACCAAGCAAGAATAAAGCTATTTTCTTCCTCTGACCTCCTAAGGCATATAGTCTGTATATCACTAGGAACTCATTGCAAATTACCTCTTATCATAGACATTTTTATAGGATCAGGATATTCTTTCTCCTTCCTACTCAACTGTATGTTTATTGAAGGCTTTATTTTTACCCTTAGCCAAGATTTGCCATTGTCTTTTGCAAATAAGTATTTTTGAAATAAACGGATCAATGGCTAAATCAGTGAATGAAAATGTTCATTGGAAATATTACTTTACCAAGGATTGATTGTTTATGCTGGATCAGTCACATATTTCAGCAATGTACAAAAACCTCATCATATTTACTTACGGACTTATTATTTACCAAACTCTTCATACGCTCATAATATCAGACCAATTCTAAGCTGTTACCATATTCTAGGTGTCTAGATACTATGGTGAGAAAAAAAAAAGTAGTGATTATCCTTTCTCTTAAGAAATGTATAGACCAGTGGGGGACACAGACATTAATTAGTTTCTCACACAAATAAATGAATAATGACAACGGTATCAACCACTGGTAAGGAAATTTCCTTCCTTCTCAGGAGGCTACTAAATAGCTGAGTTGACCCAGACTGGGAGGTCAGGGTGGGCTTCCCAGGGGCTGTGCTGCTGGATTTGAGATGTGGGGGGAGATCACAGAGGGAACAGGATGTCCCTGGAGGAGGAGAGAACATGGAGGTGAAGAAACTGAGAAGGTACCTGTTGCTGGAGGTAATGAGAGGCACAGGGAGGTGTGGCTGGGGCGTGGGTAGGGCTGGGACCCTCTGTACAGAGCACTCTGCTGTGGTGTTAACAACAGATGGGAGAGAATGATAACTTTTTAAAAAATTTTGGCTGCACTGTTAGGCTTGTGGGATCTTAGTTCTCTGGCCAGGGAGCAAACCTGTGACACCTGCAGTCACGGAGTCCTGACCATGGACCACCAGGGAACACACTACTATATATAAAACAGATGACTAATAATAGCCTGCTGTACAGCACAGGGAACTCTACTCAATACTCTGTAATGACCTATATGGGAAAAGAATCTTAAAAAAAAAAGAGTGGATATATGTATATCTATAACTGATTCACTTTGCTGTACCCCTGAAACTAACACAACATGGTAAATCAACTCTACTCCAATAAAAATTTTTAAAAAACCCACAAAACAGATGGGAGGCAGAGGGGACCACATGGCTCTAAGACGTAGTCAGGAGAGCAGAGTCCGCGAGACAGGATGCTGTCTGGACTAAGGCAGAGATGGAGAGAAGATGGAGCTGAGTAATGCTCGGGAGACACGGCGACTTGATGTGGTGGGTGTCTCTGCGTGAGGGGATGGGGGGGGCGGGGGCATACAGGAAGCCTCCCTGTCTCCATCCTGCTCACGTGTTTGAGGGTGTTGACATTCACTGACTGGAAACTGGATTTCAGGGGGTGGTGAGACATGCTGGGTGGAATGTGAGGAGTCTGCTTTCAGACCAAATGAACCTTGTGTTTAAGATATTGTCGATCCTTTCTTTCAAATATTTAGAGAAGAGCTAACACCTATCCTTCTCAAACTCTTCCAAAATATAGCAGAGGGAGGAACACTCCCAAACTCATTTTACGAGGCCACCATCACCCTGATACCAAAACCAGACAAAGATGTCACAAAGAAAGAGAACTACAGGCCAATATCACTGATGAACATAGATGTAAAAATCCTCAACAAAATACTAGCAAACAGAATCCAACAACACATTAAAAGGATCATACACCATGATCAAGTGGGGTTTATCCCAGGAATGCAAGGATTCTTCAGGGTATGCAAATCAATCAATGTGATACACCATATTAACCATTTGAAGGATACAAACCATATGATCATCTCAATAGATGCAGAAAAACTTTCAACACCCATTTATGATAAAAACTCTCCAGAAAGTAGAAATAGAGGGAACTTACCTCAGCATAATAAAAGCCATATATGACAAACCCACAACTAACATCATTCTCAGTGGTGAAAAACTGAAACCATTTCCTCTAAAATCAGGAACAAAACAAGGATGCCCACTCTCACCACTATTATTCAACATAGTTTTGGAAGTTTTAACCACAGCAATCAGAGAAGAAAAAGAAATAAAAGGAATCCAAATCGGAAAAGAAGAAGTAAGACTGTCACTGTTTGCGGATGACATGATACTATACATAGAGAATCCTAAAGATGCTACCAGAAAACTACTAGAGCTAATCAGTGAATTTGGAAAAGTAGCAGGATACAAAATTAAGGCACAGAAATCTCTGGCATTCCTATACACTAATGATGAAAAATCTGAAAGAGAAATTAAGGAAACACTCCTATTTACCATTGCAACAAAAAGAATAAAATACCTAGGAATAAACCTACCCAAGGAGACAAAAGACCTGTATGCAGAAAACCATAAGACACTGATGAAAGAAATCAAAGGTGATACAAACAGATGGAGAAATATACCATGTTCTTAGACTGGAAAAATCAACATTGTGAAAATGACTATAATACCCAAAGCAATCTACAGATTCAATGCAATCCCTATCACACTACCAATGGCATTTTTAACAGAACTAGAACAAAAAACTTTACAATTTGTATGGAAACACAAAAGACCCCGAATAGACAAAGCAATCTTGAGAAAGAAAAACGGAGCTGGAGGAATCAGGCTCCCTGACATCAGACTATACTACAAAGCTACAGTAATCAAGACTGTATGGTACTGGCACAAAAACAGAAATATAGATCAATGGAACAGGATAGAAAGCCCAGAGATAAATCCACACACATGTGGTCACCTTATCTTTTAAAAGGAGGCAAGAATATATAATGGAGAAAAGACAGCCTCTTCAATAAGTGGTGCTGGGAAAACTGGACAGCTACATGTAAAAGAATGAAATTAGAACACTTCCTAACACCATACACAAAAAATAACTCCAAATGGATTAAAGACCTAAATGTAAGGCCAGACACTATAAAACTCTTAGAGGAAAACATAGGCAGAACATTCTATGACATAAATAACAGCAAGATCCTATTTGACCCACCTCCTAGAGTAATGGAAATAAAAACAAAAATAAACAAATGGGGGCTTCCCTGGTGGTGCAGTGGTTGAGAGTCCGCCTGCCGATGCAGGGGACACAGGTTCGTGCCCCGGTCCAGGAAGATCCCACATGCCATGGAGCGGCTGGGCCCATGAGCCATGGCCACTGAGCCTGCACGTCCGGAGCCTGTGCTCTGCAACGGGAGAGGCCACAACAGTGAGAGGCCCGTGTACCACAAAAAATAAAGATAAACAAAAAAAGTAAACAAATGGAACCTAAGCAAACTTACAAGCTTTTGCACAGCAAAGGCATCCATAAACAAGACAGAAAGACAACCCTCAGAATGGGAGAAAATATTTGCAAACGAAGCAACTGACAAAGGATTAATCTCCAAAATATACAAGCAGCTCATGCAGCTCAGTATCAAAAAAACAAACAACCCAACCCAAAAATGGGCAGAAGATCTAAGTAGACATTTCTCCAAAGAAGATTACAGATTGCCAAACACATGAAAGGATGCTCAACGTCACTGATCATTAGAGAAATGCAAATCAAAACCACAATGAGGTATCGCCTCACGCCGGTCAGAATGGCCATCATCAAAAAATCTACAAACAATAAATGCTGGAGAGGGTGTAGAGAAAAGGGAACCAACCCTCTTGCACTGTTGGTGGGAATGTAAATTGATACAGCCACTAAGGAGAACAGTATGGATGTTCCTTAAAAACTAAAAATAGAGCTACCATACCACCAAGCAATCCCACTACTGGGCATATACCTAGAAAAAAGCATAATACAAAGAGAATCATGTACCACATTGTTCATTGCGGCACTGTTTGCAATAGCCAGGACATGGTAGCAACCTAAGTGTCCATCGACAGATGAATGGATAAAGAAGATGTGGCACATATATACAATGGAATATTACTCAGCCATAAAAAGAAATGAAATTATTTTTAGTGAGGTGGATGGACCTAGAGTCTGTCATACAGAGTGAAGTAAGTCAGAAAGAGAAAAACAAATACCATATGCTAACACACATATATGGAATCTAAAAAAAAAAATGGTTCTGATGAACCTAGGGGCAGGACAGGAATAAAGGACAAGGGCAAGGGGAAGGGGAAGCTGGGACAAAGTGAGAGAGTAGCATGGACATATATACACTACCAGATGTAAAATACATAGCTAGTGGGAAGCAGCCTCATAGTACAGGGAGATCAGCTCGGTGCTTTGTGACCACCTAGAGGGGTGGGTTAGGGAGGGTGGGAGGGAGACGCAAGAGGGAGGGGATATGGGGATATATGTATACGCATAGCTGATTCACTTTGTTATACAGCAGCAACTAACACACCATTATAAAGCAATCATATTCCAATAAAGATGTTAGAAAAAATTATTGTTGGTCCTTGTTGCACTTATTCCATTTGCCTCATATGTTCACTAGGCTCTGGCTCCAGGGCTGAAACAATCGTGGAAAATCTGAAGACTGTGAACTAATGTGGTGTCTGTCCCACTGGGATTTAGCATTTCAGCCGGAGGTGATGCTCCCTTCTCCAGGGCTTACAGGCCTTAGGTGTTTTCAAGAGAGCTAATGCCCTGAACCGCTGAGAAGCTACCAGGGAGCTTAGAAGCTTAACTCTGCAAGGGGAGAAAAAAATGCACCCGGATCTCTTCCTTGTTAAAGAGGCATTTGAGAGCACAGAACAATGATTCAGTGTAGTATAATCATTCTGAGTGATACGGCTTTGATGCAAGCAGATTTCTGAGTTTAGTGAAGTTTGAACTTTATAATCCATGCTGGAAAAAAGATTTTTAAAGAATTTTTGATAGTGCTTGAGATTGCTGGAGAATTGTATGTGCTTTTTTCTTTACAAGTTCCATATGTTTTCTAAAAATCAACGTGTTTTATTCTTACAATTTTAAAAACTAAAGTTTTACAGTTAATAAAACGCCGTTTTCTTTATCAAGTTCCACATGGATTTTCGCCTGAAGCGATAAACGCCCGATGTGTGTAAACTACACAGTGGGAGGGGCGGCGTCTGATGCTGGTCCCTGTTATGGATTACGATGGGCGTGGATATAGACGTTGCCATGGCTGCAGTGCACGACAGCGTGTGTATCAAGAGCAACAGCTGTAGGGGCCCCTCACTGTGAGTGCCGGGCTTGCAGAACAACGGTTCTCCATTCAGTTCTCTGGGCCAATAGCACTTAGAAGTCCACAGTGATAGCGTCCTGGGACTAGACAGCCCCCCCACCCCGCCAACTTGCTCTGGTGTGTCCGTCACTGTTTTGCTTTCCACACAGAAGAGCCCCCGTCTCTAAGTGGCCTGTCCACATCTAAGCCTGGCCACGGTGTCTGTGTTGCGATGCTCTCTTTGTGTTTGTGTTAGGAGGCTGCTGCGCGCTGCTGTCGTATTTAATGAGCCTTTATTAGACACACTCCCTGAGGGTCTTTTGTCAATAGAAGGTCCAACTTTAAAAACCACTCAATATACATTTAATCAAATATGCGCTCTGAGAATGAAAGACAGACAGTGTTTACCACTTGGTCTAAGTCTCCCAGACACTGATATTTGCATTTGTCATAAATATCACTAGCATTTCCTCATCTGGCGTCTTAGCCTGGGCTTTGATAACAAAATACCACAGACATTTATTTCTCACAGTTCTGGAAGCTGGAAAGTCCAAAATCAAGGGGTCAGGTCATTTATTTTGGTGAGAGCTGTCTCCCTGGTGTACAGATGGCTGTCTTCTTGCTGTGTTTTTACCTGGCAGGAGAGAGGGAGAGGGAGGGAGGGAAAGAGGGGGGGAAGGAGGACGGATGCTCTGGTATTTCGTCTACAAGGACACTAGTCCCATCATGGGCATCACCCCCATGACCTCTAAACCTAATCTAATTATCTGCCAAAGGCCCCACCTCCAAATACCTTCCTGGGAATTAGGGCTTCTGCATATGAATGTCTTGGGGGTGGGTCAGGGAGACACAATTCACTCCACAGCACCTGGGTCTACCACCCTCTGATCATCTCACTATGGGTTGGGGTAGGAGAGGGTGAGGGGTCCACATTTCAGTCTTTCAAGGTCAACTGTTTTGGTCTTCTTATATACTGTGTTTCATGCTTTCATTTTATTGTTCCTTCTCCTACAAGGTCCCTTCAGTAATAGGTATACTTGTTTATTTTATCATTAGTTATTTTGCAGGCAATGCATTTTTCAATGGATTTTTTCTTCTAGAAATGCCTCATAAACAATCCTATTATTCAGTTTCCAAGTTGTGGTTACTGGCATGACCTGCAATCTCATCGGTCCCAATGTCTGTCCCTGACGCACACATAACGACGCCACTGGTTGTGATACTGTCTCTTCTGTGAGCTACTGTGTCTGCTTTTATTCTTCACACACAGCACAGTCTTCTCTAAGTATCTATTGTTGTCTAGTTAAATAACTCTGAACTTTTAAAAAAATCCCCAAATAAAATATTCTTATTTTAAAAGGGTTGAATATTCTCGCACGTACATATTGCATGATTGATATTAATACAACAAAATTATGGAAACATTTATATGCAAAATTAAGCAAACTTTAAGTGAAAGTATGTTCTCCTCACTTTGAGGTATGTCTGGAAATGGAATTGCTGAGTCATACAGGAAGCTCTATGTTTAACATCTTGAATGCCAGCCAAAATGCTGTCCAAAGCAGCTGCACCCCTTTACGACCCCATCAACAATGTATAAGGGTTCCATTTTCTTTACGTCCTTGCTAGCCTTTGTTATTGTTTGCCTTTTTTATTCATCCTAGTGGATGTGAAGTGCTGTCTCATCATGGTTTTGATTAACATTTCCCTAATGACTTTGAGTATTATTTCATGTGCTTATTGGCCGTTTATAGATCTTCTTTGGTTACATGTCTATTCAAGTCCTCTGTTAATTTTGTCTACCTTAATGGAAATATATTTGACATATAACATTGTGTAAGTTTAAGGTATACACTGTGATGGTTTGATATGTATTGACATTATGAAATGATTACCACGGTAAGGTTAGTTAACACAACCATTGCATAGTTACCATTTGTGTGTGAGTGTGTGTGTGTGTGTGTGTGTGTGTGTGTGTGTGTGTGTGTGTGTGTGGTGAGATCATTTAAGATCTCTCTTAGCAACTTTCAAGTATATAATACAGTATTGTTAACCATAGTCATCATGCTGTACAGTAGATCCCTAGAACTTATTCATCTTATAACTGGGAATTTGTGCCCTTTGATCACCATCTGACACTTCCCCCACCCCTTGGACTCTGGCAACGACCAATTTATAAAAAATAAAAACAACCCAAATATCTATCTACCGAGGAATAGATAAACAAAATATGGTGTATCTATACTGCGGAATATAACTGGCAATTAAAAGAATAAGCTGCATGCATGCTACAATATGGATGAAACTTGAAAACATCGTGCTAAGTGAGAGAAAAGTCTTTGGTGAAAAGACATTCACCAAAGTCTACACTGTTTCCATTTATAGTTCCACAACAGGCAAATACGCAGAGACAAAGTCGCTTAGGAGCTGCAGGGGACCGGGGGAGGGAGAGGACAGGGCAAGATTACTAATGTGTATGAGATTTTTCTTCTCAAGTGAAAAAGTATTCTAAAATTAGAAAATGGTGAAGGTTAAACAACTCTGCAAATATACTAAAAGTAAGAAACCAAAATACAAAATTGTACACTTCAGAAGGATGAATTGTATGGTACGTGACTTATATCTCAATAAAACTGTTAATTTGTTTTAACTAAGCAAATGCCGTTCTTGCCTTTACCTGCGAGAGTGTGATGGTCTGCCACAAGACCTGTAAGCAAGATTAAGGATTTGGGAAATTGAATAAATATAGCCTTTTATTTCCTCAAGGAAATTATCAGGGGCAGTAACAGGTTTCCCCCAACTTTTATTCTGAAAATTTTCAAACCTACAGAAACACTGAAAGACTAGTATAATAAACACTCAAATACACTCTGTCCATATCCGACAATTATTAATACGTTAATAACTGTTAACGTATTACCACCTGTGTGTGCGCATGTGCATCTGAATGATCAGATGGTGAGTCGCAGATATCATGGTCCTTTCTCATCAATACTCCAGATCCAGAATGTGTCTCCTAAGGACAAGGATGTTCTCCTGTATAACCTCAGCACCGTCACCGGCAACAGACCCACAGGTGACAGGATGTGTAGCATCCTAGTAGATGATACACAGTCAGTAGTCTTGTTTCCCCAGTGCTCCCAGCAAGGCACTTTATGGCTTTTTATGGCCCAGATCCAGGATCAAATCATTGCCTGACATCTAACATCTTTCAATCCAAGACGGTCTCCCTACTTCTTTTATCTTCCATGTCACTGACATTTTTAAGGAGTCAAGGCCAGTTATTTTTTTAAATGTCCTCTAATTTTTTTTAAAGTATAGATTCATGTTACACACTTTGGGCAAGAATATCACGTGGGTGATAATGTATCATATCTGAAAACATGATATCAGCTGTCCCAGTCTTAGTGAAATTCAGTAGAACAACTTGGTTAAAGGTGGGGTATCTGTCAGACCTCTCCAGTGCAAAGGTACCTTTTTAATTCCTAATTAATAAACAATCTTTGTAATTAATAAGTAATACAAGTGAATATTCTGTTCCCCCAAATAATGAAACAGATACTACGTGCTAAGAATTTACGGGGAGTATTTCTGATTTCCAGTGAGCATTGCTGGCTGTGTCTACCCTGGGCTGCCTGGTGGGAAAAGCCTGGGGGATTGTCGGTTCTCAAGTTAACGGTGTCACCACAGCAAGGATGTGGGGTTGGGGAGTATTTCTTAATCTATATCAGTAGTATAATTACATGGAAATTTGAAGACTTAATAGAAGTCTAATAAAGTGATGTTGCAAACTCCTTCTATACATTCTGCTTATTTTTAAAATAGATTTAATAGCACCTAATTCTGTAGATTGGTGCCAGGAGACAGGAGCTGGATGGTATGCAAATGCCCACGGAAAACGTCTATGCTCTTGGACGTGGTTAAACTATTGTTTCTGTCCCAAGAAGAGCACGTCTGAATAAACTGCAAGTTGAGGAGAAGCTTAGAGATACCGCTTTGCTTTTCTAGAGCACTTTTGTGCCCAACCACTGGACGCACTCAAATCATCATTCAATCTACCTCTAGGAGACATACAGGTGGTAATGTACTACCTACATCATTTCCTTCGAGGGCTGGAGAAAACCAGAGCACAGAATTGTGACCTGCTCTGTGAATCCATCCGCATCCCTGCAGGGGTGGGAGTGCCTCTATGCTTTCCTGCTCATTTCTTTAACGTTAATGAAAAGCAGATTAATTTTTTCATTGGAGGTTGCTATGAGATAAATGAAAGGTGAGGTCAGCTGGGTCTCTTCCTGCTTGAAAATTGCGCAGTCACATCTTCTGAGACACCTTCTTAATTCTAAAACTATCCTGGAGTAAAAGGAGAAATTTAGACCAAGAGATTGAATGAATGCTGAGGAGTGGGGAACAAAGAACTTAAGGAAACACTCAAAATATCTCAAGGATTTAGTTCGGAGGCAAAGCTAGGAATTTAGAGTCTTATTATCCTGGTTTTGAATGGGATTTCAAAACACTAATTAGTGCCCAAACTCTCCCCCCAAGCAACCTGTTTCACTCAAAGGCTAGTGAGGAAGCAGAATTAGAAGTGAAAGGAATGATTCTCTAGGCGGCTTTGTTGCCCTTCTTCCCCATCTCACTTAGGACTTAACCATGGGGGAAACCACCGGCAGGAATAAGCTACAGTCTGTGTGAGAGAGACGGGGTCCCTGGGGCTGCAGGTGGCATCAGGAACACTGCTCAGAGCAGGATAGATGGTCTGTGAATTGGGGGTGGGGCAGTAGCAGTTCTGGAAGAACGTGGACTTGGTGGTTAGCCTCAAAGCAGATCACACTGGCCAGCTGGAAGCTTTGCCCACTGAGTTGGGCACACAATGATTCAAGCACTCTGGCTAGATGTGGGACCCATCTGCCAGACCTTCCAACCAGGGTCAGGCTCAGGACCTCCTTCTGTTACCTTCACAGCTGCATATCCTATATAAATGTTAAGGATGGACTTCCTTCAACAAGTTTATATTCTGAAACACAATGTTGAAAAGTACAAACACATCAGTTTGTGAAGTTTAGATCCATACGCTGAAGGAGGGAAGCGCACCCGTTCACTGTCAGAGCCCCTCACATCTGCAGTTCCGATCACTTTCACCTTTTTCTCCTGGAGAGCAAGTGTGTGTTAAGTTGGTGGGAACCCACATTTTTACTGACTGAACCCAGATAATACTATTGACAGAATGGGTGGTATCAGAATCCCCACCACCGCAAACCTAGCTTAGACATTATTACGGGAAAAAGAAAATACTTCCAGTATGTGTAGAAGCCAAAATGGGACCATGACACCTCCACGGACCTTCAGAGCTACCAGCTGACAACAGCAAGATGTGAAACAATGACCCGAGCAACAGCAAGGTCTCCGCTAAGGGCCTGGGTGCTGAGTGTTTCCTGGAATCACAACAGCTAACATCTTTATTAAGATCCGGTGATTTTGTTTGTTTGGAGCAAACTAATTTGTACTTATTTGCATGAAACACATTCAGTTCCCTCCCTTCGACTAAAAATAGTTTCAATTCCTATCCATTGGGCAGGTCGCCTGTCTGGGTTTTAGACGTGGACGTGAAGCCCCCAGGACCCTTGATGAGCTATTGTTTTAGCCACAAAAGGACTGAAGGACACAGTATTAGAAGTGAGGAGGGAAGAACAATGAGAAACAGTTGAGAGTTCCAAATGGAAACAAGAGAGGAAAAGAAGCAGACAGATTTTCCTAAGAAATAATAAAAGAAACGTTTTTAGTTTCTACATTACAAGGTTCCATTGAGTGTCCTGAGTAAAAATGGGGGGGAGAAAAGGAAACTTCTCATGGAAATTAGCTGATTGCTTCCCAGCCCCCATTTCCCCTCTCTCCTTCCCGACAGTCTTTTATCTCTGATGGGCACCTGTGGTCCCCGAGAAGCAGACTCCGCCCCCAGCCCTAGGGCTGGATGCTGTGGTCTCTTTCATCTCTCTGGCTACAGAGATTGGTTCAAAAGTGGACAGGCTACTACGCAGCCTCAACTGGTGACTCCCAGGTTTTCTGGGAATGCAGAGATAAACCATTTGAATGAGGAATGCTGGCTCCCAGACAAGGAAGCTGGGAGCTGGTGGCAGCCAACCTGGTCCCCTGGCTTGATGCTGGAAGGCTGAGTGGAGATGCAGGGAGAAACCGAGCCCTTGTCGGCACCCATGTCTCTGTTACTGGAGCACGTAATTCCCTTATTGTTCAAGCTCATTTGGGCTTGGGTTTGTTTCTCTCTGTTAATGAGAATGATTTATAATTGAATCCGAGTAAAAGAAATCTCATCAAGAAATTTCAGAACAGCCAGGATGAAGCTATAGTTCTAAAACCTTCTTGCAAGAAAAAATTAAGTACATCACCTACAAGGAAACGAGCAGGCTGACTGTCAATTTTTCAGCAAAATTACCAGGTGGTAAAAATCGTGGGAAAATATCTCCCAAATTTCGAGGGAATATTATTTTTATCTTAGAAATTTATGTAGTGAATCTCTTCTGAAGTGTGAAGCCATGACATTTTCAAATTTACATTTTTAAGTTCGCCTCCCACTACTCTTTCTTAAGAAGTTGCTTAAAGATGTGCTTTCAAAGAAACGAGGGGCTCGAACAAGGGAGAGGAAGACACGGACTGGAGGCTGCACCCGCTCAACCCAATAAGGGATACAGGGATGTCCTGGGACAGCAGCTGTGCCCCAGCCTGAGGGGTGGTCTGCACGAGTGGGTGGGGGGAGAGCCTGGGGCAGACCCCTCTGCAGGGGTGGTCGCTTGTGGGAAAAGCTGGCCTAATGGGGCAGATTGGAAAGAAAAGTCACCTGGAAAAGCAAGCAGTTGAAAAAGTTAGGCAGATGTTTACTATAGTGAAGAAGATGCTGTATAAAAATTTCACGGCACACAATCGCTATCAGGGATAATAGTAAGAACACAGACTATTGCTTAGTTATCACAAGATGTGACGTGGCACCATTGGGAGAATGTGAGATGGCTTTTGAAGAGCCCATTCACATCATGACACAGTGAAATGCACCCTTACTGCCTATAACTTATAGATAATTATGAATAGTTAACAAATGTTGTATTTTACAACGAAGTGGTGATGAATTTTATTTTTGTTGTTTTCTTACATTTTGGAACCCTTTTTTTCTCAGGTTTCACACATAAGCGCTTGAAAATCTCATAGGTCCTAAGCAATTATCTATAGTGCCTCATAGATAGGACGTGATGGGAGCAGTGTTAGGACAACACGTCATCATCTGCTGTAAAGTGAATCAACTGGAAAAACAGTGAAATTGTGATTAATGACAAAATCAACAACTTACACGTATTGAGGGCTTACCACATGCCAGGCTTGTTCCAAACACTATTTATGTGTTATTTTATTTAATGATCTCACTGACTACATGGTATTGGTATTATCGCTTCTATAGATAATGAACGGATGGATTTTAACCTCTAGCCTAGAGCCGCCCATGCAATATTTCTCCAGAACCTGATGACATCTAAAACAAAAATCAAGAAAGAGCAGAGAAGCACGGTATTTAGAAACATGACAGTCAATACCAGCAGAAAAAAAAAAAAGAAAAAACTTAAAGTGATCATTTGAAGAGTGGGTTTGCAGGTAGGAAGTGGTAGGGAAAAAAAACTGCTAATTTTCACTTATAAACTTTTTGTACTGTTTGATCTTTGAATATCTGCCTGTATTAATTTACAAACTTTTAAAAAATAAAATAAAGAACATGAAAGCAACAAATGGCATAATTCTGGCCCCAGACAAGCTTTTTCCATGTTACTTTCCACGTGGAGTTGAACTTGAGTGAGTGCTTGTCAGAGTTACTACTACCTGAGTCATGGTAGCAGAACAGAAGGCTCCAGCAGGACCACTGCAATTCCCAGGAGCCGATTCTCCTCTGCCTCGCCGCACTGTGATGCTTTTCACTCAGTTTTAGACTAGAATTCAAATAGTGATGTGAGAAAGAGACACGAAGAATTTCAATAAAATATTTGCATTCTGAGTTAGTTGCATTCAGGAGCAATGCCATAGCCTGCTCTCCACTTACATATTGAAATTCCTACTCCTTTGCTCATTTGCCCAATAGCATTTAATTGACAAATGTTAGCAGATGTGAATTTTTTCATGGTAGGTCCTGTTGGTGGAGGGAACTGCTAGGTACATATGAGCTAAATCAGAGGCAAACAGAAACTTAGCTGGAGTGTGTGTGTGTGTGTGTGTGTGTGTGTGTGTGTGTGTGTGTGCGCGCGCGCGCGCGCGCGCGCGCGCCTGCATGTTGGGAGGGGTTTAGAGATACAGACCCTAATCTCATCTACTGAATTAATCTAATTCCTGAAAGCTTGAATCTTTGGGTCTTATTCCAATAGTTAAAATATCCTAACATAGTTGATCTTTGTACTCAGACATATTTGATCTAGACAGTGCGTTATAAGGAATTGAATTCCTTCTCTTTTTTTTTTTTTGCGGTATGCATGCCTCTCACTGTCGTGGCCTCTCCCGTTGCAGAGCACAGGCTCCAGACGCGCAGGCTCAGTGGCCACGGCTCACGGGCCCAGCCGCTCTGCGGCATGTGGGATCTTCCCGGACCGGGGCACGAACCCGTGTCCCCTGCATCGGCAGGCGGACTCTCAACCACTGGCGCCACCAGGGAAGCCCCTGAATTCCTTCTTTAGCTTAGTTTTGGGCATTCTGTCTCATATTATAATGCAGTGCTAGAACAAAGATCTTTTGAACACTCAGCGATTGTTCATTTTTTTCCCAGGAAACTATGTCCATGTCAAGAATTTCTCCTACTGGGGCATCATCGCTCACCGCCACTGGCAAACACGCAGCTGAAGACTTACAGAGATAGAGTGCAGGTAGGGCGACAAAAATCATGGTAAACCTCATTGACAATATCCTTCTTTCTGACAGAAACTTACTGAGACACAGGATCTGAAAAGATGTAAGGTTGGTGAAAACTGAGAACTTTTAAGGTTTGATTCTCTTCCAGTGTAGGAAGGTGAGTTATTAAATATCCCCAATGCATCCTTAAATTTTTAATGCATACAATGAACAAGGCAGACCACACAACATGGAAACAACAGAAAACTTGTCATTCCCACGCAGGAGAAAGGATGGAGTGGGCATGTACCAGGTGACAAGTCATGGGACACAGAAATGGGAAATTGAGGAACAGGTAAGGTAAAAACGTTGAGACAAATGCTAATGTTTTATTTCAAACTTCAAAGAGCGTTGTCAGTGAACTGTGTAATGATTCTCAGTCTTCTCCTGCCATCAGGGAAGTTCTGAGATGCCCAGCATCTGGTAGTCAAGCCATCAGGGTCCATGACACCATTTTTTTCCCATCAGTTGAGTAATCCAGCCGTAAGTGAAATCAAATTCTTCTTTCCTTACTTTTTATTGATTCAGTATTTTGTTTTAGTAGTCTCTGCTTTTGTGTCAATAGACTCACAAATAACTCAGAATCCTTTCCACATCTATCACCAGGCTCACGGGGCTGCTGTCAGCAGAATCTTCTTTCCATCGTCTCTTGAAAACCAATGATGTGCCCAGCTCCGGGGTGATGATGGCTTTTGCCCTATTTTCCATGTTTTCTTCAAATCCTGCTGAGTAACCTTTAAGTAAAATTTCTGATAACTTGTGAATCAATTAAATCCCATTTTATTTCTCCACCTTTCAATAAGAATAAGAGTCATTGTTGTTGGAACCTTGGAAGCAGCATTTGTTTGCATATTCCAAGGCTTTTTGTCTCCTGAGACATCAAGGGCCATGGCTGCCCTTGCTGTTTACAACCAGGGAGGTCAGGTGGATGACCTGTTTCAAAGTTCACTGTCACCCATTGTCTGAATGTGTCTTCCTCTCATTACCTGTAGGTGTGTGACAGGGGAAATAATACTCATCCCAGTTTTCACTACTAATATAACGGGGAAATATGTTGAACCATAAAATTTTAGCTTTTTCTAAGTTGACATTCTCTTGACTTCCTCTCTACAAGGAGAAAGTGAAGTTCAGTATCACAATGTCTGAACAGTTTTGAAACACAATTAATATGTTTTTGTTAAATAAAGACCAAAATTTACTTAGATGGGTTCTCTCAGAAACAAAGAACTTTAAAAAAATCTAACTCCACCAACTCTTTCAAGCCATTTAGGAACTGCCAATAAATATTTAAGGAAGAAGGAATGAAAGGAAGGAAGGAAGGAAAGAAGGAAAGAGGGAAAGAAGGAAAGAGGGAAGGAAGGAAAGAAAGAAAGAAGGAAAGAGGGAAGGAAGGAAAGAAAGAAAGAAAGAAAGAAGGAAAGAAAGAAAGAAAGAAAGAAGGAAAGAAAGAAGAAAAGAAAAAAAGAAAAAGAAAGAAAGAAAGAAAGAAAGAAAGAGAGAAAGAAAGAAAGAAAAGGAATGACTCCTGTACCAGAGTTAAGTCTGGGACCTTCTAACTTACATGTCTCTTCAATTACGTCAGTTGAATATGCTTTTAAGAAATTCACTTTAAACATTCAGTCAGTTGGACTGAAATTTTTTTCTTCAAGTTTTAATACCATAAATTATTTTAAAAATATTAAAATGTTCACAAGACCACAGATTCAAATAGGAAAGGCAGGAAAGTACATGCCCAGTCATGAGCTACCATGGTGGTTTCCAGCTTGGAGGAGTCATAGACCAGAAACACCTTGAAAAATCTTTCAAGGGAATTGAACCAAATTACCAACTTTTGATTTTACTAAGTAAGAAAAAACAAGTGAGGAAAATTAACACACCAAACAACAAAACACATGATCTCAGAATAAGAATTTTTTAATTTTAAAAAAAAATAATTTTTAAATTAAATGAGTTTAGCTTTATGAGAAGTGCAGTGTATTTTTCTGATTTCTTTCATAAGCTCTTACTTGAGAGATGAAAACCTTAATACAAAATAGCCTGGGTAGTTTTATTACTGCGTAGAAATCACTGAGTTAAAGGGCTGACACTTCACTCAGCACCGTTTATGGAAAAGTTCAGAATATGAAAAAAAATCTTCGTTGGAAGCTCTGCTCCTTCCAGATGAATGAATAGTGTCATCGGGGACTAGAAAAGATAAAAACAGACACATCTGCTCTGCTGCCATCATCCTTAACAAATACAGAAATCTGGAAATGAAGATAAAAAAGATAGATGAACATTTCCAAAAGTATGTTGCATAAAGCACGACTTTCAGAAGCTGTTCTGTGAAAAGTGGCCAAAGACGGGTCGGTGATGTTTGGAGTTTCGTGACGGATTGTGATGTATGGAAGCTCTGAGAAACTGCCATGCTGGACCAGAAAACCTGATGAATTCTGTCCAGCTACTGTCCACGTACATTTAAGCTCAGAACTCCCCTTGTAAGAACTGTGAACCTGGAACACGTCACGTTCTCCAGTGTTTCACTCATCTGTGTGACACTTAGGAGAGCTTTCAGGAAATTAAGGAATTAGTCTAGGCACTGAAATTGTACCGTCTTGAATTATATCCAGTGACTTGAATCATATCCAGTCACTCATTAATTCACATTCACTGAGCAGTAACTGCAGGTAAAATAATATCCTAAACAATGTGAAGAATTAAATAATAAATGAATAAAGTATAAGGGGTCTAACTTCAAAGATCATAATCTATAAAGAAAAATAAAACTTATTCAAGGAGCAAAATAAAGTATAAGCACATTAAATCAAGTTGAAGATAAATTATTCAGAATCACTGAAGGTCGAAAATAAAGAGGAAATAAAATTGGGTTGAAGATATACAGATTTCTCACAGGTTTTTTTTCCCTAAGCTAAATATTAAATAATTAATTTATTTTATAACTCTGAAAAAGTCATTTAACCCCCCCTGACCTCACTTTCCTTACCTGAAAATGAGAAAATTAAGCTAAACTTTTCCTTCCTGCTCTAAAGCTTGATGCCGTGATTCTGACAGAATTTCCCATCCGGCAAAAATGACATTTGAAGAAAGATAGGGATTTTCTTTTATCAAAACAAGTCGATAGTTCTTCTGTCGCCCATATTCAGATCCCTGGAGATTATTCCAGATGAAAAATTCCATATGGCAGTTGTGGAAAGTAATGCACTTGACAAATAGCCCCCAGAGCAATTTAAGGGCAAGGAGGGCATGTCTCTAATTCACGCCCCACACCAGTGCCACATTAATCTTCCTACAAGACAGGTTGGGCACACTGGACCTTGCCCAAAACACTTTAATAGTTTTCCACGGCACACAGCTACTCATTTCAAACTGCCTTGAACGTATGTCCCAAGATTCCATTCTTAATTACAAATTATTGGATTGCAAAGAAAACAATGTTCATGAGCTACTTGATGCAAAAGAGAAATATATTAAAAGAAGCGGGGATACTCTTGAAACACAGGGCAGTAGGTATAGCTGGATCTGCTAAGGACTTCACTAAGGAAGGGAATCATACAGAATCAAGATTCTTATGTATTTATTTTTATCGGGATAGCATTCTAGTACCACAAAGTTCACCATGTTGGAGTTTTCATTTCACTGGTTTCTCGTATATTCAAAGGTTGTGGAACCAGCAGCGTTGTCTGATTCCAGGACATTTTCAGCACCCAAAGAACCCACACTCGTCACTGTCACTCCCTACTCACCTACCCACCCTCCTGTAGCAAAAAATAATTTATTTACTATCTCCATGGATCTTCCTATTCTGAATATTTTATAAAAATGGAATAACATAATAGGAGGTCTTTTGTGTCTGCCTTCTTACAGTTAGAAAGTATTTTCAAGGTGGACCCACATTGTAGCATGTATCAGGGCTTCATTTCTTTTATGGTTGAATAATATTCAATTGTATTGTTAGGCCATGTTTTGTTTCTCTATCCATCAGTTGATAGACATTTAGACTGTTTCCATTTTTTGGCTATTCTGAATAATGCCGCTATAAGCATTCATTTACAAGTTATTACATAAACATATGTCTTCTTTGGAGTGGCATATGCGTATATGCTTTGGAGTGGTATATGCTTTGGAGTGGCATATGCCCAGGAGTGAAATTGCTGGATCATGTGGTATCAGGGATTGAATTTTGTTTACCTCCCCACACCCAATTGATATGTCGAAGTTGTAACCCTCATGCAACCTCATTTGGAAATAGGGTCATTGCAGATGTGATTAGTTAAGATAAAGTCATCTTCATTGGAGTAGGCCTGGTGTCCATGTAAAATGGGGATATTTGCACACAGACACACTACCTGAACAGGAAGGCAAAGATTGCAGGGATGTGTCTACAAACCAAGGACCACCAACCATGGCAACAAACGCCAGAAGCCTGGAGAGAGGCAGGGAACAGATCCTCCCCCAGAACCCTAGGCAGGAACCAACTCTGTGGACGCCTTGGTCTCACACCTCCAGCTTCCACAACTGTAAGACTATACAGTTCTGTTGTTGCAGAACATAATACTTTGCTCTGGTAGCCCCGGGAAATTAATCCATATGGTAATTCTACGTTGGATTTTTGAGGAACTGTCTAAGTGTTTTTCCAAAGTGAGCCACAACTACTGAGCCTGTGCTCTAGGGCCCGCGAGTCACAACTACTGAAGCCCGTGCGCCATAACTACTGAAGCCGGCATGCCTAGAGCCTGTGCTCTGCAACAAGAGAAGCCACCGCAATGAGAAGCCCACGCACCGCAATGAAGAGTAGCCCCCGCTTGCTGCAACTAGAGAAAAGCCCACGCGCAGCAACAAAGACCCAATGCAGCCAAAAATAAAATAAATAAATAAATAGATAAATAAATAAATCAAAAAGAAAGAAAGAATGCCAGCAGCTTACTTGCTCCGTGCCAGACCCTGTGCTCACTTAATACTTCTTCTGGATTATCTCATTTGGTCTTCCCAGCACCTAGTAAGGTGGGAAATACTGCGATGTCCATTTTATAGATGAGGAGGTTGAAGCCCAGAGAGGTTAAGTAACTTGCCCAAAGCCGCAGAGATAACAAGCAGCAGATCGCACATAAAAACCCATCTGCTCACGCTTTTTTTTTTTTTTTTTTGCGGTACGCGGGCCTCTCACCGTTGTGGCCTCTCCCGTTGCGGAGCACAGGCTCCGAACGCGCAGGCTCAGCGGCCATGGCTCACGGGCCCAGCCGCTCCGCGGCGTGTGGGATCCTCCCGGGCCGGGGCACGAACCCGTGTCCCCTGCATCCGCAGGTGGACTCTCAACCACTGCGCCACCAGGGAAGCCCTGTTCTTCATTTTTTATTATCTGGTTGTTTGTTTTCCTTGTTTATATCGTCATGTATTAATGACTTTTTATTATTCAGTGGGTGCTAATCCATTACTATAATTGCTTATTTTTACGTTCAAATTGTTACGTTCAACACAAACCCGTTCATGTTAGTACCTGTGACCTTGTGACCTATGACCTCCTCTCACTATTCTTTCAGCATTTCTCCATTTTCTGGTGCAATAAGATGTCCCAGGATCATCTCAGAATTTCCCTGTCCCAACTATGGCCTCATTTATCTAAAGAAACCTTTTTCATTTTACTGGGGAATGATATTTAGAAATCAAGATCTGGGTGTTTATCGAACATTTATGAATCTTCCTTTGTGAGTTTTCTATTCAATATTTCATATTTGATGGTATAGTTTTCTCTGTTTTCTACTTTGAATTGTCTCCAAAAGTGAATTAATTAAACTCAAACTGAAAGTTGGATGAGGTGAAAATTCCTAAAGGAAATAATTGTTCTTCCTTAAAGAAAACTCCAAAAGTCAAATACGCACAATTTTTTCATAAAACATGATATTACAGAGGGGTATAATATTCATACCTGTTCTACTTTCATTATTGAAGGGCCACGCCCTTCATCCTTGCCCTTTTCCTCAATCAACCTTAATGTATTCTCATGGATTAAATTGCCAATCTAATATCCAAACCGCTGCGGCCCCTCCCGCCGCGGAACCCAGGCTCCGGACGCGCAGGCTCAGTGGCCACGGCTCTCAGGCCTAGCTGCTCCGCGGCATGTGGGATCTTCCCGGACCGGGGCACAAACTCGCGTCCCCAGCATCGGCAGGCGGACTCCCAATCACTGCGCCACCAGGGAAGCCCTATTATATCTATTTTTAAATGAATTATAGCCTTTCTAAGAAATGTCACAATACTTCTACATGCAACACATTATTGGAATAACACATTATATCTAAGAAAATCTATGTCAGTCATCTAACTCGGGATACACAATCTTTTGTCCAAATTCTTACAGACGGGCCCCACTGATGCCTAACCTTCCCAGCGAAAGTGAGCACTTGTTTGAACCGCTTGTTTTCTCCCATTGGGTGTGTGTCCTCAGCTTCCCGCTGGGCCCCCCACTGATGCCGGGGACGGGAAGCTGAGGGCTGACTCAGAAAACACTCTTTCTAGCTACGGGATTGAGGCAGCCGCTGGGCTCCTCAGTGGGGCCCGCTGACGCCAGGGGAGGACGGGGGGCATGGCAGCCTCACCGAGTCGCAGCCCTCACACCTTGCCCCCGCCAACCCTCCCCCTGCTGGTGCCCTGAAGATGAGCGGGTCCCGCATCCCTCTGGGCGTCCCTGGCTGTAAGTGGAGGGATGGAGGGGAGTGCCGAGTAGCCTGGCCGCCTTCGGGTGTTAAACCTTCCGGCTGCTCGGTGAGGGGCGAGGCTCAGCTCACAGGGGGATCCTGCCTCTGAGGGGAGGGGCTTCAGAGAGCTGCTGCTTGCAGAGTGGGTGGGAGGTGGGACAGAAGACCTGAAGAGACATTTTTCCAAAGAAGATAGCCAGACAGTAAACAGGCACGTGAAAAGATGCAAAACGCCAATGAGATATTGCCTCACACCCGTCAGAGTGGCCATCATCAAAAAGTCTGCAAATAACAAATGTTGGCCAGGATGTGGAGAAAAGGGAACTCTTGTTCACTGTTGGTGGGAGTGTAAATTGGTGCAGCCACTATGGAAAACGTTATAGAGGTTCCTCTAAAAATTAAAAATAGGACTACTATATGATCCAGCAATTCCACTCCTGGGAATATACAGGGAAAAAATGAAAACACTAATTTGAAAAGATACATGCACCCCAATGTTCATAGCAGCATTATTTGCAATAGTCAATATATGCAAGCTACCCAAGTGTCCACCGACAGATGAATGGATAAAGAAGATGTGGTACATATGTACAATGGAATATTACTCAGCCATAAAACCCAAAAAATTCTGCCATTTGCAGCAATGTGGATGGACCTAGAGATTATTATGCTTAGTGAAATAAGTCAGACAGAGAAAGACGAATACTGTATGATATCCCTTATATATGGAATCTAAAAAATAAAACAGAAATAGACTCACAGACATAGAGAACAAACGAGTGGTTACCAGTTGGGAGAAGGAAAGGGGCAGGGGCAAGATAGGGGTAGGGGATGAAGAGATACAGACTACTATGTATAAAATAGACAAGCAACCAGGATATATTGTACAGCACAGGGAATCATAGCCATTATCTTGTAATAACATATAATGGAGTATAATCTATACAAATACTGAATCACCATTCTGTACACCTGAAGCTAATATAATATTGTAAAGCAGCTATACTTCAGTTTTTAAAAAGTCAGTGCTAAGTAGATACTGTGGGACTCCTTGAATGTAAAGTAGGAAAGCAGGTGGACCAGGCTGTTGATAGAGGTCAGTGGTGGTTACTGTGGGGAGGGTAGTGACTGCTAGAGCTCACAGGGACTCCTGGGACACAGCTGTGTCCTGTGCCTGGTTGCTGGTCACACAGACATGCTCACTGATATAATGAATATTATCCTCCAAGAGAAAGTGTAAAGAATAGTTTACTAGAGGGAAGCTGCGTACAAGAAAGAAGTGGGATCTTGAGAAAATGACGTCATCTTTCTCGGAAACAGTAAGAACGTTCTTCTTTATAGTTTGAAACTGAACTCTTTAATTCCATATTTAAGATTTTCTCACCCTCTCCCCCAAATCCTACTTTGAATACATTAAAAAAACACAAATGGTAGCTATAGATGCTAATTTGCAGCTCTAAATGCCATTTATAAAATCTGTTCTTCATTATTTTAAGAAAAGGAATTATAATCCATCTTTACTATTTCATCCCCCACTTGAAAGACAAAAATCTTGTCAAGGTTAAAAAAAAGGGGGGGTTTCTTTACCCTGACATTACCATTATAATGTATTTATAACTCAGCACGATTTCTATCCTGAAAATAGGGAAAATGCAAATGCACTAAGATGCTGAAAATTCAAAATCATCAAAATATGACCTCAGCATGACCAGGGCAGAGAAGGAAGGAAAGGCACCGTCCTGATCTCAGGATTATTCTGATAAGTCAGCATTCAGTGTCTTCTTCATGTAGTCAACTTTCCCCAATATAAATTGTTCTAGTTCTGGCACTGTTGTTTCCCAGCCAATTGCTTTTAAAGCAGAACACATTGTCATGCTAAGTAAGTGTGCCTGCCTTGGTGCTGAATATCATTTCTTATTCTAAGACTAGAGTATTAAAAATAAATATTTGCAGCCCCCATGATAACAAAATAAACACACTCCAATGAGGATGTAAGAGCAAAAGAAGAAAAACATTTAAATGCTGAAATTATTTTAAAAAGAAAGAAAGAAAGAAAACACAAGCAAATGTTTGGCCTTTTAGAACTCATTGGCTTGAATTATTTGCTGATTAGGAATTTTGTTGTTGTTGGGTTTTTTTCCCTTAAATTAGTAGTATCTAGTTAGATAAGCAAATCTATCCTTTTTTGCTTAGATGGACCCCAGTTTATATAACAGCATAGAAATTTATTAATTAATGTTCTACTAATGCAAATAAATGTCCTTCACACACAGCAGACAAATAAAATCACCAACAAAATCATGGTTTAATTATTTCCTTAATAGCAACTTGAAATCAACACATCAACCTAATACCCACTGCCAAGACTTAATTCCCATCATATTCACTTGCTTTTATGTGGTTTCAACCAATCAGAAGATGGAGAAGAGAGAATGCATTTCATTCATATTATAATAACAACTTTAAAAAATTACAGATTTAGTGTTTCAAAGGGAGCAAAACAAGGAAAAGGCAATGAATAAAGAGGACAAGCCCTGGTGTGTTTCATAGCCCCGGCATCCACTTCCAGGGCTGAGGAAAGTAGAATCAACCATCTTATCCCCACTGGCTCCAGCTTCACCTCCAGGATAAATCAAACCGCTGAGCATATGTCCACGGACCCAGGCTCTCAAATTATTTTCCTGATTTGGTCACCAGTTGACGTGATCTTGCAAAGCTTACTTCCTTTTCCTAAGCACAGGTGGTTTTAGAAACAGGTGCCTCTTTTGCGTAGCGGACAATCAGTAAATGATGCTTTTTATAGAAAAGGCGCATTCCATTAAATTGTTCATAACGCATGTTTCCTCAAAACAAATCATATTTTTATTATGGCCCTTCCTGAGGCCGTTATATTCCTATAAAGAAACTATAAATTCCCCAGACACAACATTCAGATTCAGACTCTATTTATGTCTATTGGCTGAGCAATGAAAAAATGTCTGGCGGTATTTTAGGAATGTTCACATACTTCATGAAATTTAATCCTTACAACAATCAGTTATGAAATTTATTTTTTTAATGACAAAAATAAAGCAGTTACTATTTTTTTTCTTTTTTTTTTTTAAACAAATAAGGAGAACTTCCCTGGTGGCGCAGTGGTTAAGAGTCCGCCTGCCGATTCAGGGGACACAGGTTCGAGCCCTGGTCCGGGAAGATCCCACATGCGGGGGAGCAACTAAGCCTGTGCGCCACAACTACTGAGCCTGCGCTCTACAGCCTGCGAGCCACAGCTACTGAGCCCACGTGCCACAACTACTGAAGCCCATGCACCTAGAGCCCATGCTCTGCAACAAGAGAAGCCACTGCAAAGAGAAGCCCACGTGCCACAACAGAGAGTAGCCCCCGCTCGCCGCAACTAGAGAAAGCCCGCATGCAGCAACGAAGACCCAACGCAGACAAAAATATAAATAAATAAATAAATTTATAAAAACAAAAAATATATAAGGATTTGGGGACTCAGAGCGGTTAAGTGACTTATGAGGTGATAGATCTATGAAGTGGTTACACTAGGATTGAAAACTGGGCTCCTTCCTGCATGTTTTCTATGTAATAAACCATTACTGAGAAAAGAGGCGACGACCTCCCAGCAGACTCCCCGCAGGCCCCCAGAAGCCTGGCCTGGCTGCAGTTTTATTTTCACAGCCTTTCACTGACTGTGTGTGGCTTCTGTGGCACTGACTTGCCCCCAGCCCTCATATCTTGTCGCCTGGACCAGAGAAATGGTATCTCTGTCAAAGCACCCAGGGACGTAACAGCTGCTGAGCCAGGAACGTACCTCATTTGTGTGCCCACGATTCCTAAAGAGCTGAGCCGCGGTATTGACCTGCTAGGAGGTACTTGCCTGGAATAAGCGTTTCTTCATTTATTCAGTAAACACTTCATTTTAAGGAATTACACGAGCGTGGCAGGCGCTGCATTAGACAGTGGGAATAAAGCAGAGCCCCCCAGTAACTGTCTAAGTAGGAGACAGACATGTCCACGGTCACAGTTGCTCTGGCTATGTCCCAGGATGTGTGAGGATCCGTCCAGGGCAGAGGGGGCTGCACTGGGCATTCTGGTCAGTCCAGAGAGACTCTTCAGAAATGTCCCTGAGGTTCCAGTGCAGTGAGGGCTCACTTTGCACTGGAGATCTGTAAGTTTGCAAAATTAATTAATGTTGTATACCACCTTACTATTTTACATTAAGAAGCGGAGTATACGACCATTCTCCAGAAGGGCTAATCAGACGAATGGCAGGCCACGTGCCACACTGAACACACTTCCCAATGTCTTGTGGATGGCCTGTTCGCTCCTCGACAAAAAGGGCTGAAGACCAGCAGACTTTCTCAAGATTCCTTGGAGCTGATAAATCCCCCAAAATCTCTGTGTAAGAACATCTGAGGCTTCCTTCCAAGTTCATCAACATTAGACATTAGCAACTTCATCAAAATACCTTTACAATGATGTTTAACCTACAGCCACATGAATAAGCTTTATTTCCTCGTAAGCTGAAATGCTTACACGTATTAATTCGTACAGGTGTTGCTAATCTACCTGAGTTCCTTTTGTATGCGGCCCGTTTCCCAAATCGTGCAAACTTACCATTTTTGTCTGCATTCTCTCCAGGTTTCTCTTTAATGCCTAGATACCGATGCTCTTCAAAGAGATGGGAAAATAGGTGAGGAGGCAACAGGGGAGAAGACTTAGGCACTTTAACTTGGGGGTTCTCATTTACAACAGCTAAGACAGCCCTTTCATTTAGGGACTCCGTGGGTTTTAGCGCAGAAAAGCCTAATCACAGGAACTCAGACATCAGCAGAGTCTGGGAGCCCAGACAGAAACAATGACAGGCTGGATATAAAGTCTAGTGTTTTGACTTTTAAGTCCACGTAGCCTGATCCTCTTAGAAAGAGCTTGGGCAGAGTGCTGATCAGATGCCCCATGGGCTGTGCTGCACTCAGGGACCACAGGACCCTAGCTGGCAAAGAGGAACCAAGGAAGAGCAATGCTGTCTTCGGACCACGGTGTTTCTGACAGGATCCTGCGGTGACAGCAGCGCCCCTCAGCTCCTGCTGCTCACACAGCCGTGAGAAAAGGGAGGAACAGTCCCAACGCACGGACAGCATCTGATGTGTCTGTAATGCCGTGTAGTGTTCAGGTTCTCAAATACAACTTTCACAAAATTGGGGGAAATGCTGGCGTGTCCGGGGGGAACTAGCTGGAGGCAGGGAGCTCACGTGATCCCCGTGGTCACAATGATGCTTTGATCAGCAATGTTCCTAAAACAGTTCACAGGCCAGTTTGGTTCTTTCAGAAAAGTAGTACGTGACACTGTAGGAAAATCCAAACATTCGGATGATACAGAGACTTAGGAATTTTGTGTGATCTATGAAAGAATAAAGGCGAGTTTTTAGCTGATTTTATGAAGTCTGCTTGTAAAATAACTAACCGGGGAAACAGAAGAAGGAGCAGAGCGAGGACAGGCTGTGATCTGTCAATGTCTCCCTTATAAATTCCTAGAGGGAAGGTCGGGGCCAAGGGCATGGTGGGCCCTGGGGGCACAGGTGTAACTGGGGCCGGGTGTGGATGGGGAGGGAGAGAAATGGGAGGGAAGGGGGAGGGAAGGCGCTGACCACATGGGGCAGGAGATGGGTCTGGGAGTGCATAAGACCAGAATAAAGAGTAAAGCAAGAGGGCTTCCCTGGTGGCGCAGTGGTTGAGAGTCCGCCTGCTGATGCAGGGGATGCGGGTTCGTGCCCCGGTCTGGGAGGATGCCACGTCCCGCGGAGCGGCTGGGCGCATGACCCATGGCCGCTGAGTCTGTGCGTCCGGAGCCTGTGCTCAGCAACGGGAGAGGCCACAACAGTGAGAGGCCTGCTTACCGCCAAAAAAAAAAAAAAAAAAGAAAGAATAAAGCAAGAAAAAACAAACACGTAACTGGACGTAACACGACATGATATCAAAGTCAGTGAGGAAAGGATTAAGGATTCATAGAGTATCTTAACGACATAGCATAGAAATGGAGCTTTTTAAAGCCAAACCATGAGTAAGTATAGGAATATAATTAGTATAATTACTTCCTGGATAAAGAAGAGGACCAGTAGGAAGTGGGAAAGATGGCTTGCAGCCAATAGCTAGTTTATGTCCAAAAAGAGTCAGAGTGAGGGAAAGACTTCTTTTTCTGTATCAGCCAGATCATATTATTCCACGTAAGATCATAATCTCACTCTCTGCAACGTCCCAGATCCCGGAACGAAGTTGCAAGTTAAAATGAACAAACACACACAATCCCTGTTTGGATTTGCAGACACTGAGGCGGGAGCCCGTCCACTCACAGCAGTGGGATGGGAGGGAGTCCTCGTCTGAGCCCTGGTGCCTGGTGACAGGTGGGCTTGGGTGGCACTGGCAGCAAGCTTTTCACGGCTGTGAACCTTGCTCAGGTTTCCAAAGCTCAGGTGTGCAGGAGGGAGGGGTTGAGCGAGGCGCTGGGTCCTTCTGTAAGGGAGCCTCAGTTTCCCCATCCTGAAACGGAGAGGATTGACCTCTGTTATCTCTAAGATCTAAACCTCCAAGAGTGAATTTGCGTCTTTACACCTGTTTGTTTTATTTTTTATTTTTGTTTAGTTTTGGCCACACCTCGCAGCTTGTGGAATCTTAGTTCCCTGACCAGGGATCGAACCTGGGCCCTCAGCAGCAAGAGTGCAGAGTCTTAACCACTGGACCACCAGGGAATTCCCGCATTACACCTGTTTAATAACCCATGGACTGTCTCTAAGGGCTCAGTGGCTCAATTCAATTAAAGTGAGTCCTTGTCAAGCTACTACATGTAAAGGCAAAATAGTAAGAAATGATGTTCCATTGCTACTGATGGGCTCTTACAACCTCCTGGGCTGTGTGCGTGTGTGCGTGTGTGCGTGTGTGTGTGTATTTGCTATTGTCAACGTTCCTCTTTTAGCAGTATTTGTTAAGTATTCTATTTTTTTGGTGATATTGAGCATAATAAGCTAATATGTTTTCCTTTACATGTTAATACTATTTATCAACTTCTTTAGAGAAGCTTATTTAATGTATATTAATCCCCAAAGAAGGCAACTTATTAATACCCGGGAGGCATTATTTTAGAAAGTATGTATTGTCAGATAAATTGGGTTACGTTTTGCCACGGTCAAGCAGAGGGAGCGAGTTTCTCAGCCACTAAAAGCCTCGTGCCGAAGCCAGAGCCCAAGGAGCTACGTACCTGCTTTACTTCAGTGTGTGGCTAACGAGGGCAGCTCTGGCAGAGAATTAGGGCGGAATCCATCCCAATTCCCAGAGTAAAACATCAGAATTAGGTTTTTATATATTTTTCCAGTTATGTTTATGCACATAGAAGCATTTACCCAAAGAACTTTTATATACACTATTCTATATCCTTGCTTTTTATCAGGTAATAATATCCCATCAACCCCACATATATTTATTACATAAATTTCAACTGCTGTGAACCCAAGCCCACAGTCCCCTGTTCTGCGTCCTTAGGGTCAGATGTATTTCAGTAGTCACAACCTTTCAAAGTTTGGGAAGATAATACTCTTTATAATGAATTCCCAGAAAGGTCTGGGGAAGCACTTCTGTTTCAACCACACTGATATATCTGCAGTGTAACAAATGAATATTCACACTGACTGGAATGAATAAAGCTATCAACGGCACAGAACAGATTCACCAACAAATATGTACACTGCAGACTCTTTTTAAAACTTCAGTGTCCAGAATGTTGGGATTTTTGAATTGCTGACACAGATGGTGTCACACTACTTGCAGTCACTGGATTTATGATCCATTTTCCTGTGGATGGAACTCAGGTTATTTTAGGGATTTTATTATTAAATACGGGATTGAAATGAACATTTTTTAAAATGCATCTTTGGAGAAATACGAGGATATATCCTTAGGATGAAGTCCCAGAAGTAGAATTGATTTGAAGATGAAAGTCAGTTGACATGGGATTTTACCTTTTGGTAAATATCACCAAATTCCCTTCCAAGGAAGTTGCACCAATGTCATATTCTCACTAGCAGTATGTGAAAGAGTCTGTTTCCTTGTACTCCTCCTGTATTAGCTATCTGGGCTGCTGTAACAAAGTGCCACAATTTGGGTGGCTTACGTGGTATGAATGCCTTGCCTCACAGCCCCGGAGGATAGAAGTATGAGATCAGCATTGGCAGGGCTGGTTCTGTCTGATGGCTATGACGGACAGTCTGTTCCAGACTCCACTCCCAGCTCCAGTAACCTGGGACATTCCTTGGCTTGTAGACGGCTGTCTTCTCCCTGTGTTTTCCCCCTTACATGTCTCTTTGTCACATTTCCCCTTTTTAAAAGAATGCCAGTCCCACTGGACTAGGGTCCACCCTAGTGGCCTCATCTTACCTTGATCGTCTGCAGGGACCTGTTTCCAAATAAGGTCACATTTGTAGGTCCTGAGGGTTAGGGCTTCACCGTGTGGTGGGGACTCAATGCAGCCATAATAGATCCCAACAGGAACTATTACGAAACTTTCCCCACATGGTAAGTAAAATTAGCATCTCATGATTTCAATTTCCATTTCAAGTTGGATTTGAGTATTTTATTTAATTTTGTAAACTTTTTACTTTGAAATGAATGGAGATGCACAGGAGGTTGCAAAACTAGTTTGTGGAGTCCTGTACGTCCTTCACCTAGCTTCCTCCAGAAGTGACATCTTCTAGAACTGCAGTATAATATTAAACCCAGGAAATGGACGTTGGCATAATGCTGTGGACGAGACTACAGATCCTACACTGTTCTCATCAGTTTTCACACGTACTGTGTGTGTGTGGTAGGTGCGGGTTACTGTTCTATTCCATCCTGTGCTTGGATCTCGTGTGCAGATCTGTGCGTCCATCCCTACAACCAAGGCAGAGAAGCACAGAGAAGCTTGCCATCCTACTCCCTTGATCACATCCTCCACCGCACCCCATCCCTGCCCTCGCAGCCACACTGATCCACTCTCCACCTCCAGTTCTGCCATTACAAGGATGTTATAACAACGTTATCGTTCAACATGTAACCTTTAGAGATCAGCTTTTCACTCGGCATAATGAATGCCCTTATGTTGTGTGATACAATGGTGCCTAATACATGCATCAACCTATTTGCCCCTTCTTATTGCCAAGTAGTAACCTGCTGAATTATTTTTCAAAAAAGCATTTAAAAAAATATTTATTTATTTGGTTGCCTTGGGTCTTAGTCACAGCAGGTGGGCTCCTTAGTTGAGGCTCATGGGCTCCTTAGTTGTGGCATGTGAACTCTTACTTGCAGCATGCATGTGGGATCTAGTTCCCGGACCAGGGATCGAACCCCAGCACCCTGCATCGGGAGCCTGGAGTTTAACCACTGTGCCAACCAGGGAAGTCCCTCCGTTGAATTATTTTTAATATTAGTAATCAGTGATGTTTATTCCTGGCTAAGTAGATATTATGCATATTCTTTTAAATATTGCTTTTTGGTCCGCAAATAGCAAGAAAAATACAAAATCACTAAGACAAGCTCAGTTTGTCTGTGAGCATCTCTGCCTGACGCCTGATAGCAACTTTATTTTAGCTTATATGGAATGGAAACTAGAATTGCAAATCTGCCACCAGCATCAGTAAAAAGATCAACTACGATTCACGGCTACGGCTCCGGTCTCCATTTTGCTTCTTTCCAGCCACGCAAATCACACCAAAGCTTGGTCTCTAGCAACTTGCTTCCAATTGTGTGAGTCACACTTTTCATAGTTTCACACCTGAAGTGACATCAGAAGCGGATAAACTCCATCAGCAAGGGGTCTGTGAGGTCTTCATGACCAGCACGCAGAATATTTTCAGCTCAGTCAATGCTCAGGAAGGATAAGGATGATGTCACTTGTTTCTTTTAAGAAACGCAAGGTTCTAGCGTTCTTCAATTTTCATGAATGTCTAACGCAACGTAGTCAAATTAAGTAACAAAGATATCTGGAGACTTATCAAATCAAAATGTAATACTGGAAAATCAAAGTCAAAGCATTTCAAATTTGTGTAATTTTAGCTATATTTGTGGACGCTTGTAAAGTTGTGATGACAGCAAATTTAACGTAGTGATTAACAGCATGAGTTTTAAAGTGAAATTGCTTAGGTTTCTAATTCTCTCCACCACTTTCTAGCTGTGTGGTTTATTTATCCTCCCAGGTCTCAGCTTCCTATTCTCTAAAATGAAGGTAAAAATAGTTACTCTTCATGGTCATGTTGTGATATTAGATATACATAAGGTACCTGTTATAGCAGCCGGCACTCGGTGAGGGCTCAATAACTGTTGGCCGTTATTATTTTCAGTTAAGGATCTGAAAGCCAATCCTCGATTACTATGGAAACCAGGCTATTACGCATGCGTCCTTGCCGCTGTCACACTCTGATGTGAACGTGAGATTATCGGCTCCACAGGTCCAGGTCGGTCTCAGGGTTCCTGGACAACAGACTTTCATGGAATTATCAACTGTCAGGGGACATTTTAGGGTCTCCATTTGTGAAATCATCGTCCGTGTCGATCAGGAGATGTCTTCCCCGCCCCTCAAGGTCTCCCATGAGCGTATTTATCTCCGTCCTTGGTGAAAGTAATCAGAGCAAAGAGAAATGCCGGCAGTTGTTCCGACTTGTCCTTCATTCCATCACAGACAGCGACACACAGTGGCTGAGAGCATTTTGGAAGGAGCCCCCTGCACTCACCACTGTTCTCTGTCTCACTATCTCTGTGTTGCTTCCAAGGTCATTCCCGTGTCCGCCCGTCTGCATGAACACAAGTGGGTGTTCTCTCTAAACTCAACCTCCGGGCTCATTACTGTGCATGAGGTTTGATTTCGCTACTCCAATTTGTGGACGCGCCCCAACCGGACAACAACATTTCAAATGGCCATTTTGTTTGCTCTGTGCCAGCACCTACCTGCTGCTGTACATGCCAACGTCAGCTACCAACTGGTAACAAAGGGACTGACTCCTCTTATTTGCATCAAGAAAGAACTCTGTGTTCCCTGTCTCTACCCTGGCCAGGTCCAGCAATATGCCTTTACAGACCAAGTTTAAAGGATATTTTCCTGTCCTCTGAGCCCATCCCTTGGGCTACTAGGAAGCAGTAGATAATAGGGCTGTGAGTGACCTTGAAAATGACCAGATACTGTGAGATTTTTGCCAATATTTTCTTTCACTTTGGAGAAAACAGCCCTGCTGTCTATTTGGAAAACACAGGAGGTGAGGTATCGCTTGATCGTTGCATAAAAGGCTGTCCGTGCGATGCCCAATTTCTGTTCTCAGAATATCTTTTTAGAGCCAGTTAGGGCTTTGGGGAGAGGATGGCAGAGAGAGGATTTCATGCAGTGCAGCCTCCAGCATCACTCTTTATTTTTGTCATTCTTGGTGGAAGAGCTTCCAGATTCGACACCTGCCGTCAGTCTTTTCTGTGAGATGAAATTTCACGTGGAAAAGAAACATTCTTTTTTTTAATCAAAAGTAAGGAGATAAAAGCAACTAAATGCAGTTAGGAGACAAAATGGTTGCTGAAAAATTCAGCTTGCAGGTCTGAAGCTGGCACCTGCCATCTCAGGGGATGGGATGTGTGAACAGAATGTCTTTGCCGAGTATTTTAATTGAACACTTTTGAAATGAGACTAAATGTCAAAAAAGCAAAAATAAAAGTGAAAGCAGGAACTCCTGAAGTGTCTTGTAACTCCCTGGGAAAGGGTTCCAGTTTTGAGTTTGTTAAGGCAGCTTCCTGGAGTTACCCTTCTCTCAAATCCTTCTCTTCCATCAAAGGATGAGAGCCCCCCGGGGCCCTGCTGCAAACTTCTTGGTCCCAGCTCTCTCGCGTGGCCGGGTCCTCTTCTGCAATGTTCTCGTGGGTTGTTTTCCATCCCGTGTACACGGGACGGCATCCGTGTCCCCTTCCACCAGCGAAGCCAAGAATTGGGTTCCTGGTCTCCCAGCAACAGCGCCTCTGCTTTCAGGGTAGCCCAAGACACGGCGATGGCTTCCACCTTCTGAATTTCATGAATGGTGAGCGCAGAATGCATCTAACCCTATGAAGACGACTCCAGGAGAGAGGAGAGCTTCCCGGAAGGAGAGGAAAGGTCCCTGCAGGCGTGAGGAGTGGCCGCCACCTGTTTCTGGGCGGCAGCATCTACCCAGAAACCACCCAGCCCTGCGGCACTGGGGTCTGAGCTTTCCTGGAGCAGGAAAGCTGCTCATGAGGTCTTCGCGTGACAAGCAAACGCAGGGAAAGCGAATGGGGGCCCGTAACACAGGCGTCTGTAATGTTATTAATCTTTAGCCTCAGACACGGATTAAGAGCCTGCTGCCATCTGATAGGATTCTGAGCACAGCTAATGCTCCTGATTACAGGAGGCAACTTTTGCCGAGAATGCATCGCAGGGAAAAGGGAGCCCACGTCCTAGCAGCTTGGGGTGTCCTTGGAAACACATCTCCAGCGCCGGGGCATGCCTCCACCTGCTGTGGGATGGACAGGACTGGAGGGGAGGGCAGGGGAGGGAGCGGCACCCCTCTACCTGCACAACGCCAGGGGCCTCTCCCCGCACCTTCTCCTGCCCCAGCAAGAGACCAGAGCCCACCTCCCGGGGGCCCTGATTCCTGGAACCCCTTCTTTTCTTGAGCTTTTAAAAAGATGTTTTTAACAAGAGACCTGTACTTTTCCCACCTGTCCTTCCATATCTATTTCAATTTTCCTCTTAATCATCCCTCCAGTACTGGAGACTGTCGGTATCTTCAGGGCCTTTTACACACAAAGGCTTTCAGGACCCTCTAGCCACTGGGAGGAAGACAGCCTGCCTTAAGGTGCAGTGTAGATAAAGGTTCCTCCTTCGTTCCCTTCAGAGACACCCACATCTTCCTCCCTCAGGGACATGGGCTCCTCTGAGCAGAAAGGAGCGAGGCTTGTGTAGATTCCGTCACTTTCCTTCGGCAAGATGTAGTTTTCCAAGAAGGAATTACAGCCGTCTTACTCACGGGCCCCAGTGATGGTCTCTAAAAACAAAAACAAGCTAATGGAAAAACATTGCACCCCAGCAGAGCAGAACCTGCCGGTCAGCCAGCTTCTTAACCCCTCTTCCTGCCTCGCTAGCAGAGCTACGTGAAAGGCGTCGGAAAAGGGATCTCTGCAAGCCAAAGTGTTTCCAAGTTAATGTCAAGAGATTAGGAGATGTTAAGAACTCTGGGAAACCAGAGTCGAGAATCACAGGAAAGAAATACCATCCTCTGTCTCTCTGTCTCTGTCTCTCTCTGCAGGGGAGGGGAAGAGGGGAAAGCCTAAATACTTAAGGTTGCAAAGTGTGTAGGAACCTGAATATTTTACCTGAAGTATCAACTAGCAAGACTTGGAGAAGGAAGCGTGACGCTCATTTGTCTAGGAGACCCGGGACAGCACGGGGTGCATCCTCTCCGTGTCCCACCTCCGCTCCTTCCTGTAAGAGCTGCACGGAGGTTCTCTGATCACAGATCCCAGTGAAGACCCCTTCTAGACGCAGCCCGAGTGCTGCCCTGTTACCACACCACACGCTCGGTCCACACTTTTTTTTTCTCTCTTCTCTTTATTGGAGTGTAGTTGTTTTACAACGTTGTGTTAGTTTCTAGTGTACAGCGAAGTGGAGTTCCCTGTGCTCTACAGCAGGTTCTTATTAGTTCTCTATTTTATACATATTAGTGTATACGTGCCAATCCCAACCTCCCAATTCATCCCACCACCACCACTTTCCCCCCTTGGTGTCCATACGTTTGTTCTCTATACCTGTGTCTCTATTTCTGGGTCATTTGTAGAGACATGGATGGACCTAGAGCTTGTCATACAGAGTGAAGTAAGTCAGAAAGAGAAAAACAAATGTCCTATATTAATGCATACATGTGGAATCCAGAAAAATGGTACAGATGAACCAGTTCGGCCCACACTTTTATTTGCTTCTATCTTTCAAAGGATCAAAGGCCCCTTCAGTCCTTGCTACGTAGTTTGGAGGGAGGGTAGGGTGGATTCCTGCTTTGGCACATGGTCTAGCAACCGCCCTTTAAAGAGATGTGGCAGAGGGAACTAAACCCAAAGGCCCGGGGAATGACGTGCCTCTTTTAGCTCCGAAACACATAGGAAATTCCAGACTAATTTGTAAAAATGTGTCTTTCGTTGTACATTACTTTTTTTTTAAAGTAGACTTTTGTTTTTTAAAACAATTTAAGGTTTACAGAGAAATGAGTGGAAAGTACAGAGAGTTCCTCTAACGATTGTGTCTCTTGTTTCCTGTATCTGATGCTGTGATATCAGGGGCCTGGCTGACCCTGGACACCCCGCCCCCCTCCACCAGCGTTGGTCAGTTCTGGAGAATAAACGACTCCTTCCAGATGCAAACCCCCGGTCCGGGGTCCACACCCCGACCCACCTTCTCCTCCGCCGAGCTCCCCTCTCTGGACAGTTCATCACAGCACGGCAGGTCCTGCACAGCTAGGGACAGTCCCACGACCCAGAGCCTACCGGAACCACTGAGACCAGCTGATTCTAAGCCTGCCTACCCTGCCTCGCTTGTTCCTTCGTATGGAAATTGTAATAAGCCCTTTGCTGGCAGCTCCGGCCTCTGCACAGACTCCACTGGCAATCGTCTCCTGGTCTGTTGGCCTTGCTTTATCTAAATTATTATAAAGCCTATATTTTCAAATGTTTCCCCCTCCTCCACTGCATTTTCCCTATTATTAATGTCTTGCGTCTATGCATAGCCGTGACTTTTCTTTTTCAGGCTGTTGACGTGATGGACGACAATACTTGATCTCAGGAGGCCGAGCCAGCCTTGTACATCTGGGGTAAAGCCCACTTGGCTGTGGTGTGTAATTCTTTCTAATCATTTGTTTTCCTAGAAGTCTATTGAGGATGTTTGTATCCATGCTCATGGAAGATATTAGCCTGTAGTTTCCCTTTCTTGTAATGGCTTTGGTTTTGGTATCAGGATGACGTTTGCCTCCTGGAATGACTTAGGAAGTGCACGTTACTTTTAACCACAGCCAAGATTATCCCTCAGTAGGACACGCCATCCACAGGAGACAGACTTTGGGTTGCATTTTTAGGAACAGCAATGTGCTTATGCTTCCCTGTCCGTCTTTTCTTCTCAGCACCTTGACTCCAAATTAGAGGCTGCAGGGGATCCCTCGTGCTCCCCAGGAGTTCAGAGCTGAGGGTAGGCTTGCGACGGGTGTGCTTGCCTTCTCGGTGGACAGCAGGTGGGCTGTCACCTGGGGTAAGGTCAGGCCTCCTTGTCCTGAGCTCCCGGCTCTGAGAACCAGGCCAGGCACCTGGGTGATGCTCTGACTTGACAGGTGGGCTTCTCGTGGTTAAAAGACCACTGGCTCAAGAGGTCAGAGCTGAGAGAAAGAAGTGAGATGAGAAGCAGTGTCGTCTATCCAGCACAGACGTCACGTGCTCTGACGCTGGCAGCTCGCCGAAGGCTGCAGAGCCAGGGCCCTGGCATGAAACACCGCTGGCCGTGCCTGGTGTAACCTGGAGCAGACACAGGGCCCTGGACCGGAGCCAGGAGCGTTGTGGGGACCAGGGAGGAAGGGTGGTGAGGAGACCTGGAAGGAGGGGCAGCTGTGTTCTCTAACTCGTCTAGAACTCTGCGTCTTTGTTGAGTGGCCTTTGGCTTCCCACATCTACCTTTGAAGTCAGCCAGCTAAAATGTTTCCTCATGGTTCCTTTCCAACAAACAAACAGAAATCAAGAAGGAGGTTTTCTGGTCCGTTATTTGCTCCTCTTACACCTCCCCTCCGCCACCCTCACATCACAAGGTGCTCCTTTATCCCAAGGTGCCGCCCACCTGACCCAGACCCTAACCTCCAGGTTGCAGAGCAAACGTGGGTGCTGTGGGCTCAGGGGTGCAGTGGTGAGTCAGAGCCGTGTGCCAGGAGCCAAGCGGTGTGGGCGTAGACAAATATCACGTTTATTAGAGCCGTGTGCCAACTACAGGTTGATTGTAGGGACGATGGTGAACGTGTGTGCGTGTGTGTGTGCGTGCGGCTGTGCGGGGTGCACTGAGTGCTACTTCAGTTCTATAGTATTTATTCTAAAGGGGTCTTTAACGTGCTTTTGGGGTGGCTCGCATTAAAAGGCACTCCTGCCATGGGGCTGTTAAGCCGTCAGATTAAAGCAGCGAGTCACGGAAAGCTGCAGCTCCTCATGGGCACGGGAGCCCTGGACGGTCCTCTCTCTCCAGCCATGAGGAAGCCCCGGATAAGCCTGCCCTGGATGAGAGTAGGATCCTGTCAGAAGGTGCGAGTGGCCTTTCCCTTTAGGCCTGAGAGCTCTGGGTCCTTAGATACCCCCCAGTAACCCCATGCTTCTCCTGAGCTCCCTCCAGGAAAAGCTCTTCTCAGGAGAGTTGACCTCATTCAGCGTCAGGTACCCAAGGCTGATCTGATGTAAGTACACCCCTTCCAAAGGCGTGAGACCTTCATCCCACAGAACGAACCTCTAATGTGAGATCATATCCCCTAGCAAACGGTGGACGTCATTTTAGAGTTTTTATTATTTCCCGGCTATTTTAGAGGCATCAGGAGCATCTGGGGGTCCCTCAAGTCCCCTCGTAGAAGTGACACCTGCTCTCTCCACGCATCCACCAGCTAAGTCCTGATGTTTGGATGCTGGCAACAGAATCCAACACCTCAAGCATGTTATTCTCTGACAGGTTGTAGAATATTGTTCCCTCACGAGTGAATCGAATTCAGTTTGCTTTTCTGAAGTCAGCCGGGTGTACGGAGCCACTCGGAGAGCGCACGCATTCAGAAATGGCTGACTCATTGCGGAACATCCCCACAGGGACTGTTGGGGGGCAGAATGCCTGTTTTATCGCCTCGTAAGCACATCTCAGCAATGATATCACATGCTTAAGTAGAATTCTTTTTGCTAATAATTGGAAATAACCCTTTACAAAATAGAATGTCAGACCCATTAAGATTGAATATGGAAAGTGGTGAGAGCACCCTGTAAGATGCGCTATTTGTGGAGGTTATAACAATTGTATTAACTAGCAAAATGAACAATTCAACCGCACGAGAACATTGTTGTCAACACAGTGCGAAGGATAACACGTGATGTATTAATCCTGCTGCATTAATGTCATTTGGGAGTGTAGGGGCAATTTAGATTTCACGGGAAGTTGAGTCTCAAGATGAAAGGTGATTCTGAAACACCAACTTTCGTTAGCAGCAGCATCCGTTATCATTAAGAGCAGTGTTTGGGTAAATGTCATCGTGTGTTTCTGTGGACACGGCTGCTACCAAGAAGCTGTAAGGCTGTGTGCCGTTTGCCACACTTAAATCTAATCCCAGAAGACCCAGTCCAGTACTTTTGGTTATATCAAGAGGGTAATAATTCCTATTTCTCTACAGTATATGAGATGAAGAAACATGAGCCTTATATCAAGTGCAAAGCTTCAACTCGCATTGAAATCTGACACAAGCCTTAATCAAGAGCATAAAAATTCCATAATAATGCACTGAAAGAAATTGATTACAGGTTTATTTTATTACTTTATTTTATTCATTTTATGTCAGGGAGGGAGGAAGGAAGGCAGGTAGGAAGGGAGGGAGGGAGGGAGGGGGGAACTCCTACTTGTTCCCTAAGCACCCCAAAGGGCGATGGCTGTAGACAAGAGTTGGTGATGGTGTAAGTACCACTGTGCTAACCCATGTCGCGCCCTCTGGGAATATGCCAGCATCGCTGTAGCTCTTTCTCTGAACAGTGCACTGCACAGAAAAGCTTAGAAACTCCTTGTAAAACTCATGCTTTCTATTTCCTTTTCTCCTTTCCTAATGAACCACAGGGTAACTATCACTCAACAAACAGCGACGAGGTGTTGAGTAGGCAAGGCAAACGTGGGCTGATTCAAGGTGCCTGGAGGTTCTCTTAGGTGATCTTCTCATCATAATGATCAGGAAATGACCATGTAGGTCTCCTAGGGCCAAGCCCGGAGTCCTTCCCATCACATAGACGGAAGTCCAAGGAGAGAATTTAATTTTCTCTGGCTCCTTTGAACATTTCTCTGCACTTCGTTTTGTCCAGGGAGTCAGAAGTATCCCTCCCATCAGGACAGACAATGGACCCATGGGCCTGGGGCCCTGTGGGCAGCTGCAAGGCAGGGCAGGCTCAGGGACCGGGTCAGAACCCAGTTCCTTTTCCTTTTTACCCGTGTGCTTGGTGCGACCGCAGGCTTAACTCCCTGGTCACCCAGGGAGACATGACCTCACTCCCCCCCGAGGACAGTCATCCGGACACTGGCTTTTCCCACCCCCGTGATTATGAGACGCCTCCCACCTGGGATCTGGGGAATAAGCCTGAAGCCTGGTTTCAATTGTCCCGGCTGACTGGAGCCTGTGTCTGGTACTGGGACTGTATCAGCTGCTCCACATGTACCTTCTCAGGGTCCCCTGAGGCTGTGTGTCCACAGCGTTGTTTGAGGGCCACATGGGGTGCTTTGTGGGGAGAAGCGTGTGTCACCAGAGGCACTGGATGCCCTACAGCCGCCTTTCGGCCGCATCCTATACTTGCATTTTCAAGGCTTTGAGAACTCCTGCAGAAAATAACCCAGGTAACCTCAGAGTCTGCCAGCCGTAGATGACAGAGTACGACCTGTCTTCGTGTCTTGTTAGCAACCTCCCCTGGGACCGCTGACTCTGAGGGAACGTGTGTACTAAGGCCAAACGGCTTGCAGAGAACATTCTAGGGCCTGCCCTCATCACACCCCCAACGGTTAATGTCACACATTTTCCACTAAACCACGAACGGGACAGCTTTATCTCCTCTCCTGAGACGGTGGACAGACAGGCCTGCTGTGTCTTCATCTTTACTTTAAAGTCTGCTGACAGAAGTGTCCCATCCTGGACGTGCAGCACCCTCCTACCTCCCGAGGCTGGTGTCCTTACAAGCACCCACCGCAGGGACAGGCCTGGATGGGGGGATGGGTGAGTTCACACCAGGGCCTCCCCCTCCCCCCAGCAGGAACACAGGCCTAGCGCTGGGCGTCCCCACAGCACAGGGCTAAACACCGGCGGCGGATCCCTGATCACAGACAGAAACCTGATCATCATCACACCTGATCACACACAGAACCGGGGCGGGGGGCGCTTTATCAGCGTGTCCCACCACCGGAGGAACGGGAAGATGTCTGCTGGGTGTCTTCAGAGCAGTGTTCTGAGCGAGTGTACTTTGGTTACACTCTGCAAAGGAAGAAAGGGAGCTGTGTCTCGGGCCTCTCGTGTTGAAATGTCAGCCCACACCAGTCCTGACTGCAACCTTCTACCGAGCGACCTGGGTTCAGACAGAGCATCGTTGTTGGCGCTGGCCTCCCGTGGGGGTCCCGTCCTTCACTGCTGGGGGTGAAAACAGTGCTTACTCTGAGGCAACCTTTTGCCTATGAAATGTTGTCTGAGGACGCCCGGCAGAGAGTTTGCGTAAACCCGAGACCTCTCGACAGCCGCCTTTGTCTGGGACACAGGCAGCTTTGTAACTTCCAGGCGTTCCGTGGCCTGGGCTAGGGCCACCTGCTCAGTCACTGGGAAAGGGTACATAAGGGACGCGTTCTCTGAAACCGGACGCGTGCATATGGACGAGGTTCAACCCAGGCGACTTGCTTTCTAAATGAAATGTCACTAGAGACTCTAGACTCGGGAATGACGCCATGAAGTACCATGTCGAATAATAGAAGGTCACCGCATTCCCTGGGCGGCTCCTGGAAAGAGCTCTTACTTTCTGAAACCCAGGCGATGCCTAAACGCTACATCTGATCTGCTTTTTCTTCTGTTTTCCACGTTCGGTCCCCACGTTTGACAAGCCTTGGTTTGGACTGCCATCGAGTCAAGAGGTCATTGGCTTGACAAGCATTAATAAACCCCATCGACACTTTATGAAGAATTCCGCAGAGTTTGAGCTGGTCTTCACGGAAGAGCTCTCTGAGATCGTGGAGATGGTATTAGTACCCAGTGATCTTAGCACGTGTGCATGTTCACCTGTCCTAAGATTGGATGAGGCATCTTATCTAATTTTCTCCACAGCCCTATGAAATAGACACCACGGGGAAAACGAAGAGAGGTTATGTAAGAGACGAGATCAGCACATACCATGAGCTATTTTTTTAACTTTTTATTTTATATTGGAGTATAGTTTTTTTTTTAATTGGAGTATAGTTGCTTTACCATGGTGTGTTAGTTTCTGCTGTACAACGACATGAATCAGCTCTATGTATACCTATATCCCCTCCCACTTGGACCTCCCTCCCACCCACACCCCCGCGCCATCCCACCCATCTAGGTCACCGCAGAGCACTGAGCTGAGCGCCCTGTGCTGTACGGCATGTTCCCACTAGCTCTCTGTTTTACACATGGTAGTATGTGTATATGTCAAGCCTAATTTCCCAATTCGTCCCACCCTCCCCTTCCCCTGCTGTGTCCACTTGTCCATCCTCTACGTCTGTGTCTCTATTCCTGCCCTGCAAATGTTGATTAATAATGTTGTGATAGTTTCAGGTGTACAGCAAAGTGATTCAGTTATACATATAAATGTACCTGTTCTTTCTCAAATTCTTTTCCCGTTTAGGTTGTTACATAATACTGAGCAGAGTTCCCTGTGCTATACAGTAGGTCCTTGTTGGTTATCCATTTTACTTATTTATTTATTTTTTTAATAGATCTTTATTGCAGTATAATTGCTTCACGATACGGTGTTAGTTTCTGTTGTATAACAAAATGAATCAGCCATACGCACAAACGTGTCCCCATGTCGTCTCCTTCTTGAGCCTCCCGCCCTCCCTATCCCACCCCTCTAGGTCATTACAAAGCACCGAGCTGATCTCCCTGTGCTACGCGGTTGCTTCCCACCAGCCAACTATTTTACATTCGGTAGTGTATACATGTCCACGCTACTCTCACTTCGCCCCAGCTTCCCCCTCCCACCCTGTGTCCTCAAGTCCATCCTCTATGTCTACATCTTTATGCCTGCCCTGCAACTAGGTACATCAGTACCGTTTTTTTGTTTTTTTGGTTTTTTTTAGATTCCATATATATGTGTTAGCATATGGTATTTGTTTTCCTCTTTCTGACTTACTTCACTCTGTATGACAGACTCTAGGTCCATCCACCTCACTACAAATAACTCAGTTTTGTTTCCTTTTATAGCTAATATTCCACTGTATATATGGGCCACGTCCGTCTTCTTTATCCATTCATCTGTCAGTGTACACTTAGGTTGCTTCCATGTCCTGGCTATTGTAAATAGAGCTGCAATGAACATTGTGGTCCATGTCTCTTTTTTTTTTTTTTTTTTTTTTTGCGGTACGCGGGCCTCTCACTGCTGTGGACTCTCCCGCCGCGGAGCACAGGCTCCGGACGCGCAGGCCCAGCGGCCATGGCCCACGGGCCCAGTCGCTCCACGGCATGTGGGATCCTCCCGGACCGGGGCACGAACCCGTGTCCCCTGCATCGGCAGGCGGACTCTCAACCACTGCGCCACCAGGGAAGCCCCATGTCTCTTTTGGAATTACAGTTTTCTCAGGGTATATACGCAGTAGTGGGATTGCTGGGTCACATGGTAGTTCTATTTTTAGTTTTTTAAGAAACCTCCACACTGTTCTCCATAGTGGCTGCACCAATTCACGTTCCTGCAAACAGTCTTGCTGTGGCTTTAATTTTTATTCCCCTTTACTTAATGTTCTCTGATGTTTCATATGGTCATTGGATATTTGTATTTCTTTCCTTATGAAGCGTCTGTCCAAGTCTTTTGTTAAGATTTTATAATTGCTTGTTTGTTGCATTATAAGAACCTTTTATATATTCTAAATACCACTCCTTTGTCAGACGTGTTTTCTGAAAGTATTTTCTCCTTCTATGGGATGCCGTGTATTTTTAAGGATGTATTTTGATGTGCTGGTGTTTTACTTTTGATGAAGTATAATTTAGCACCGTTTTCCCATAATGTTTATGGCTTTCTGTATCCTGGCCAAGAGACTGTTCTTCCTCCATGGCATGAAGAAGTTCTCCTATGTTTTCTTCTAAAGTTTCATAACTTCAGCTTTTATATTTAGGTTGTATAACCAAGCTCACAATAATCTTGTGTACATGGGGGAGCATGGATCAAAGTTCGCTGGGTTTTTTATTTCCTGTGGACGTGCAGATTTACTATCACCATCTTTAAACGGACTTTCGGTTTCCTTTGGATTTCTCTGGCACCTTGGTTGAAAAGCAAATGACTAAGTTTGTTTCTATTTCTGGGCTTTATGTCCTGTTTAAGCTGTTCTATTAATTTATCTGTTCTTCGTGCCTGAAAGGCCCATTGTCTTGATGACTACGGCTTTATATTGTCCTGAAGTCAGATAGTATACAGCTACTCTTTTATTGGGATCGTCTTTAATTTCTTTCACCAATGTTTCTTTCAAATTTTTTTCACGGTAGAGTTCTTATATATCTTTTGCAAAATGTGTTCCTAAGTAGTTTATGATTTTTACACTATTAAGAATGGTATTTAAAGCTTGGCATTTCCAACTGGCTGCTCCTACTATATAGAAAAATTGTTTTTGTCTCGTGTCAAGCTTAGCTCTCCACCCTTCTCTGGTCAACAGGATCTTAGCCAGACAGTTCTCCACTTTTTATTCCTTTTCAGTTTCATGACTGCCCAAACTCTGCCTAGTTACCTAGCTCTTCCACTATCAAGTAGTGACCCTTTACCTGGGCAAAGCTTGGTCCAGCCTCACAATCAGGAAAGGTCCCCACAGAAAATTAACCATGGACTGTGAGCTTGTCTCTTAGCAATCTTCCTCCATCTAGTCTGGAGACACGTAGTTAATGACATTATATAGTAATACGTAATATATGATATACTGTATTATTTATGTAATAACATACGATATTGTAAACAGTATTGTATGTTATATAGTAGTACGTATAATACATGGTACTATATTTACACATTTATACAAAATATTATAGACAGAGATTCAGTGAGACTTTCTGAGCTTTCTAATTGTTTTTATTGGGAGGTTTAGTCTGCTAAAAGCTACTATAGCAGACACAAACGCAGACCCAGGGCTGACATTTAAGAGTTAATATTAAATGGATCAGAACTGGAAAGAGAAAGAGAGACAGAGAGAGCTAAGAACTTGTTCTAAAGCATTTCTATCACTTATCTAAAGGTGCCGTTTGGAATAGGTAACTGGATCTACATGGAATAGATAGAGCTGTGGTAACTCACCTTGCACGGATATCCTATTATGTTTTATCTCTACTTCTTTCTTTGCTAAGGCTCTTATATTAATTTATGTTCTAATTTATGTACTACTAAGTCACCTTCCCTCTTTGGAGCCACCAGAGTTCAAAGCTCCATACGACTCTATCGTCTTCCTTCATCTAAGTACTTAGGATAATGTCTCCTACATATAAGCACTTGGTAAATACCTGTCGAGAAAGAAGAAGAAAGGACTATTGGCTTTTTTTTTCTTTTTTTTTTTTTTCTTTGCGGAACGCGGGCCTCTCACTGCCGTGGCCTCTCCCATTGCGGAGCACAGACTCCGGACGCGCAGGCTCAGCGGCCATGGCTCACGGGCCCAGCCGCTCTGCGGCATGTGGGATCTTCCCGGACTGGGGCACGAACCCGTGTCCCCTGTATCAGCAGGCGGACTCTCAACCACTGCGCCACCAGGGAAGCCCGACTATTGGCTTTTACAATAAACATTTTCAAGTTAAATATTATGTTATAAAACAGATGGTCCTCATATGAGTAAACATAGTTAAATGCTTCTGTGTCCAAATTCCTTCCCAGAATTTTCTGGGATTTTGCTTTATCAAATCTGAAATCCTGTGAGAAATCTTTCAATAAATCAGGAAAACAGGAATGCAGTATGATTTTCATATAAGAAATAAAACTTAACAAGTGACATAGAGACTTTACCTGTTCAGGGGGATCTATTGACAAGTCAAAAGCAAGAGCTGATACTCAGTTGAAGGTGAAGGTCAACATTTCCGTGGACCAGAACAGGAACAGGAGAGAGAAGACATCCTGCTCTAATTCGTCTCTCTTGTAGTTTTCACCATATTATGTGTTTTCTGGCTCTGTGTGATGCTAGTGGTGAAGCATTCTTGCAAATAAAAGATATTAATGCATTTGTATGACTCCTGTGAGTAGTGTTCCAACGAATAGCAAGCTTTGGAAGCAAGAAAAAGAGTCCTTAATTTGGCGACTTCATTAGGAGATTCCGTGGAGTGCTATTAACCTTGCTAGCTATAGGCTACAGTTCTCTGTAAATAACTGAACAGAAGAGATTTTAAAAAAATAATAATGTTATGAAATATTGTGACATGGAGTTAGAAACTGATCTGAAATCTGAATTAAAAAGCGATAGTGATGTCAACCAAAAACCCAGTATTAGAGCAAGACAGCAAAGGTCAATGTGAAGATGCTCTGGGACGCATTTAACAATGAGACCAACTTCAACACAAAATGGGACATTTTCTATATCTGGGATATTTGTCATGAAACAAAGATCAACATTATAGGATAGGGCAATTAATCCTTTGTACTTAAGGTAATGAAATCTTCTAATATTAAATATTTGTAGTATTATCTTTCAATTTTTACAAAATTGCCTTTAGTATCAATATTCCCTGCTATTACCGCTTTTATTGCCAAACAATGTCTCTATCAATTAGAGATCATTTCTATATTTCCAAGTATTTTTACTATTTGAATATGTCTGTTTTTATTACTTTTAAATACATCGAAATATATTGGTTAATAAGCCATACTTTTATTATATTATATATAATTTTTTTAAAGAAAACCTCTAAAAGGTTTAGTGAAATTCTGCCACAGAAATACGATGTCCTGCTTAGCATCACGGTCACTTGTTATGTTAAAATACAAAAATAAAGTTACAAAAAATGAAGAGTAACTTTTAATATTAAGAATTTCTGAGAATTTTAATTTCTCTTTCTTGACTCCTCATACTTAATACTGGGGATTTTAAAACACTACATAGAGTTATAGAATCTGCAGTTTGACGGTAAAAAATTATTTATCGTAGGCACCTCCGGAACTTTTTTCAACCGTTAACCTGGGGTTCAATCAATGACAGAAACAACGATTGCCCTTTGCTGTGTTTGTTTTGAGATATTATTTATCTCAATTATATGGATCTAAGCAAGTCAACACTTTATGACAAGATTCTAAAGTCTCTGAAGCTTGCTACCTATACAGAGAGCATTCAAGGATGCTTGACTGCAGGTGTCAAAATAAAAAACAAATGACGACCAGCCTTGAAAATTCCCTGAGCGTACAGTACCATTTTAGTCATACCAACAAAGCTTCATTTAGCTTACTTTGCAAGACTACCTTGACCTGGGTCATATCTTGTTTATGCCTCTGTAAGTCATGAGGAAAACTTGTGTTCCCCAAGGTTGATATGAGATAACACTGATTTCCTATCATTTAAGAAAATTCTAATATTATAATCAATCACTGTGAGGAATAAGCAGTCACTGCTTTTCACTATATGAGCTGCTTTATAACAATATACCCCAGAGTTTCTTTCCTTGTTTTGGTTGGCATGCTCCCAGGATGCACACCGTCTCTTTGGTGTGTGCACAGTAAACTTTTATTAACTATTATTTGGTGATTTATTGTTTTTACTTCCGTTATTCCTGAACTTTTGATGCACTATATAGTAGTAGGTGGTCCAGTGAGGCGTTCCTTTAAAAAGACTGTGATTCAATTCCATGACCAGTTTTGAAAAAAATGGAGATAAACTGAGTGTTTCATGATTTTAATGATAAAATCTTGTTTCTGGTTTTTAGTTTCTTTCTCTTGGAGTATTTACTAGATTATTATCTGGTGCAAGTCAGGAAGTTACTGTGCTGTATTCTTTTTCTAGCCCCATTTATACCAAAACAACCATCATAGTTAAGAGTATAATTTTTGAACATGAACAAGTGTAATACGAAACAGTCTGATTTTGTGGGCTAAGGTCATAGCTGCCATACTGATTTTTTTATCTTAAGAAATGTGTTTTCTGTGCATATTCATTTTATATCTAGATGTAATAATATGTTTGTCTGAAAGAGTCTGTATATTTTAAGGAAAGTTGTTTAAAACTAATACTTGGAGAGCACCATGGAGCTTGGGAGGTAGGGGACAAGGCAAAGAGAGAAAGTGGGGGTGAGGGGTTGAGCAGAGAGGGTCAAGAGAAACGTGCAAACATTGGGACAGAGTCGGGGAGGAAGGTCCTTCAAGAAAAACACAATGTCAGACATCTGGAGATGCCAATAAAGATGAGACTGAAACGTAGGAATCAGATCAATAAAATAGTGGTTTGCTTGGAAATAAAAATTTCACTGGAGGTAGAGAAAAGACTGCTGTAAATTGATGAGTGAAGAAAAAGGAGGTGAGGAAGTGGCTGTAACACGTTCTGAGTTGTTTTCCAAGAGCTTCAGCTGTGCAGATGATGTGACAGGATTTCTGGAGGAGTGGAAAATCTCCACAGTCTTAGTTGCCATGTTCCTATCCACACAGATGGGATGTTAATATAAATAACACGGGCTTAGCATGGGCACTGCGTGAGGTCATGTCTTTGGAGCATTCACTCCAGGACCATGTACGCAGTAAGCACTTAATACACATTAAGCAGTATCATTTGTAAGTTTTGAAATCTGGAGGACAAAAAGTACTATTTCGTCACTTTTAATATGATTTTTGTTTCTTTTATTACTTGTTCGTTGGCCCTTGGACTTTTGTGAATTGTGATTTCATACCATTTGCCTGGTTGTTTTCTACTGAGTTGTCTTTCTTTTGTTTATTATTTTCAGAAGCTTTATACAAAATATGTTTTGGTTACATATTCCTTTGTGTCTCTCCACACTCACACTGAAAGACTCATTTTTGACATGCTTTTATTTTTCCTTCCAACTTAGCCACCTCCTGTGTTTTCTTAAAATCCAGTGGAATTTTAGTTCCAGATGACAATTATTTTTACATTAGGCCTCTAAGTACTCAGCAGTAATTTCTTAGCAACTGTTTTACGTTTTATAATCCTACTATCGGCCATAGAGTTCGACTCTACAAAGGATGCGAATTGAGCTAGTCTGCTCTGCACCCTGTGGGCCCTTTCGTTCCTCTGCACTTTTAAGTTTCATTTTACGTTTCTATAAGTTTCTGTGACGCTTTCATCATTTACATACCTTTTTACCCGGCTTTTAGAACTCCTAGAGGTGGATTTAGAACTTACAAATTTATTGTCCATATTTCAATGTTTTTTTCAATACCCACCTTTTATTTCCTTCACACACGTTTCCTCCTTACAAATTATTTTCTCACCAAGACCCTTTATAATCCACTCGCTAAATCTTTAGTCTTTTGTTTCCACAGCAATCTTTTAGAGCTCCAAAAACCCTTGAGAGATTTCTTTCCTCCCTATTCACTACTTCTGTTCCGTCGATTTCTTCTTTTCCGTCTCTTCTTCCCTTACCCCCCGCTCTTCCCCCTCCTTAGATTCTTCTTTAATGGATTGTATCTCACTTTTTGACGAGGACTACTTATTTCAAGGTTTTTCTTTTCCACTCTATTAATTCTGTTTTTGTAGGTTTTTTTTCTCTCTGACGTCTTTCTCCTAGGCTTTGATCCCTGTGTGTAAATGTCTGTAGATAACAGTCTAAGGTGGATAAAGTCCTAGGTGTCATCTGTTTTCTCATTTACAGCAAGGATTCCTGGAAAGAAATGAAGATTCACATGAAGAATGGCACATTTGGTGATTTCAGGAGACCAGTAGGATGGGAATTAAGTTGGAATTCACCCAGAGTTTATGTTCTAGGTTGGGAGTCTCCCCGTCCCTCCCATGGCATGACGTTACCTAAGACCGTCCCCCAGACCAAGAGCTCCTACTTCTGAAGCCTGCGTTGCCCCAGAGGCAAACGCTGCTTTCAGTGTGTGTATCTCATTGGTGGTTCTTATGGCGGCACTGGCCCAGCTATACTCCCTGTGTGGCCGCTGACAGATATAAGGAAATCAGTGTGAGTGACTAGATTGGGAGTCAAACGATGATATGATTCGGACGTGCTACGTCGAGCCTGTTGGGTGTCCAAGTAATAAGCCCAGACAGAATGTACAACTATGGCTCTAAAGCTCCTATAGGAATATGCGTGTTGAGAGAGGGACAGGAAACCAGCGAGATGGAAGAGACAGATGATAATCTTGAAAGAAAACTTATCAAACACAGAGAAACCTTTAAAATAACAAAACTGTAAAATGCATCCTTTTAGAAGATGAAGAAATCAGGAAAAATGTGGAAAGCAATGTGGAAGCAGAAGAAATTACCATAAAATGTAAAGGAAACTAGAGTGCCAAGCTAGAGGGTACATTTTACCTTCAAAATATTAGGTAAAAAACAAAACGTGAAATTAAAATATAGGAATAGTTGACTCTTCTAAGATCCAGACATACTGTCTTGCCTTTGTTTTTTGCTGTTCTTAAAGGATTTGCTTCTCCCACATTTTGATGTAAATTTAATCTTTCCTATATGAAGAAAGAGTCCCATAAAATGAAAGAAACATATGGGTAGGAATTACCCCCAAAGTGCTGTTTCATCAAGGTAGAGTAGAGGAATCTAAGTACTGTAGGCATTTAATAGACACTCTATACAATCCAAAGTAATGAAACTGCCTGCCTCATAGATCAAAATAAGTATAAACAAGATAGAAGTGTTATTTGCAGCTCCTGCTGTGAGCAGGGAGCATAACTTACAGTTAGTGTAACGAGGTGTTGTAGCATCAGAGGTTTAGGGTGAAATCAGAATGCAGAAAAGTAAGTGAAAGTTGGATATAGTAACGGAAAACCAGGAAGAATCATTGAAGCCAAAAAGAAAAATCAAGGTGGGTGTTGAAGGTGATGGGAAACACAGATGCTCAAAGAAAAAAGGGTCTATGGATAGAACATCCCCATAGACAAAATAAACAATTCAGGGTTTTTTTTTTTCCCTTTAGAAGCAAGATGTATTTGTTTATTATGAGGTATGGGATATTAGATTTTCTCTGAAAGGCGTTATACCTGCTGCATGCTAGCTCTTTCTGGTTCAAGGTTTCTTCCTAAGTCTCAAATAAAATTCCATCACAATTTAAAAAGCAAAACAAACAAAAAAGGATGAACAACATTATTCTTCTATTTCTTCTTTGTGAAGATTCCCTAGTCATCTAATTCAGTGATAGGCAAGGTTAACTATTTCCTGCCAGCTTCGTTTCAAAGCATGGGAATATCCAGACGCAAGGCTGTGAGTCTCACAACACAACAAACAACATTTCCTTCTCCTGTACTTTTTCACTGAAATCCCTGGTGACTTTGTTGTGCTCTGACTCCGCTTCCCTGGTGACTACCTGCTTCATTGCTTTCCCGTTACATCCAAACATCCAAACCTTGAGGAGGGGGCAGCCACTGGAGGAGGGGGCAGCCGCTGGAGGACGGACCCGCCTTCAGCAACGCTGAGACCTGGCTGACTCCGGTTCTGTTCTCTTTCCTTCCAGATTAACCTCTTCCCAGGGAATTAGTATCAGCTACAAAAAGTTCCCACCAGAGTAAGACCAACCAGCACTCAGATTTTACCTGGTAAGAGGTTAAGGTATTAACCCTTCCAGCAAGTGCTTCAAGGTCCAGAAAAATAAACGAGTCGAAGCTCACGTTTATGATCTGTGCCCTGGAAATCTTGTTGGCAGGATCTTGCCCTACGACCTTCAACCTCATCTGATAGCCATCTGCTTTCTGTAGCCCCACATAGGCTTATCCTTTTAGAGGGAGTATCACACCAAATTTTAACTTTTTGATTCATGTTTCCTTAACACTGACGGAACTGGAAGTACAAATCTGGCCCTGATTTTTAGAACTCAGCCCCACTGAAATTTCTTTCAGGACAAGTTCACTTTGCCCCTGGCCATCTTGCTTAACTTCTCTGCTTTCACTCATTTTTAGTATCATTTCAGCCGAGTGTCTATCCGCATCTGAATATTACATCCTGGTGTCTGAGTCCCTCTACTCGACCCTATTGTCTGTGGTTGGTTTCACCATGGCTGTGTTTCAGATGCAATAATACTGAATAATTCTTTTGAGAACTTCTCCACCCGTTTCTTCTTGGACAGTATTTGCGTCTTCAAATCAAACGGACCTCCTGAATCACCAATGGGCCAATTTTCTACAAGAATAGTTCATCTGTGGCCAACTCAGTGTGTCCATCTGGTTGCCTGCTTGGGTCCCCCCTTGAAATGTTCACGTGTGCTCGACCGTCTCCATCTTTCTTCTTTTATTGTCTTCCGCTTCCAGTTCTTTCAGGTATTGTCCCCAGCGTGTCAGCGAAAAAACCCTTCTCAGCAAGACCACTAGCCAGCCCTGCCTTTCCCAAGCCAAGGGTCGCCTTCACTCATCTTCAGCGGCACATGGCACAGCTGATCGCTCTTTGCTTCTTGAGACCCTTTTGTCTTGACTCTCATCTCTCCTAGTTCTTACCCTCCCTAGGCTGACGCCTCTTCTTGGTCTCCTTCCCCAGTTCCTCCTCATGTCAGAGATAAATGTCCCCACCTCCCGTCTCCCTTAAGTAGTCTCTCTCCTTCCTAAGACGATTTCATTCAGGGTCACACCTTTACGTGCGTTTTACACACCAGCAACTCCTAGATTTGTATCCCCAGCCTCGCCCTCTCCCCAGAGCTCCTGTTTCCAGCCACGCCCACTCCACTTGTGTAGCTAATAGACGTCTCTAAATTAATTCCCCAAACTGAGCTTTTGGCTTTTTAACTCCTCCACAACTCCTACCAAAATCTGCTTCTCTGCGAGTTTACACGTCTCAAGGACTGGACACTTCAAATGACTACGTCGACATGTCGCCACCTTGGGAGGTGGTCCAGCCCCGTCACCTCCAGCACAGCTCTGGTTTTTTGCTACTTTGTAAACTTGCTCCTATCCGGCGTTAAGAGCAGAGGGCCCTTGGCAATACCTTCTGTTGGGCTTTTAAAGGCTTTAAAAAATAAAAAAAACCCAACAAAACACACACAACCCAAAGCCTGGTCCATATTTTGAAAGTCCTAAAACGAATCCTAAGTGACTTGCCTCAACTCTCTCATCCACACATGCACCCACTCACACCAGCTGCTTAGCCCATGGGGAGAGCCACCCTGCAGGCAACTTCAGCAGGGCCCTGCCCTGGGGAGGGCACTTGAACAGCTCTGCTTTTCTGCTCCCACAAGCGTTATATTAGAGACTCTTGTCAGATACGAACTACAGAGCGAAAAGTGTCTCCATCTCTCCCAACCTCTTTTCTTTGTCTTTCTTTAATAACATTTCTGTCCACTGGTTAATATCATTTATAAGTGATTATATCTGCCATTCTTTTAGCTTACGGAGATACAAATTGGTAAGAGATGTTATCTGTGATCTGAAAGTGCTTTCTGTGTGATATTAGTTTTAGATCTCCCATTTTTCACAGAAAGAGACATTCTCTGCCATGGGTTCATGCATCTCTAATTTTATCTGCCTTCAATTAAAAGAAAAAGAAAAGCTCAGTAATGAACCTAGAATGAAAAGTTTCTCTAGACAGCTGGCTAAGAAGGGACTGTTATCGCATTTTTCATTTTGAGATATGCCTTTAATACTCTATTTCACCACTGTGGGAGGAAAATAATCTTGCCAAGGTCCAGGGATTTGTGGCAGGGAAAATCCTGGTAAGCATTTGCCTCTTTGCAGTTATCTGCATTACTGCAAATTCCTGCAAAGGCGAGAGGCTACACCCCTAGAGAGACAGGAAACAGTGTTCTGCGGGCAGCAGCTCCACTTCTGGAATCACCATAGGAGTCACGGCTTATTGCTTTTCTCACAAAGCAGCTTAGAGGAAAGATGCTTCCATTAGACTTACCAGGAAGGTTGCTGCTGGATGGGATTTAAGGGGTCATCCAAGCCCTTCCCCTGCATCCACGGATGACTCCACAGAAACGATTCACTGCAGATGAGAACATTCTCTGTTTAAATGTTTCCAGGGAACAGTCAGATGCACGTTTCCTGAGGACAATTAGAAACGATGCGTTTGGGCTTCCCTGGTGGCGCAGTGGTTGAGAATCCACCTGCCGATGCAGGGGACGCGGGTTCGAGCCCCGGTCCGGGAAGACCCCACATGCCGCGGAGCGGCTGGGCCCGTGAGCCATGCCTGCTGAGCCTGCGCGTCCGGAGCCTGTGCTCCGCAACGGGAGAGGCCACAGCAGTGAGAGGCCCGCGTACCGCAAAAAAAAAAAAAAAAAAAAAAAAAGAAATGATGTGTTCATGATTTCTCTTTATTGCCAAGGGGAAAAATAATAGTAGATAGATTTAACTGTAAGATAACATAAGATTGTCATGGACAGAAATGACTTCTCCTTATAAAAGCTAAGCCCATTCAGCCCCAATCAATTAGCCAGGATTGAAGATGTTGGAATTTAGGCAACTTACAGCTGAAAAATAAGTGGGTAAATCCAAATATGCTGTAATGCACACGCTTTCTTTGTCTTGGTTGGGTACAGAAAACAGAAAAATGCAGCAGGCATGTAGAGGCATAACCGTTTCTTTCTGGTTTTTAAGCCAGTGTTTGTTCCTGGGATCTCTTCCTTTTGACTTTAAGCTGAACTGTCAGCCCATATAGTAATTTCAGCTAATTTCTTGTACAGAAATAAGGGGAGGCTGGAGTCCATCTGGAGGAAACTTATTGAAATTTGTGGACCAGGAAGTGACCACTTTCGTGACGTTTACTCTCTCCCCTTCCCCTGTACAAAATTCTGCTCACAGAGCATTGACAGGCATGCAGGTTGTTTCTGAGCCATTTCCAAAAGTGAGACAAGCACAGAACTCAGATTGATACAGTACTCGGGTGTCCATGACCAGCCACTAATTACCTCTGTGCTGGCCTGAAATGTCCCTGCTCTGTCTCGGAATAACGCAATTCGACGTGAGCAGTCATCTCTGCTTTGGCTTCTGTATTCTTGGTGTCCATTAGTTTGCTGTTTCACTAAACGGGGGTGAAAGGAATTTGGTACAAGCTGTTATTGGAGGGATGACAGCTCTGGCAGACCTTGACAAATTGGCTAATAAAAATAAAACTATTGGAAGTTATTTAACTTTCCTTTTTAGAATAGAGAATAGAGCCCGACACATAGTAGTTGCTGAACAAGTTTCACTAACTAAATGAATGGATACATGCACGATTATTGTAGAATCGGTGCTCCTTTATCCTTAAATGTTACTTTCTTTTCAGTAGACTAGTTGATTAACTGTTTCGTCAGCCGTTTAGCCCAGGAGTGATGCTGAATGAGAGACAGACCCTTTGACTGCACATTGAGGAATGAAATGGATCCAAGTAGCTTTTCTCTGCAAAGTCTCAGTTGGCTGCTTTTGCAGAATTTGCATGTGAGAAAATATGAAAGGATTTTGACTGACTGATCAGATTCCTTTAATTTTAGGTTCACAATATCTTTTAATTTTTTTTTTTTTTTTTTTTTTTTTTTTGCAGTACGCGGCCTCTCACTGTTGTGGCCTCTCCCATTGCGGAGCACAGGCTCCGGACGCGCAGGCTCAGCGGCCATGGCTCACGGGCCCAGCCGTTCCGCGGCATGTGGGATCTTCCCGGACCGGGGCACAAACCCGCGTCCCCTGCATCGGCAGACGGACTCCCAACCACTGCGCCACCAGGGAAACCCCTCTTTAAATATTTTAAAAGAGAGGAAGACGGGGTGTCATGGTACAGCCATGGCTAAGACATGACTAAGGCAACTAAATTATTTTCACGGGCAAGAAAGTCCTGGTGACATTAACCATGACGTTTTTTTCCCTTCGCCCTTTCCTCTAGTGTAGAGCCCGATGCTTGTCTCCTGATTAAGAGACTGAAAATAGAGGAACGTCTTCCCCTCGTGACCCAGCTGCCTTGGCTGCGTCGTTTCCATCACTCTTTCTTTTCCCTTCACATCAGCCACCCTCACCTCTTTACGCGCTCACCAGATGACCTCACTCTTTCCATGTTGCCACTGGCCTCACTTCCCAAGGAGCTGGTTTTGACCCTGGGATCTGTCATCACGGCTCTCCTAGCACAGGTTCGTCTACTTCAAAGCATCTCTCAGGGGTCCTTTGACATTTTTTCATATCTATGTGATTATCAGGTTCTTTGTTTCTTGACGAGGCCACAGTCTTCAAGGACCAAGCACTACTTTTCTCATCATTATTCCAGCTCAGTGCCTGGCCCAGAGCTGGCACTGATAAATATTTACTGATTGAACAGATTAGTGAAGAAACTAACATTTGAAGGAGAGGCGCCATGATCTCCGCCACAGCACGTGTGAAAAAGAAACGTGACGGCTCCCGTGGAACATGCCTTGCACAACAAGGATTAGCTGGTAAAATGTGTGGGTTCCAGAAATCTCCTTCCCCTCAAACGTTTCTATAGAAAAGTCTTCATTAGAGACCTTTTTTTTTGGTTCAAGCTAAGACACTATTAGTCTACGATTCAAATGCTTCCGGAAAGGTTGGCTAGCTACTAGCTGTTATCACTTAGATGTGAGTCAGTTATAATTTTTAGTACTTGGGCTCAGTACACTGGAGGCTTTACTCAACTTACTGGATTGGAGCAATAAGGGCAGAGCAAGTTTGGAAATTGAGAACATTTGTTTTGCTACAAAAAAGCCACAAAATGACACTGAAGCTTCTGCTACCCTCAAATGTGTGAGGATCTCTGTGTTCCAAGGGACTGGGCTTTAAGGTCCACGTACGTCAGAGGAGACAGGAATTTGACACACAGAAAAATGGGGGTTTAGAAAGGAAACTTCACCCAAAGAGCCAGGAACTTTGATAAGCTACACCTTCTGTGAAAAAATAGACGAGATAGAAATCTTCTTGCCAATGTGGGGAGATTCAAATGGCATTGATCCATCTGGGTTGGCTCTGGCGAGAAAAATCTACCAGAGAATCCATTTATAACCACAACTACTTTATGTGGTTTTAAATTTTGAGCTGACGTACCTTCTAATCACAGCATGTTCCTGGGTTGGAAGGGTGCAAAACCTCAGTAGATTTGCATGCCCAACTCAAGACGACACTTCACAGATAGTGGGCAGAATATGATGAACTCTTAATCAAATCTCTCTCTCTCTCTCTCTCTCTCACACACACACACACACACACACACACACACTTGTGCACACACAAGGAAACAAACCACCATGAGTGAGAAAAGAAATAAACAGTCGTGGAGTCAGATCTTCACTAGCTAAGAGATTCAGCCTTCGGAACTCTGTGATACTAAATAAAAGAAGTAGGATTAAATGTTTGAAGCTATAAAAGAGAAAATAGTATATATAAGAAAGGCACAATTTATTCTCCCAAATAACCAAGCCAACTTGGTAAAGATTCAAATACAACTTCTGGAAACAGAACATTTCCATCGGAATAAAATCCCCAATGGATGAGTGCACCTAAAATCAGACATAGATGATAAAAGAAGTAGTAAACTGAAAGTTAGATGTGAAGCACTTCCCCATAAAGCAGGTTAGAGAGGCAGAGAGAGAAAGTATGAGAGAGAAATGGAAAATAAAGTGCGTAGGTTTGATATACGTCTAAATGGAATCTAGATAAAGAAAATGGAAAGAGTAACGGAGAGGAAGCACTTAAAAGATAAAAGCAGGAAAAAAAACCCTAATCTTCAGACCCAGAAAGTCTAATCACTCCAGATAAAAATAAATCCACACAAGGAAGACAGAGAGAGAATAAAAGAACAAGGGAGAGAAGACAGATCACCACAAAGGAAAGGCTTTGCTGCTCTTCTCGTCAGATATTGGAAGATGCTTGAGATGATGGAGAGATGGTATCTTCAATTGTGCTGAGAGAAAGCAGCCGTCAACCTCAAATTCTATTCACAGTAAGTCTTGCAAGAATGGTGAAATACAGACATTTTTAGACTAATGAAAACAGATCATCAAAAGACTTTCTCTAAAGGACTTTGTAAAGAAAGTATTTCAGGAGAACAGTGTGCAACGCTGGACAAACAAAACGTCGAATTTACAAGACGGAATGTAGACACCAAAGACCGTAGTAAATGTTTATTGTACAATTACTATGTACCAGGCAATTGTCTAAGCACTTCACATGTGTTAGCTCATTTGGTCCTCGCTATGTGCTATGAGTCAGTGGAGAAAGGTCATCTGTTCAACAGGTGGTCCTGGAACAACTGGACGTCTGTGCAGACAATAAATAAGTGTGCCTTGACCCTTACCTCATGCCATATGCCAAAATTAACTAAAAAGGATCATACGCCTATACATAAAAGTTAAACTGCAATAGTGGAAATAATACAACAAATCTTTGTAACTTTGTGGTATGTAAAGATTTCATAGACAACACTTAAAAGTCATGAATGATAAAAGAAAAACAATAACATAAGCCTTATCAAAATTAAAACATTTATTCTTTGAAAGACACTATATTTTAAAAAATGAAAGGCAAGCCAGAAACTGAGAGAAAATATTTGCAATATATATCATCTCAGGAAGGACTTGTATCAGGGATACATAAAGAGCTCTCACAACTCGATAATAAGAAGACAAGCAACTCCACAAAAAAACAGGCAGAAGATTTGAACATTCAAAGATATTTGAATGGCAAATGGACTCGTTAATATATGCTCAGTAGCATTAGGAAAACACAGATAGAAACCCAAATGTGATACCACTCTAGTTCAGTAGAATGGCTAAAATTAAAATTCCAAGTTTGAGCATAGATACAGAGAAACGGGAGCGCTCACGTGTTGGTGGGGGGAGCATGAAAGGTACAATCATCGTGTTGGTGGGGGGGCATGAAAGGTACAATCATCTTGCAATCAGTTTGGCAATCGCTTTTAAGTTAACCATAGACTGGCAATATGACCCAGCAGGTTATGAGTTTTTACTGAAAAGAAATGAGAACATGTGTCCATGCAGAGACTTTTACATGAAAGTTCATAGCAGCTTGATTCATAATAGCCCCAAACTAGAAACAATATCCAATATCCAATATCCATCAACAGGTGCCTGGATGAGCGAATTACTGTGCGTCCATACGACTGAATTCTGCTTAGCAACGAAAAGGAAAAGCTATTGCTATAAGCAGAAACGTGGATCACCCTCAAAAACATTACAGTGATTATGGTGTATAAAAGAAGTCAAACAAAAATGTGTATGTACTGTATGAAGAATGAGTTCCATTTATATAAAGTCTAAGAAGGAAATCTAACGTGAAGTTTCAGAAAAAGCAGATCGGTGGTCACCTGGGGCCAAGGATGGGGTGGAGTTTGCCTGGGGAGGGGCTCAAAGGTAGAGGCTTATGGGGATTCTCTGTATCTTGATGGGCTGGTGGTTACATGGCTGTGCATAATTGTCAAGACTCAAACTGTGCACTTAAACTGTATGTAAATTATACCTCAGTGAAATTTATTTTAAAAAATAAACATGTCCTCTATGGTGACCTAAATGGGAAGGAAATCCAAAAGAGAGGGGATATATGTATACATAGAGCTGATTCACTTTGCTGCACAGCAGAAACTAACACAACATTGTAAAGCAACTGTACTCCAATAAAAATTAATTAAAAAAATAAAAATAAACAAGAGAGAACTAAAATACTGGTCAACAATAAATGTAAGGGGAAAAGCGTTTGACCAAAGTTAAAACGTCCTAAAATACATCTAACTGTTCTAGAGCAGGTTGGAGATACTGCTTAGACTTGAAATAACTATGAGATTTTGATGATAAAAATTTTCATGATAATCACTAGGATAGAAATAGAGTGTGTATGTTTTCAAAAGAGTGAATATGGGTGAATGGATGTGTGTGTCAGGGGATAGGGATGAAATAAAAACAAAACACAAAATCAATCCTATAAAACAGGGAAAGAAGAAGAAAAAGAGGCTTGCCCCCTTGCCTGTGAGGTGAATGACGCATTTTATGCATTTGATTCAGTTTTATGTTAGTTCTCTAGGATTTACATGTTTTCCTAGGTGATTTTATCTCTGGTTTCCCCAACACCTTACCCACCTAATTCACAAATATATCCATGTCAACGCAAACATTTACCATTTCCTTTTGCATCCTGGAGAAAAAGATATCCTTCTCTCTGTTTAAGATTGAGCCTTTCACATCCCTGCTGCCTGCTCAAACTTCCTTTTCTTATCCTATGAAGTATTTTCTCTTACTTCCATCACTTTATCTCCTGGGTCCATCTCTCTCTCTCTCTGTCTCTCTCTTTCACATACACATACACATATGTACGGTTTGTGATTTTATATATATATATATATATATATATATATATATATATACACACACATGTATATATGTGTATATATATATAGATATGCACAGACTGCAGCTCCCTGTCTAATTCATGACCATCCATCATGACTATGAGACTCTCATGCCCATGATTTCCCTCAAACTGCTCTGAGATCAATGGTGACACCCTAGGTAATAAATCCCATAGATAATTTTCACTGCTTATTATACTGTATGAGAAATTTGGTTCTATTTGCCACTCCTGTCCTGTTGTTGGTTTTCTCTTATCTCAACCATCTGTTATATGTGTCCAGGTCACTAGACAGCTGATAAATTAGAATTTCTTGAATGGAAGATGGCTTGCTTTCTCTCCCCTTTTCCTTTATTCTTAACCTACTAAACCCTTCTTCCTCCAGGAAGCCTTCCAGACCATTTCTGGCTGGGTTTCTGAAATATCTGTGTTCCTAAAGCAAACTTCTGCATTACGTGTCTTCTGCTGTAGGAATGCGAGTTCCTTGAGGACAGGTGTCATACACTTTCTATCTTACACCAGATGTTCAGCCCATTGTTACAGGGCCCTCTGTAGGAGGACCTCAGTGTATATTTGGTGGATGAATGAAGATGAAGATGGGAACTATCTATAGTCATTATTGTTAATATTCCCCTTTATTTCCTTTTGGGCTAAGGCATGAATGGCTGGCATGATATCTAGGAGACAGGGTCTGGGAAAAATAGAAAGAAAGGGGACTTCTGAACAGAGGACAGATGCTAAAGGAAATGGACTACGCTTTAACTAAGCATGGTTTAAAACTAGAAGTTCTCACTCTCTTTGGGATACTCAAGACATCCCAGATTGTCGCCCTTTAGTTTCCAAGACAGAAATAAATAATGGCATATTGGTACATTTTTAACAACTGGCTCTCCGCAGTAAAGAAAAATAAAACAAAGAAGAGCCTTAATATGTAGCATTTGCCTGTAGTAGAAATAGCCCATCACAGCTGAATTTAAACTATGTGATGTCAACTAGCTTTCAAAATTCCTAAAAATTTGAAAATTGGCTTGCGTGAGCTGGTACAGCTGCCTTTGGCACGCCACTGGATATAAATAACGTATGTGCCAAGGTATTGCCCCCTAGTTGTAGAAAGCCTTTCAATTCATAGTATTTTGTACAGATTTCCTGGACGACACGGAAATATTATTCTTGATGTTTAATAAATGAGGAAATTAAGACTCAGAGAATTTCATGACTTATGGTATCAAGAAGGATGATTTTGGCAGCCAATAATAGAAACCCCTTACTTCAGTTGACTTAAAAATAAGGAGTTTAATATCTTTTGTAAAGGGGACACCAAAGGGAAAATCAGGTTTCAGAACTGTGTGTGTCCCTCATGATGAGTTTAAACACCCTTCCTCGTTCCCTCTCTCCTCTGACGTTCTTGGTGTTGGCTGGACCCTCTGCCTTGATGTTCAGGCTGGTTCAGTCAGTCCAGCTGGACTTGACAATGGCCAGTGTAAGGGCGAAGACATCTCCTCCTGGCCCATGACTTAGGGTCAAGAAACCTTTCCCAGAAACTCCTCCTGAGATTGACCTCATTTCTCACTGACCACAACTGGGTCATGTGTCCAAGGCCAGCACACTTGAGGGCACACTTGAGGGATAGCTTGGCTGACTCAGATAAACGGATACGCCCCTAGTGCTGAGAGTGAGTAATTGTCCTCTGGGATCCGTTGGAGAAAGCCAGAGATCCAAACACATTTGGTGCCTGTTAGGGAGGAAACGACGGGCAATGGATAAGCAACTGGCAGTGTCCATAGCGTTGCCAAGTTCGCAGTCTAGTTGGTGGTAAAGCCTGCAATCTACCGTCATAATCAAGCACCCCCTTCCCAAACATGACATCCAGTTTCTTTATAAAGATGTAGATAAAAACCATCTTTCTTTGTGCTCCTCTGACATTTTTGTATGCAATTATCTTTGTTTATTATTCCAGCAAAATCATACGGAGTTGCCTACTATATTTCATGTTCTAGGTGTAGGGGCATGCCTCTGTGTATTTCTTGTATGAGCATATATATAAACTCTGTGTTACTGGGGGACAACACTGTTTATACTCCTAACTTGTGCTCACACAGTGCCTTGCAAGGAAAAGGCACAAACACTATCTATATATGTATATATACACAAATATAGATATACGAATATATATATAGTATATATATAAACTAATATGTATATAGTATATACACATTTGAAAAAGAAAACTTCCAGGCTTCTCTTCCACAGGAGTCTTTCAACAACTTTCCAATATTATTCACCGTTCAGTAGAGACAAACTTTAAAAGTTAGAGCCCCGAAAGAGAATTTTTTCTAAAAATTATTGCAAGCATTGGAAAATAAAGAGTTACAGCCCCAAATACCTTGCGACTATAACTATAGAGCTCACTGCAGTGATTACTATAACGTGCAGTGTGGCAGAGTTACAGTTGCCATGAGAACCTTAAATTTGATTTTCTGGGGTTTTGTGTGTACAAAATCTCAACTGTATGGCTGCCTTCATGTATTGTCTTTTTTCATTTGTTACACACGTACTTGGGTCCAAAGTAGGTCACCTGAACTAAACACAGAAATGTTGATTGCTTTCTTCAAAGATTTCTTTAATATCTCAGCAGTATCAGAGTTCATTCAGAAAGTGCATGTATAAAAAATTATTTTTGATCTTACTTCAGACATAATAGATTAATCTCTTCCATCCCAGCTTACACCATTCTTTGGAATACAAACTTCCTCTGTATTTTCAGCTTTTGATCTAGTCACTTTTAAAAAGTTTATGTGAGTTGGTGCTGTTTCAGGTGGATAACAGATGATGTAGTCCTATCGATGCTTTGTTGCTTGTCTTTTGTTTTCTGATAATTCCTTTATACACTATTTCTGACTAGATTATCTCTCGGCTTCAGTCTTCTAGTAGCATGGAGCTCATCTCCTTACCTGGGATGGAGTGCTTTGCCAACACCCATGATGTAATGCCCATAGTTCAACCATCCTGTTTTTCTATTGCTCTTTTCTATAAGTTCTTTGGAACAGTGAGAACTCATATCTCTATGACTTTAATGAAGAGAAGGTTTGAATGCCTGCAGATACAAAGTCCCGGCAGACTCTAGATTTAGTCTTTACTCCCTGTTGTAGGTCTGTCTTGACATAGCAGGAAACGCTAGCTTTCTCACTAACTATAGGAGTGCACAAAATGTTCCAAGTTTATTTGTCTACAGTGAATCAGAGCATTGCTTTCATCTGATTTTCCCCCGTGAGAAATCAACAAGAATTTCCCACACCACTGCTTTGCCAGGGCTAACAGCAGCCGCTAATGTTATCTAGCTATTGCTTCGACATCTCGTATTTTGGATAAGGAATGTTCATACTTGTTTGCTGAATAAATTTGGACACTGTGCTGTTTTACCTTGAAGACTTCACATTGTCACAATGTTCCCATTTCTTTTTTTTCTTTTTTTTTTTTTTTGCGGTACGCAGGCCTCTCACTGTCGTGGCCTCTCCCGCTGCGGAGCACAGGCTCCGGACGCGCAGGCTCAGCGGCCATGGCTCACGGGCCCAGCCGCTACGCGGCATGTGGGATCTTCCCAAACCGGGGCACGAACCTGCGTCCCCTGCATCGGCAGGCGGACTCTCAACCACTGCACCTCCAGGGAAGCCCTGTTCCCATTTCTTTAATGTAGGTAGATAAAAATCTTAATTCTACCACTCTCAGCTCTGGAGTGGTTAATTGAAACGTTGCTTGACAGAAAGCATTTTTTAATAATTGTTGCGTTTTTAAATAAAAACATTTTAAATAAAAACAGAAAAGAATATGATAGTGTGTTGATGTCAGTTTCGATAAGGGATGAGCAGGCATTGTGATGTATTGCACTAGCTACAATAAATCAAAACTTCAGAGACAAGATGGCATATTTAACAAACTCGTCATTCTGTAATGACGAGGCAGGTGATGACTCACCACAAACTAGCGAAAGACAAGGGCGACATTCACGGCGCCAGCACGCCTGCAGGCAGATCGATGGCGTCAGCAATCTTCATCTGCGTGTGTGTAATTCACCTGAATAATCTTCAGAATCCTAAATCCTTCGAATTAGTGTAAAACAGAGAGCTGAGGAGAGAAGACGGGGTAAATTAAAGAACGAAAACAACGGATCACCAACCGGATCGCTCAGCAAACATTTACTGATGAGCTTTTGGAGAACTGGGTACCATGTGAGTAGAAAATATCCCCAAGGTTTAATTTGGGGGATGTCTGTCAGTGAAACAATAACTTGTAGAGAGATGTGACAAATGGCCTTGCCTGAGTTCGTGCTAAATGGCAAAAACAAAATTACATGAAGGAAACATGTACGTGGTGGACAAGACTCAGTCCACTAAAACACATAGAAATCGTGGATAAAATACAGTAACAATACAAAACTATATGTCAACCATGCATTTAATTCTCACAAAAAGTCTATGATGAAAATAACAGTGAAATACACTACACTCCTACTAGAAGAGCTAAAATCCCCCCGAAAAACCTATTGCTAGAGAGGACGGGGAACAACAGGAACTTATGTTCCTTGATGGTAGGAATGCAGTAGGGTACAGTCACTTCAGAAGGCAGTTTCTTACAAAGGTAAACATTGTATAATCATACAATCCAACAATTATGCTCCTCGGTATTTATCCAACTGATTATCCAACTGTGAACGTATGTCCACACAAAAATCTCCATGCAAATACTTATAGCAGCAATAATCATAATCACCAAAAATTCGAAGCAGACAAAATGCCCTTCAGTAACTGAACAAGCAGAATCTGTACAATGGAACATCATTTAGCTTTAAAAGGGATACGCTGTCGGCCTTCCCTGGTGGCGCAGCGGTTGAGAGTCCGCCTGCCGATGCAGGGGACCGGGTTCGTGCCCCGGTCCGGGAAGATCCCACATGCCGCGGAGCGGCTGGGCCTGTGAGCCATGGCCGCTGAGCCTGCGCGTCCGGAGCCTGTGCTCCGCAACGGGAGAGGCCACAGCAGTGAGAGGCCCGCGTACCGCAAAAAAAAAAAAAAAAAGGATACACTGTCAACCCATGCGACAAAGTGGAGGAATCTTAAATTCACATCATTCTAAGTGAAAGAAACAAACAAGTCTGAGGAGGAGACATACTGTGTGTTTCCAACTACGTGAAATTTCATAAAACCAAAACCATGGAGGTTGAAAACAGATCAGTGCTTGTCAAGGCAAAGTGTTGAATACATGAAGCTCAGGGGGTTTCCTTTTCCTTCGTGATCTTACTTAACTATGTAAATAAATAAATAACGTTTATTTTAATTAAAATAGTTTTGGGTTACAGGAAAAATGGCAAATATAATACAGAAGAGACCTAATATACCCACACCCTATTACTGACATCTTACTTATGCATGGTATATTTATCACAACTAATGAACCAATATTGATACACTATTATTAACTAAAGCCCATACTCTATTCAGATTACCTTATGTTTACCTAATGTTCTTCTTCTGTCCAGGAATCCCATCTAGGCCACCACATTACATTACACACGGCCTCAGTCAGGGGATCAAGGTCAACGTCAACAGTGACGTCATGCTGATAGCGTGTACTCTTGATATGATGTGATGAACTGCACTTTACCCCTGTGGTCTTCCTTCCCCAAACCCCAATCTAACGATGAGAAAGACATCCAACAAAACCCAAACTGAGGGACAGTCTACAGAATACTGGGCCCGTACTCCCCAAAACTGTCAAGGTCATCAAACACAAGGAACATCTCAGAAACTGTCACAGCCCAGCGGAGCTTCAGGAGACATAAAACTAAACATTACACAGTCCTCTGGGTGGGATCCTGAGACCGAGAAAGGATATTAGGTTAAAACTAAGGAAATCTGGATAAAATATGGTCTTTGGTTAAGAACAATGCGTCTATACTGGTTCATCAGTGGTGGCAAATGTACCATCCTAATGTAAGGTGTTAACACTTAAGGAAAATGGATGTGAGGTGTCAGGAACTCTCTGTACTGTCTTTGCAATGATCTGTCATTGTAACCCCACAATGAAAATACTTAAGTGCAGAGATATTTTTATGTTGTCCAGAATATTACATGTGAATGTCAGCAACAAGAATCCAGCAGAGGAATGATAAGAGTCCGAGTCTGAACTTCAGCGACAACTGTGTATAGTATTTTTATATATACCAATGTTAAAAAAGAAAAAAGATATTTTTAGGTGCCAGAAACAAGAAGGAAAGGAGTCAGTCAAGAATCTCGGTGGGAACTGACCTCACAGGAGCCCACGGGCCTGACTCAGGGCCCACAGGGGAGGCCGTGTGGCTTTGTCTGTACTGCATGTAGCAAGAAGAGAGAATCTTGCAGAAAGCCCGGAGGCTGGAAGAACTGACCCATCTGTGCAAAATGCAGACCCCATTTCCAAGGCAGCTGCCCCATCCACGCGGCTTCCTCAGAACAGTTCTCACAGCACAGCACGCCCCCCAGACTCTGCCCTGCTGAGGATTCTGCCCCAGCAAAGGCTTCAAGAAATCTGGGTCCAGGTCTCAGAGCGAAACCCTTCTCCTTTATCTGAGGCAGGGTGCTCTAAGAACTAAAAAACAGTCCTTGAGTTTATACTTCGAAATACGTGTTGGGCCGAAGGTCACAGACCCACCTTTTTCACAAGGCCTGATCTCTTTCACAAGGCCTGACACTTCACCTTAGATGATGGAGTACCAGGCAGCACATCTGTTGTGTACTTGGACCTTGGCTGCTTCAGAAAGACTCTCATTATTTCTGTGCGTGTGTGGTACGCGGGCCTCTCACTGCTGTGGCCTCTCCCGTTGCGGAGCACAGGCTCCGGACGCGCAGGCTCAGCGGCCATGGCTCACGGGCCCAGCCGCTCCGCGGCATGTGGGATCTTCCCGGACCGGGGCACGAACCCGCGTCCCCTGCATCGGCAGGCGGACTCTCAACCACTGCGCCACCAGGGAAGCCCAAGACTCTCATTTTTAACACGTTGTTCATCCAGGCAACACGTGGATGACTATTTACACTGGGAAAAGCTAAGCTAGTGGGGAACACATCTGGGGTTGAAGGGCCCACATTCCTCACCGGGCCTCACTGGAAGATGTCCCTGATGCCGACCTTTCTATGGACTCCAAATCCAACAGATTGACTCCTTTCCTTTCTGCTCATGGTCTTGCCCTTATGTCAACATGTACATTAAAGCCATTTTGATCATCTCCAGCAGTGTCTCTGTCCTTAGTTCTTACCCCTCCTGCTCTATAAGTGGAAGGAAAGAAATGGTCCCACCAAAACCTAGCCTGTCATCACCTCAGGTAACGCAGGTAAGTCCCTCTGCTGCTCTTCTGTTGTGACGCCACGTCATGTCATCCTCCCAGTTCAACACTTAACAGAAGCACCAGGATCATCGACCCCTTTCTCCCTTGCAGGGCGTTCAGACTTCAGAAGGCTGGGGAGTCACACGAATAGCTTGTTTCATCAGCAGATTGTTAGGTGATGCCCAGACCTGTGAGTCAGTCCTTGGTGGTTCGATCAAAGGTGCCTCATCTCCACAAGCTCCCAGGTGACTGGGACCTGAGGCCTCCTTGAGGGCCCTCACTCTCTCCCGAGCGTGTGCGTTCTCCATCTTTGGAACCTTCTTCACCTCTCCCTTATGGACCGCACCTCACTTTCTGTTCAGAGCTCATCTCTGCAACTAATTTTTCTCAACAAATAAGAGTCAAAGAATACGCTTTTCGGTGGCTCAGTTTTCCGAATTGTGAAATGGCTTATTAAGTCGTACTTGCTTTATCTACGAGAGGTGCTGTGAAGACAGTACTGATACTTAAAAAGCATTTGAAGTCTCGAATATGAAAAGTACTTTATGAAATATTGATGACCCGTCTGCTGCACAGTGTAGTCAAGACCTTTTCCACCTGTGTGTTCTCAGACAGTATTATTTCTGAAGAGACATGTTTTTCCTTGCAATAATTATAGATGCCTATCACATTCATAAACAAACTCTGTTCAGCAATTGGCTCCAGTGTTTCCCACGCAGCTCACCATAAAACAGAAGGACTTGGAAAGATCTGGATATAAAAACGAATACAACTCTACACCAGGCAGAACTATTCTCACATCATTCTGGAAAGAGATTAATTAATCAATTTTTAAAGTATTTTTTTGTTCCAGTAAGGAGCAAATGTGTCTTCTTATGTACAAAAACAAAGCGTCCTGAAGTGCTGCCAGGCAGTAGAAAGGGTGGTATTTTGCAGACAATGGGCTTAGAGGAAGTAACTTTGAAGGACGGCAAAATATATTAAACCAATGCTTCCCAAATGACATTAATGCCACAGATTGCAATGAAGTATTAGACAGTAAACAGAGCAGTATTTCATAGTAAAACAGGCTTGGGAAGCACAGGGTCAGATCCAGTGAAATGGGAGGCTTTGCAGAACACCCAGAACCTGTGACACAGACTGTGTGCGTTGTGACCCTCTGAGAGTGGGGAGTGTATGTCACATGGTCTGCCCACATTGCCTGTTTAACACCTCTGCGTAAGATGTTCCTTGAATAAAGGAAGTTTGGAAATGCTGCTTTAGTTCCACCTCTACCTGATTCAAAGACTTTCCACAATTTAGCACAAGGTGCTGCTTCCTCAGGGCCCTGTATTGCCTTCTGCCAGGAAAAATTCCATAATACCCTTTGTGTTCAGTGACTGCAAGGTGAGCGTGCCCTGGAGATGTCCAATGCTGCCCTTCACCGCTGCTCGTCAGGAAGAGCCACGATGCGGGTTGGAGATCCACAGTGGACACCCCGGGGGCGAGAAACTTCCCATAACACACCCATTTCCATGCCCTTAATCTCATGCTTCCCAAACCTACTCAATGATGTATGCACTTTTCTCCGTAACACCCACAAGGACTCATGAAACATTAATGTTGCGTCATTGGCCGCACGTTGGAGAACACCCTCGTTGGGGGTCAGACCTGAGAATCTCAACCACTGGAACAGCAACACCCTTGGAAGCATAACTGAGAGCCTTCAAGTGGTGACTAAGGTTAAAAACAGCAGCAAGGGAAAGAACACATGATGTGACATCAGAGTTAGTTTCACTAAGTTAAGAAAAAAGGAATCTCTCTGGCAGGAAAGGAATATAAAATTGATTCACTTCGGGGAAGGCTGAGACAGCAGAAGTCCCACGGATAAAAATGAGCATCATGGGCTTCCCTGGTGGCGCAGGGGCTAAGAACCCGCCTGCCAATGCAGGGGACATGGGTTTGAGCCCTGGTCCCAGAAGATCCCACATGTCGCGGAGCAACTAAGCCCGTGCACCACAACTACTGATCCTGCGCTCTAGAGCCCATGTGCCACAACTACTGAAGCCCGTGCGCCTAGAGCCCGTGCTCCACAACAAGAGAAGCCACTGCAATGGGAAGCCCGCGCACCGCAACGAAGAGTAGCCTCCGCTCGCCACTAGAGAAAGCCCGCGTGCAGCAACAAAGAACCAACGCAGCCAAAAATAAATAAATAAATTTTTAAAAAAAGAACTAAGGGAATAAGACACAAAATCACAAACACACACACAAAATGACCATCGTGAGGAAAGACCAGGAGGGAGGGTGTGGACAAGCGGCAGGAAGAGAAGAAGGAAAAGCGAGACAGAGCAGAGGTGATGGAGGGCAGAAGGGAAAGCGAGTAGGAGAGGAGAGAGTAGGTTAAGCTGTTGGGAAGAGCAATGGCAAGACATGGCAGTGGAGGAAGAGAGCAGTGGAGGAAAAGCACTGAAATTGACCAACTAACTAACTACAGTCACCTACTACCACAGCCTATGTGATGGGACCAAGTAGCACTGATACTTGCCATCCCCCCATCCCCCCACCGCATCACTGGGCTGCACTGGGTGACGAAGCTCCCCCTTCCCCTGGGATGTCCCAGTCTCAGCGCTGAAAGTCCTGTATCCACGGAAACAATGCAGGAGAAGTCCAATCAGGACGGCTGGACACCCTAGTCAGCACTGACTCAAAAGCACAGTGCAATCAGGGCCAGTCGGTAAAGCATCCCCGTAGCAGGGCTTATGGCCATCACTGCTTCACCCTAACCACACATGCGACTGAGAAACCCCAGAACCTGTGGTGGTGGTAAGTGAAAGTCTTTCCTCTTCAACAGTCCATGAAGGAGGCACATTGCACCCCAGCTTAGTCCAGGAATTGATGTTCATCATGATGCTTTTATGTCCATTAAAAGGTTAACTTCCTCTCTGTGCTCTGTGGTACAGGGTAATGTGTTTTGGTCAACAAAAATGCTGAAGATGAAAGTTTCCACGCTCATAATGTCTTTATCTTCAGGTATAGGAAAATTAATCTATGAGAATGGGTGAATTTTCTGATGATGTTGCATAAGACATGTTATTCCTTGAATATATGTTGTCTGCATATATTGATGCACTTTCCAACTCACCTTTCTAGTTACGTTTTAAGACTGGACAGCAAGACTGATTTGCATTCCTTGATCACTCAACAATTCAGATTTGGGGCAGATAGTTGACAAACGTGCTTAGTGATATGGGGAAGCTAGGCTAGGACGACCATGTGCCCGGATAAGGCACCAAAGGGAAGCACTTTCCCTGTGTCCTGGACCAAGAGAAGATTTATGTGTAAGATCTGAACATGCCCTGCCAAGCCTGAAAGCAATTAGGAGAAAAGGGCGCCACGGGCCAAAGGATGAGACTTGTGTCTTGGGTCACTGGTCACAAGGCAGAAAGCACTGCCTGTCCTTCCCATGAGGAATGGCGCTGGGATACTGCCTCATCTCCCACCTGCGACCTGGCAGTGCTGCCGTAAGGGAGGAATCCGAGCCTAGGGAACATCCAGAGGCTGCTTCATCCTGGAGGGTAGAGAGAGGAGCCCTTGGCAGGTGAACGGAATAGCAGTCGTAGAATGGCCAGCTGCGCACGTTCCGGTTTCCAGGAGTGAGCCCTCAGGCATCGGAGCACAGCAAGAGCACGGTGCATGAGAAAAGGTAAATATTAGACACCCCCTGGGGTCTCAGTGTTCCCCAGCCAGCCCCGCATTCGCCATTCTGCCTCCTGTTCATCATTCCTCGGCTTTTTCCCAGGGACTGATCTGGAGGGAAAATTCCAAGGGAATAGAAGAGGTGGCTAGCAAGTTAGGTAGCCCCATTGGCCCGGAAATTAACTTTCAGTGAAACCCTGAATGACACATTTCTCACATTCTGTATAAAAATAATATTTAATGTCTTTAAATTTAAATCATATTGTGAAATCTATTCCATGAATTATAAATAGCTTATTTCATAAACAATTAAAATTAGACCACCACCAAAATTATAAAAATGAAAGTCTAAGTCATCCACAACCCCACTACTCATAAATCACCACTGTGTCAGTAACACAGGATAATGTATTATTCTTTTACATTAATTGTGGGGTTTTTTTACAGATTAGGCAATTATCACAGTTTTGTAGAACATTTAGAGAAATCAGCAAAACAATAAAGAGAAAATAAAGTCGCCATAATAACCCTATCGCACAGAGATAATTATTCTCAAGATTTTGTTCATATTGTTTTAGTCAATGGCTCATAAATACACCCTCTATGTTCTTTCGTTTTACAAAATTAGAATTATATTTTCTACTTTTTGTAATTAGCTTCTTTTTACTTATCAAAGTATTAGATGGTTTAGTCTTCTTTAGAAAGTTTGCATGTATCCAAGACTTTAATTGGCTTTATTTTTTATTACTTTCATAAAAATACTCAATTTATCCCAGAGTAGTAGAAAATATTTGCAATATTCGTGACTCTATAGTGATTTCCAATGTTAGTGACAATTTTTAGCAATTATGTTCTTTCCTCTAGCATGTATTGGTACCTGCTAGTTTGGGTAGTAGGTTTAGACTACAGTCTGGGCGCCAGTATCACTAGGGGCTGATGGAGTGTCCCTAACAGGGGGGAGGGCTGGGTGACAAAGGACCCTGAGAGTAGGACCTGGGGAGAGAGGATTCCAACGTCAATGGCTGAAACCAAATCTTCTACTAAAGAGGCTCTATGTGTTTTAAAGGCTCATAAAGGAAAAAAAGGGATTTTTTTTTTCCTACTCAAAATAATTTCTTCAAACACGTTTCTTGACCTGGCGTGGCGGAAGGAGACATCAAAGCTGCCCATACAGATACCACCTTGGCCTCTCACCTTCTCCAGAGCCACCTAGGTGAAGAGATGGCATGAGCAGACAGGTGTTGTGGACAGAACCTCTGGCAGTAGTGTGTCAAATGGTGGTGCAGGGTACTAATGGCAGGAGGTCGCTCAGGAGGCTGGTTCGTTACAGTCTAGGCAAGGGTAGATGGGGAATCGACCAGGCAGCACAAATGAGAGTGAAGAAGTTTCGGATGTTGAATGGACAGGGCTGATGGCTGACTACCTGCATATCAAGAGTCATATAAAGGGAAGACCTGGGTAGATGGTAGTATCATTAATCAAGATAGGAAGCAAAATAGTTTTGTTCCTGGTGATAGAAGTGGTGAAATATAATGGGTTAAACTTTATGCCAAAATGTGGTAGAACAATACATTTGATACAAGTGATTAGAGCTAGAGACTCAGCTTCAGGAGTCACTGGTATGTAGATGGCATTTGAAGTCATGAAGCAGGTGAGATAACTGGGGAATTGGAGAAAAAGACTGGTGATGGAATCCTGGAGATAAGAATTACGTTCCAGGAAGATCACGGGATCAAAAACTGTCACAAGAGACAAATAATGATAAAACAATCAACTTAAAAGGAAAACATAACGATTATATCTACACCCAACATCAGACTGTCTAAATATATAAACCAAACCTTGACAGATCTGAAAGGAGAAATAGACAGCAATACAGTAATATTAAGAGACTTCAATACACTACTTTAAATATTGGATAGATCCTCCAGACATAAAATCAATAAGGAAACAACAGGCTTGAACAATACTTTAGCCCAATGGACCAACAAGACATACACAGAATATTCCACCCAACAGCAGCACGATACACATTCTTCTCAGATGCACACAGAACATTCTCCAGGTTGGATTATATGCTAGGTCACAAAACAAGGCTTATCAAATTTAAGATTGAAATCATTTCAAGTATCTTTTTCAACCACAATGGAATCAAACTAGAAATCAGTAATAAAAGGAAAATGAGAAAACTCGCAAATATATGGAAATCAAGCAAGGCACTCTTCAACAACCACTGCAAAGAAGAAGTCTAAAGGGAAATGAGAAAATATCTTGAGACAAATAAAGATGAAACACAATGTACCAAACTTACGTGATGCAGTAAAAACAGTACTAAGGGGGAAGTCTATGGTGATAAATGTCTAAATTTAAGAAGAAGAAAGATCTCAAATAAACAATCTAAATTTACACCTCAAGAGACTAGAAAAGGAACCAACTAAGCCCAAAGTTAGTAGAAGAAAGCAAATTATAAAAATTAGATAGGAAATAAAATACCTATAAAATAGAAAATTGACAATATTGAGTTGATTTTTCACAAAAAAATCAATAAAATCATCAAACCTTTAGCTAGACTACTGAAGAAAAAGAGAGAAGACTCAAATAAATATAATCAGAAATGAAAGAGGACACCTTGGAACTGATGCCACAGAAATTTAAAACAGCTCATAAAGGACTATTATGAACTACTATTATACAACGACAAATTGGACAACCTAGAAAAAATGGATAAAGTCCTAGAAATATACAACCCATCAAGATTGACTCAAAAAGAAATAGAAAGCCTAAGCTTTTAAGTCAGTGGCACAACTCTTTCCAAGGGTACCGTATCTTCTAAGATTTTAAGACTTGTTTCTCAGACAAATGTGTCCTAAAATACCTATTTTTAAAAATCCAGTTTGGAATATTTCTAGTCCTACATGAAGGCTGTTTCATATCTAGAAGTTTTCTGTCCTTGTCAATAAATTACAGAGTCCACCTAGGAGAGGTCAGTGACGTTCTTATGGTATTGGGTCTGAACTGGATCGAAGTCAAACCTGTGTTTTCCATTGCGGAGCATAGGTCCAGCTCTTATTAATGTTTTAAAATCTCTTCTGTTCATATACCCCTAAAATGTTCATCCGAAGAACCAGGGTCTTTTAGGATATTTCTGTGGGTTCTCCCTGTCTAGCTGTGTTGCTCTTATCTCTGAACACAGGCCCGAGACGGTCCCATTGGTGCTGCTAACTCGGGCTGCTTTGTCTAGTCCTACGGAAGCGTAGACTGGCTTCTCTCCAAAAGCTACTGCAGCAAAACTCTGGCTGGGAGGAGGCGAGTGGGTAAGAGAAAGCTGGGGTGGGATGTCCCTGGCAGTGCCAGAGGATGATGCAAATGAACGGAACCGTGGATGAAGTGCAGCTTTCTGGGACAGGCTCTCCGGCTGTCCCCCCACGAGGTCCTGCGCTGCTGACTCCCGGCCACAGCCCTGCATTTAAATCCTACTGCCGCCTACGTTGCTGAGAGGAAAAGCAGCACAGGCTCCCCAGCACACTCTCCGAGAACAGGACCGATTGGAGCTCTTCCTTCCTTAGCAGATGCTGAGCTGGGATGCAACATCTGGCTTCATGGAGAAAGCTCGTGTCTCCACTTTAGATTGAAATGGCATCCCTGAGGAGCTCACGACTCGCCTTGACCTTCGTGCCCACGCATGGTGTACAGGTTCCTGCCGCAGGCACAGTGGCCTCAAATGTTAAAGTTGCCTCGAATGACTGAAAATAAATAAATTCCCTAAAATGTGAACAGAGGGAGTGTGGGTGGGCAGTTTGTCCTTGAAGATTTTGTGGGAGGATGTTAGGGAATTTTAGGGATTGATTTGGAAGGTGACAGAGACTTTCTCATTGACTTATGTAACTGCAGCCTGGCGATGTCGAAATTAGCAAGTGAAAGAAAGGGGAAACCTGAATCTTATTACCATTTCTGTAGGTAAAAAACAGTCAAATATTGTCAATTTCATATGGCTCAACTCAGTGTAAGAGTTATATAGGTTATAGACACTAGTGATCTAGGTTAGATCTAAATTTAAGGAAGTCTCCGTTAAGCCCAGGGATGTGAAATGGTGAGAAGCGATGAAAAAAAGGAAAAAAGAGCCCCCAGCTAGTTCAAAACAGCTCTTGCTTCGGCAATGGTGGCAGAAAAGAGAAAACTCAAGGAAACCCTCGAGGTATGGTTGTCAGGGAATTCTCTTTGTAAAAGTGGTGTGAAGTCATTAGAATTATAGCTTCTTAGGAGACTAGGAATTTGCCTTCAATCTTTAATAAACAAGAGGGTTTTGCATTGGAATTCATGCCAATTTGGGGAGAACAGAGGTTCATGCGGAAGCATCTGATCATCGAGGACCTCGTGTTGCTGAGGGTGGCGTCTCTGCTCCGCTCTCTCATCAGCATCCCCACGTCTAAGGGACCCTGCTTTGCTGGCAGAGCCCAGGGCAAATGAGAGGGTGAGCAGGTGAGCTTGGCAAAGGTACACGGCACCGAGTGGGCCGAGAGGACCCTGACGTGGGCTGCACAGTGGGAACCTCTCACTCAGTATCGATTCACAGCCCTCTACCTTCGCGCTGACACCAGCTTTCCGCTTGTCAGAGCCTTTTAACCTCTGCCTTCCCTCTGTGTCCCATCCCCTGCAGCTTACCCACAACTCACTGCTGGCTCTGACAGCTTTTGCTTTGCGTTGCCTTGTTTTGGGTTTAAGCCGAAAGCAGCCTCGATATCCACAAAGTTAGCTTTTATTCCTGTCTATCCTTGCATATATAATGGACTTAAGTCAAAATAAGGTTTCTTTTCCCTTCGTTTTTTCCATGAACTGGTTATTGACTTTAACCATCTTGGAAAATATTTCCTAAGTCAGCATCAGGGGAGACCAAACAATAAACATTTTGGCATGTTCCTGTGGCATTTCTTTCATCTTTGGGACCTAGTGGGAACGGTGGCCACCACGCAGTCTGGAGTCTCGGCTAGCTGCAAACGGGTGAAGCATTTCCTCCCTGTAAGCCTGTTTTCTCTTAGGTAAATGGGAATGATAATAGGTAACTTCATTAAGGAATAGTTGGAAGTACTCATTGATAGATTGCAATAAACATCACTCAATAAATGCTAGCTGTCATTATCATTATTCTTCTTATTAATCCTGATACCCAAAGAGTCCCCCGTAAAGTCCACTTCGTCTACTGCTCTATGATTACTGTTCTGTGGATTTCTGCTCTCAGTACAATACCTTTCAGAGGTAGAGGACTAGAGATTTTCTGTGATTTACTGACACTAGGGTTTGTTAAGTGGGGTAGCAACAAAGCACAGAGGGCAATGAAATATCTCACTTTCTCCAAACCTTTCAAACGAACACTTTAAACTATGGAATATTCAGTACTACCCATCTCTCCAGAAAGCAGTACCTAAGGGTTGGTTTTGGTCCCTGATATTTTAAATTTTTAATGATAAAGGATTCTGCTAAGACTGTGAATTCATTATCTTGTGGCATTTTGTTCAGTAGTTGTCTTGCTGGAACTCATAAGGACAAAACTCTCTAATGTTAAGAGTTGAAATGGAAACAGCAAAATGATTTTCCTTGGTCGGCTCTCTACGTGGGTGGCAAGGACACCAGTCACTTTGGGAAAAGCCAGTAATGCCCCTTAGGGTCTAGCGAGGGCAGGACAGAGGAGAACAAGCTTCAGTATCTGAACACTCCCTGGAGTCACAGGTGGACTACAATGACTGGGCCACAGACCCTGAGGGTGGGGCCCACAACCTCCACCAGCGTTTAGGACACCCGGACTGCAGCCCTTCAACTCTAAAACAGAATAATGTGGGCTCTTCAATTCTGCACTTTGTTTTGTTTTGTTTGTTTGTTTGTTTTAAAAAAGGTGCTCCAGGGACTGTGTGTTGACTGGTACGTCCCACTCCTTGCCTAGCTGTTTTTTCCACGTCATCCGGCCTCGATGAGCTAGGAACGTGCATTGACTTTTGCAGCCTGAGACCCTGTGCCCTGACCCCCCGCGTCTCTGGTCACCTCTGGGTCTGTTTGGCCAGCTCGGCCCCGTAAGTCTCAGTAAGAAGGTGGAGGCTAAATGTGTCTAAAACGTCAGTGGCTTCTGGTAAGGGATAGTCAGTGGAGTCTCCTGGGCTTGAATTATTCAGCAGAATCCCCTCTGTTTTCTCCACTCAGCGTGAGGCACTTGAATCTCACCCCTCACATCCTTCAGGCTTATTTCGGTCCTGTCGCTTCTATTATAATGCTTCTCATCAATTGCTTTTTGCCAGGGTGACTCTTCACCCCTCCCCCATGGAGGGGAGCATGGTCCCAATTTCAGAAACCCCTGAAGTAAAGCCTATTTGAGTAACCTTTCAAGAGTAACCTTTCCTGTAAGGAAAGAACTTTAAATGCTATTGATCTTTCCTCTGAAATTCAGGGTGTCTCCTGCACATTTTAAATATGTTAATTTATTCACCAAATATTTACTGAGTAACCACAAAAAAATTTAAGTCCTTGAATTCATTTTCAGCCTGTTTCCTTTTGCTGCCAAAATCTCAGTATGTTAATTAGGGCTGTCGGATTTAGCAAATGAAATACCAGGAGTCCAGATAAATTTGGTTTTCAAATAAATAACAAATAAAAGTTAATTATACGTGAGTCCCATGCAATATTTGTGACAGATGGATACTAAACAGTTATCTAAAATTCAAATTTAACTGGGCATTCTGTATTTCATCAGACAACCTATGTTCTATCTGATCAGCTTAATACCCAAAGCTAAGTGCTAATGTTTTTCTAGACTAAATCTTAATCTAATTTTCAAACCAAAAATAATTTTCATTTGAACCCCCTTCACCTTCCCACTAACCTAGATTTAAAATCGTCTCCTTTCTGGTCTTGTAATTATCTCTCAACTGAAATTCAAATGTAACAGATACGTTTTCATACACATTGTCCTAAGAATGTGAGTCACCATAGAAAAAAACGAATTCAACCTGTTCATTTAAAATATGTTCGGTTTCTGAGTCCCTTCCTTCAAGACCTGTTTGTTTCTAATTTGACCTTTCTCTAGTTGTGTGTGGTAAGAGCACACCAGAGTGAAAAATGGATAGAGAAAAAGGTAAAGCTGGAAGTGAGACGGATTTGTATGGTACTTTCATTCATCCATCACTAACGTTCTGTGAGACTTGCTGATGGTCTGATTACGGTGAACCCAGGTACAAGGTGAGTTACGAGCATCAGGGGAAAAAGGCAAATTAGAGCAGACACGCTGATTTAAGCATTTCAGGAACATGAAATTAGCTAGTACAATAAACTGCAAGAAAGTTGTGGTAAGTTTTTCCTCTTTGGTTTATAAAGCTTAGGAGTGGAGGTATGGAACTCACTTCTCGTTCAGTGGCACTCAGAGTCATTTGCTGCAATATCTTCCTATAGTGTGTGATAAACGTAGCTATATTTAACCAAAAGGAGCCTCATTGTCAAGGGCATCATCTTCAAAGACACTTGGAACACGTGGGAATGATGAAATAGAAATGACTTCCACTGATTTATTTTTATTTTAGTGGAAGAGAGTATCCTCTTTCGAACACTCAAGGGTAGTCTCTGAGACACCCACTCTGTTTAGACGCACGTCCATAAGCAGTTGTAAAGGGTCAGATGTCACAGAGCGGTGGGTGTGCACAGCTGGCCACACTTGCCCAGCGACCATCACCATGCCCTGGGCTCTCATTCCCGAGTCTCCTCTCGATGTTTCATGACCTCATTTAAGGCAGACCTTCTCTCTGCCCAGCGACCATCACCATGCCCTGGGCTCTCATTCCCGAGTCTCCTCTCGATGTTTCATGACCTCATTTAAGGCAGACCTTCTCTCTGATCTTTCAGAATATTATACAACATGAACAGCATGGCCTAGAACATGTTTGTAATGGTCAAGACACACCCTCATCAGCGAGAGGCTGTGAAAAGACAAGAAAATAACTTTATCAGTGAGGCACCCAGGCTGCCAACGACACGCTTTGGCAAGACCTCATTATGGTATTTTTTTCCTGAAAAATTAAAAAAAAATAGTTCATTATCTTCTCGTTCTTATTTTGATCTCTTAATTAAGCAGAGAGATGTACTAGGTATGAGAGACATGCCTAAAGGTTCTCTTCAAAATCTGTTCACAGCACAGTAGCACTCAGAAGGCTGGTGTGAACGAGTACCTGAAATGGGCAAGATGGTCCTGAACTTTGCACCTCATATCTTTTGAAGGGTGAGTCAGGCAGAAGTTGCTAGAAAAATTGCTCCTTTCACAGTCACAGATAAGCAATTATCTTATTGAGTATATTACTAAAACAGTAGCTTTATCTAATATATTCATAACAGTGGAAAATTTTTCTTTAAAAAATGAATGGATAAAGAAGATGTGAGATAGATAGATAGATAGAATGGAATATTACTCAGCATAAAAAGAATGAAATAATGCCATTTGCAGCATGGACGGACCTAGAGATTATCATACTAAATAAAGTAAGTCAGAGAAAGACAAATATCATATGATATCACTTACACATGGAATCTAAAAAAATGATACAGATAAACTCATTTACAAAACAGAAATAGACTCACACAGGTAGAAAACAAATTTATGGTTACCAAATGGGATAGTGCAGGAAGGGAAGATAAATTAGGAGTTTGGGATTAACATATATATGCTACTACGTGTAAATCAGGTAGACAGCAGGGTCCTGCTGGAGAGCACAAGGAGCTCTACTCAATACCTTGTAATAACCTATGTGGGAAAAGAATCTGGAAAGTGTACATATACATATAACTGAATCACTTCGCTGTATACCTGAAACTAACACAACATTGTAAATGAACTCTACTTCAAAAACTATACTTTAAAAACCCGACTCTATTACTGAGGTCTGAGGATTCCAGCCTCTGACAGAATCTGTAGCTGTTTTCCTGCTGTTAAGGCAATAACAAACAGGGGCTGGTGGACAGGTAAGAAGTGTACCACGAGCTTGTCTACCTTTGTCCCATGTTACTGTGTCATTTCATGCCTAAAGCATCTCAAGGTGGATTCTTCTCAAGGGGACCAGATTATGTGGCCTGATCTGAATGTCAGTCTCAACAGTTTTTCCTACTAGAAACGTCTCAAACCTTAGTTAAATATCGCCCATCTTCACGTAGCCCAATTCAATTTAATTCAATACAAAAATTGCGTGCTTCCTACCGGGGAGGGCACAGCACGATGCCGGGTGACGTGAGGAAGCAGTGAGCGCATAGTAGGGCTGGCACAAACGCGTAAGCAGATGCACAAAGGTAACGTGAGTGCGTATAATTAAATCACAGTGTGCTCTGGGGCAGGGGGTGTAGGGATGGGGTTACGTCCCATAAGCTTCTGTTATGGAATATTTTTGGAGAGGGTGAGTTCTCAGGTGATCTTTAAAGGACGACCTCTCTCATATGAGAATGCAGGAGGCGGAGTTCTAGGAGGAGGGACCAGGTGCTGAGGCTGGGGGACAGCTGCTCTCCACGCTCCTCGGCCGATGGGTGAAAAATTCTGCAATGAACTCTTCAAAATCAGCCTCCATATCTTATTCTTTAGCCCAAAACCTCACAGGGGGTAGGTGCCCAATATGTTTTTTTTTAAGGGGAATGAAGTCGTAATCAGAGTCCCCAGTCCTACCACGGAGAGTGAAATTCTCCTGAAATTTCTTTGAAGACGTCAAGATTCCTTTCTCAAGTGAAGGCAGGCCGTCCTTTTGATCCTTATCAGCTATGGTCTCTAGTTAGAGATTAATCGGGCTGCATCTCAGACGGCAGAGCAAGGGCGGTGGTTTGGCGATGTGTTGAAAAACCAGGCAATCTTCCTCCTGTGTGTCCTTTACTTTCACACAAAACACTTCACTTCTGACACTCTGGTCACCAAACGTGTGGGATTTTTCCCACACCAAGCAATTCTGTGACATGAGCTGGAGGTCCTACAGTTTAACTCAATTTAATTCAATTCAGACACTACCTGGAGACAGCGTCACACCCATAGGTAAAGGCTCAGTCCCTCAAAACCGCTCTCACCCACTTCAGATGTCAACTGCGAGTCTGGGTTATCGTCTGAGAGTCTGACAAATGGGCTACAAATCAGAGGCTCCCATGACCCCCACTTGGGGTTTAATTAGTTCGCAAGCCGTGGCTCACAGAACTCAGGGAAACACTTAGGTTTACCAGTTTATTAAAGGATATGACAAAGGACACAGATAAACAGCCAGATGAAGAGATACGTAGGGTGAGGTTTGGGAGGGTCCTGGGCCCTGGAGCTTCTGTCCCCGTGAGGCTGGGCTGCATCGCCCTCCTAGTACATGGGTGTGTTTGCCAACCTGAACCGCATACTTCTGGGAATTTTAAGAAGGCTTTATCACGTAGGCATGGTCAGTCACTGCTCCACTTTCAGCCTTTCTCTCTGCTCAAGAGAATGGGTGGGGCTGAAAATTGCAAGCTTCTAATCATGTCTTGGTCTTTCCAGTGATCAGCCCCCCAGAAGCCCACCCAGAGTCTCCTCATTAGGACAAAAGACACTCTATCGCCCAGGAAATTCCAAGGGTTTCAGGCACCCTGTGGCAGGAACTGGGGTCAAAGACCAAATAGTAAAACAAAAGATGCTCGCAGTGATTTTATCGCTTAGGCAATTATGAGGGCTTCAGGCGCTCCCGTGCCAGGAACTGGGGCAGAGACCAATACGTGTCTTCTACCTCACAGGTGATTTGCTTTATTATTCTCTTACCTACACAAAAACCTTGCATCATAGCATTTTAATCTCTGTTTTGCAAATCAGGAATCCACAGCTCAGAGGTGTAAAGTAAGTGCCCTTGACCACAGAGCTAACAAGCGACCAGTACAAGAGGTGATCAGGTCTGTTCTGGTAGCTCTCTGTACCCTCCTCAGGCATGTGGTCCAGCACGCGGCTGATCAAGGGGCGTCTGGGGATTTGCTCATCCTGGCTGCTGCTGTTGGGAGCTGTTGGTGAGAATGGTCCAGGAGAGAAGGGCAGGTGGTCTAACTCAGGGTCGGGTGCACCGGTGGGCTCTCAACACGCATGTTGCGGATGAATTCATGGCCTGTCAAAGCAGAGGTGAAGTGGAGCAGCACGCTGTGGTCCTTCCCCCACCCCATGTCCTCTGCCTGTCTTTTGCTGTAGAAAAACTTTAGCCAAAGAGTAAGTTTAATCAGAGAAGTGAGAAAACGCAGAAGCAAAAGGAAACCGTCAAACAGGACAAAACAATAACAGTGTAGTCATTAAGCAAAATCCAGGGCTCTAGATAATATTCTGAGCCATGTCCTGTGAGCTGTCCTGTAGATACTGAAACCTCCACCCGGTGGAAGAAGTGAACTACATGATGACCAGACTGTAGCCGTGACATAAGCTGCCACAATTCCGAGAACTGGCCCCAAAGAAATGGGAACAAACCGACCCCGGAACTGAAGATGAACGGAACCTGAAACGATCAAGAGGATGCAGGTCAGACCACCGAGGACCCGGTTCAGGATGCCTGTCAGAGCCGCCTGTGCTGTCTCTGCACAGAGCCCCCTCCCTCTGTCTATACACCCCTGAAACTCCCCTTTAAAAGCCCTTACCCACTGATTGTCAAGGGGGGAGTCGGCCTTTGGACATGAGTCTGCCTTCTCCCCAGGTTGCTGGCCTTCCAAATAAAGCAAATTCTCCTTTCCACCAACCTTGCCTCTCGAGTATTGGCTTTTGAGCGGCGAGCAGCCGGACCCCACTTTCAGTAACAGAGGGACCAGGAGGAAGGTTTGAAAGGCAAGCCCAGCCTCTCCCTGTTCTGATTGGTCTTCAAGCCACACATATATAACAGGTAAATTACACCAAGGAAGGAAAAAGTCCTATAGACTCTGGGGGCCCCTGCATGTTTCTGATGAGGCTCTGATCTCACACTTAGAGTTCTCCTATCCTACACGGTATAGGTCAGTCTTAACCCTTTTCCTCCTCACGTGCTAAATGGAGTATAAAACAGCTGGGACTGTGGTTATGTTTCAGCATAACAATGCATGGGATAATGTTTTGTAAGGTGAATTCTTCAGAAAACGTACGGTGTTACTAATTATAACAAGAAACTTGTCTGAACTAAATGACATCAACACCAGGAAGCATGTCACCATACTGACAGTTTTGGGGGGAAGAGCACAGTTTTCAGTGTCCTCCACATGACCAATTCATTTTGAAAATGAATACGTTTTTTCATGCAGGAAGTGTCTCTCATCCTGGAGAGACTAACAGTATATATTCAGTAATGCTGAAGGCAAAAGAATTTTATTCAATTTTCTCCCCTTTATAGAGCTAACAACTACCAAACCGTGAGAACACTACTGGATTGAAACGAAGATTTCACCAAGGTGCAAGGATTTTAATACCTTCACTTTGGGGTTTCTTCTTCATCTATACCTCAAAAATCTCTAATTCTGCTTCTCAAGACATGACTACACCCTACAGGAGTCTTTGAGGACCACCTTCAGAGCCTCTGTTGCCTTGGATTTTAACCAAGTTAGAATTCGTGACCCTTGGAGTCACTGAGGGTCTTCTGCCAGCCGATGCAAAATACATTTAGATAATGACTCTCCCGTTCTGAGGCTGGTTGGCTATTCATGTGAGATGCAGTTACTGTGTTTACTTCTCCATGTGCTGAGAACCGTTAATGGCAGAATCCAGTCATTAAGGAGGGATATTATGGGAATTTTGAAGTGATTTTCTGTAGCTGTTTTTTCACTATGAATTTGCACACATAGAGCAGCCTTATTGACCCTCCCCCAACAGGAATTATCATAGGCAAGTTCCAACTTCAATCTGACAATGTGTTTCTCAGTTTTCAATTTTCTAGGTACAGATTCTTCCAATAAAATTTCCATCCTTCTCTGAGAAGTTTGCTTTAAACTGGCTAGTATATCATTAACTCTGTCTCAGGGTAATAGGTACCATTTATTGGCAAAATGGAACTCTCACATCAAACACTTGGCAGGCAAGAATCAAAGGAGACAAGTGTAAGATATGCCTGGTGGGTGATTAATTTTTTTTCGTAGCCTTAGTAACGACATCATTGCAGGGGTACGTGGAGAAAATTAATAACTTTGTTTTCTTGCACAATGAGACCTTGAACAGCTCCCCTCCCAAAACTACTCTTGAGAACAACAAAAGGACTTTGGTTTTTTACTCCCCGAGATGGATGACAGTGGAAAAGACTTCTAATGAATCATCACCTGATAAACTTAAATTTACTGAAATCCTGAATTCACACTGTGCATTTACACACACATTGTGGACAGTACGCACAAAATCACCCAGCTGAATAATAGTTTCCGTGCTTAATTAATTAGTTAACTCATTAACACCTCCCTGCATCCAACAAATATTTACCGATAGCTTATGTTGAGCAGCTATTTACAATGGCAGATGTGAGTGAGGAAGGTGTTTCTTGTCTTCAAGAATTTACAGTCTAGCCGGGAGACTGGCATATAAACAATCACAATCTTTTAGTACAGTGGCATCTCAGGAGGTGATGCAAAGGATGTATTATGAGGCGTACTGACAACTTTTGCCTATTGAAGGAATTACAAATCTATATCGTCAAAGTTTATATCAAGACCCAGAAAAGACGATCAGAAGCCAAGGATTCCTCTTCAGTGAGTCATTCTTCTTTCTCAACCTCTTCCTTCTCTTTCTGTCTTTCTGATTCAGTTAACTCTTCAAGGGCACAGGTAAAAATCATGGTCCATTTGCCCTTTTGCTACAACTCAGTTCCCATTTACTACTATTTATTTTGTAAGTTTGTGGGATATCTTTTTACTCCCAGGAAGCTCTTTCTTACATATATAACACTAATATTTCCTGCTGCAGTTAAGTCTTATCCTTTTCTTATTCTTTTTAACTAACATAAATTTATTGCCATGTTTCTCAAGGCAGAATCTCTGGTTTTATGTTTCATGTTGTCCACTCTGGCTGCACTGCAACCTCCCACTCTACTTCCCCCACCCCAGGGCTTTTACACTTGGAAACTTCTATTTGACCTGGAGCATTTAAATATTAGCCCCTGTGCTGCATTTCCCAGACACTTCACAGCGATCAGTGGCTCTCTATTCGGCATTTTTAGAAAAACCCAACAAGGAATTGCCAAGTTGTATTGTTATATTCATATTTAAAAGTCTAGCTTCTCCACTGGGCTGTGATTTCCTCAAGGGAAGTAACCTTGTTAAATTCATTTGTCATCCCCAGCATTTGTCACATAGGAGGTGCTCAATAAGTATTTTCTAGAATAAACCTATGGTCCTCTATTGATGTATCTCATTATCCGGCTCCCTGTTCCCAAATCTCTACTACCACAACTCACTTGACTTGCATTCACTTTTCTATTAAACTAGAACTTTTCAGATAGCGTTTCAGAAACCTTGGGTGGTTCTCCATTACCTTCAACAGAAAATGTGAATTGCTTAGCGTGTTACAGAATTGTCTCCACCAGCTCATGTGACTTCGCAGTCCTACCTCTCACCCGTTCCCAGCCCTAGATTCAATAAAGTAATCTCTGCCCTAAGTCTGTTACGCCCTTCTGTGTCTCTCAGTGTTGCCCAAGCTGTTTTTTAATATCTTCAGTGCCAGCCTCCTCTACCTGAACCTGCACCACAGCCAAGCTAAATGCCATCTCCACGAAGCAACACCTCTTCTGCACCCTTGATAGAGCGCACGGCTTCTCCCATCTTACCTCCTTAGCACATCATACACCGTTTTCTATAGTACATATGTTATGATGTTTGTTACGTTTCCAAACATGTTTGTTATGTGCTGTTTATGGAGTTCTGTCTTCATCACTGGTCGGTGAGCTCTTTGGTGTCAAAGACAGGTCTTACTCATCTTTGATCCTTGGTACAACATACATTTGCAGAAAAATAATGTGTATCTAGGACACGTGTATCATTCAACCGATTAGCCAATAATGATAATTGTAGAAATGATCATGAATCTGTAAATAAATACTTGCCTTAAAAATTAAAGTACTGCTAAAAATTATGTGTCCCCAAGCTTTATTTTTCCAAAGAGACATCAGAATATTCTGGCAGATTCTTTTCTCTATGATTGAAAATGCACTCTTCCTCTTTCCTTAGATAGAAGGAAAAATAAAAAGGAAAGAAGAGTGGGTGCAGCACACCTGTGTCAGCAAGCTGTCAAACCCTCCACCCCTGACACGAGTTGGATCATCCTCTGAATGGGGGGAACTGATGGAAAATGCAATGCGAGGAGATGCCTGGGAAGAACAAATTCTACCCTGCCCGTCAACAGTGATGAAAGTGACACCTCAAGAGTTATCTTTTATTCCATACACACAGATGGCTTCAAACACACGCTACCTACAGCCAGTTCCTGTTGCTCACCTCTGAGTATTTAGGGCAGCTTGACATTTGCTGCCCCTAGAATAATGAAGATAGACAGATCGCAAGAACGCTGTAACTGACGATGAGAAAGTTCTTTGCACCGTACAAAGGGCTAAAGGAGAATTTACTATTTTATATCTAAAAAAAAAAATCCTGCGGGGCCTTAAAGTGTTATAACCTGTGTACTGCACTGTGTACGTGCTCCCTGCCATCGCAGGGCCCCCTGTGAGATGCGCTTCCTGCGTCCCATCAGCAGCACGCGTGTTTCTCCACAGTTTGATCAGACATGGGGTGGGGGGGTAGGGCACGCCCAATCATATTCACACGTATATCATATACATTACAGAAAACGACAGGAAACGGAAGGCAGCCTTGCAATCAGTTCTCATCCAGATGAGAAGAAGCACATTTCGAGACAATGAGGTTGAGAGAAGGGCGACCTCCACTAAAAACTCTGTCCAGCAAACCTCCCGGCGCACAGCGCAGAGGACCAGACTACACGCTCAAAAGCAGAAATATAGATCAATGGAACAGGCCAGACATACACCCTGCCGACGCCGTCTGGAACTGAAGAGCTCTTTGGGGGCATCTCCGGGAGGAAGTGGGTGATCGCCTCTCACAGAGGAACCAGCGGTAGCTTTTACCAGGCGATGCTGCTTCTCGCGGTTAAGTTGAAAAGAGAACTTTCAACTTAATTCATCTCTCCCTGGAGCCGGGGATTCTATACACGGGAAGTGGGGGGGTGCTGTCTGGGTGGGGGCTGGGGGCGGGGCCGGCAGGGCTGTGGCTGGGGACAGGGAAGGAGTGTCTATCAATCTCAGGGGGCTTCTGGAAAGAGCAGGTGAAACCCTGAAATAGTCGACGTGCTTCCAGGCTGTGTATCTGAGGGGAGCAGAGGGTGAGGGGGCTGCTTCTCAAAAGTTCATGTGCTGCAGAATCCCTGGGGGTCGGGGGTGGGTGGAGAGGGCGCTGTTAAAATGAGGACCGGACGCAGCAGGTCTGGGGAGGGCCCAGGACTCTGTATTCCTAACATGCTCCCAGGTGCGACCTCGCTGCCCATCTGGACACCCCTTGAGGAGCAGAGCATCACGGAGCACCTGTCACCGCGCAGACGCTGCGCAGCAGTTCGCTTGCTGGAAACCTGTCCGTGGATGAGCCACTTGAATTCCCTGACACGACTCCTCAGCTATAAAATGACACGGAAACAACTACATGAAGTGCTTTCACTAGGATTCAAACGAAGTAACACGACGCTCCCTGGCTGTGTGCGCTTGAGAACATCGGGTACCCACCCTCAAGCTCCTCCCTTCACCTGAAGAGGGGGCACCTTTGTGCACCTGCCGTGATGGAGGGTCCAGGTGGGCACACCAGGCACCTAGGACCCCGCCTGGCACACAGTGGGCGCCAAAGAGACTCGGGCTCTTTACTTGTGATCTGGCACTGAGCCTGCGTCTCTGAATATGAAAACACCCATGTTGCGGGGACGACACGTGGCTGAGACGTTCAGGCCACTGGGTTTAAAGCAAAGTCATCGCATTTGCTTCCTTTCCTTCGGTTCTTTTCCGAAGTGTTTGCAGCAACTTGGGAGAATGCCCTTCATTTTACCCGGAGGAAAGTTTTGTTTTTAAAATCAGCAGCAAAACAGTAATCAAGACAGTATGGTGCTGGCACAAAAACAGAGATACAGATCAATGGAACAGGACAGAAAGCCCAGAGATAACCCACGCACATATGGTCACCTTACCTTTGATGAAGGAGGCAAGAATATACAATGGAGAAAAGACAGCCTCTTCAATAAGTGGTGCTGGGAAAACTGGACAGCTACATGTAAAAGAATGAAATTAGAACACTCCCTAACACCATACACAAAAATAAACTCCAAATGGATTAAAGACCTAAATGTAAGGCCAGACGCTATAAAACTCTTAGAGGAAAACATAGGCAGAACACTCTGACATAAATCACAGCTAGATCCATTTTGACCCACCTCCTAGAGAAATGGAAATAAAGACAACAATAAACAAATGGGACCTAATGAAACCTAAAAGATTTTTCACAGCAAAGGAAACCATAAACAAGATGAAAGACAACCCTCAGAATGGGAGAAAGTATTTGCAAACAAAGCAACTGACAAAGGATTAATCTCCAAAATATACAAGCAGCTCATGCAGCTCAATAATAGAAAAACAAACAACCCAATCCAAAAATGGGCAGAAGACCTAAATAGACATTTCTCCAAAGAAGATATACAGATTGCCAACAAACACATGAAAGAATGCTCAACATCATTAATCATTAGAGAAATGCAAATCAAAACTACAATGAGGGGCTTCCCTGGTGGCGCAGTGGTTGAGAGTCCACCTGCCGATGCAGGAGACGCAGGTTCGTGCCCTGGTCCGGGAAGATCCCACATGCTGCGGAGTGGCTGGGCCCGTGAGCCATGGCCACTGAGCCTGTGCGTCCGGAGCCTGTGCTCCACAACGGGAGAGGCCACAACAGTGAGACGCCCGCGTACCGCAAAAAAAAAAATGTGATATCACCTCACATCAGTCAGAATGGCCATCATCAAAAAATCTACAAACAATAAATGCTGGAGCGCGTGTGGGGAAAAGGGAACCCTCTCGCACTGTTGGTGGGAATGTAAATTGATACAGCCACTGTGCAGAACAGTATGGAGGTTCCTTAAAAAACTAAAAGTAGAACTACCATATGACCCAGCAATCCCACTACTGAGAATATACCCTGAGGAAACCATAATTCAAAAAGAATCATGTACCAAAATGTTCATTGCAGCTCTATTTACAATAGCCAGGACATGGAAGCCACCTAAGTGTCCATCATTGGATGAATGGATAGAGAAGATGTGGCACATACATACAATGGAATATTACTCAGCCATAAAAAGAAATGAAATTGAGTTATTTGCAGTGAGAAGGATAGACCTAGAGTCTGTCATACAGAGTGAAGTAAGTCAGAAAGAGAAAAACAAATACCGTATGCTAACACATATATATGGAATCTTAAAAAAAAAAAAAGGTTCTGAAGAACCTAGGGGCAGGACAGGAATAAAGATGCAGATGTAGAGAATGGACTTGAAGAATGGGGAGGGGGAAGGGTAAGGTGGGACAAAATGAGAGAGTGGCATGGACATATATACACTACCAAACGTAAAATAGCTAGCTAGTGGGAAGCAGCCGCATAGCACAGGGAGATCAGCTCGGTGCTTTGTGACCACCTAGAGCGGTGGGATAGGGAGGGTGGGAGGGAGATGCAAGAGGGAGGGGATATGGGGATATATGTATATGTATAGCTGATTCACTTTGTTATACAGCAGAAACTAACACACCACTGTAAAGCAATTATACTCCAATAAAGATGTTAAAAAAAGAAAAATTTAAAAAATAAAATAAACTCAGCAGCAAAAACTATTCCTATGTTGCACAAGGATTGCTCAGCACCTGCCACTCACGTCGCTGCATTGCAGTGCTCTGTTATTTTATGCTCCTTTTCACCGATGTTCACCAATAAACAACACTAGCAAAAGACCCACCTGCAGTTGCCCTAAATACTCAAGGAAAACTGAAATTTTTCTGAAGGAAAAAAATGCCCTGCTAAGGAGAAGATAGCTGACATTGGCAATACATATTTGGTTTTCATTTATAAAGCAGTGACCCATTACTTTTATCTCAAAAATTCATTCATGACACAGGGTACTCCACTTATTGTCAGAACCGAGTGACTTACAGGAAGCCCTTGACCCTTCATCTGTAAAAAGTGACTGTGAGAGCTCTCTTACTCCCCTGAAGCGCCTCTGTGTTTTCATCACTGGGGTCTACTGGTATCAGTGCTGGAAGCCCTCTGGAGAGAGTCATGTAGAGGGAGGGAAGGCTGATTAAGATCAGTTTTGTTTTTAAATTAGTGGTCACCCAACAGACCAGGACAAGGTGGAAGTTCTAAGTATAGCATGAGCTCTTCTGAACTCCACTAGTTGTTGCTGATTGTTTTAGTGTTTCCAGAAATTCTCTGAGACCTAAACTGCTCTACCAGCTAATCTAGTCCAATTGCGGCACCTTTAAGGGATTAACTTCTCAGGTCCATTTTCTATATTTGTTCTGACTCTAGGAGGGCTCTTTATTCCCTAGTTCTATCCTCCGAAGTAGCCAGTGCACAGTCTAGGTTGTACCGTCTTCAGTCTACCAACAACCCCTCATGTGTCTTTCACCACAGCCTCCAGCGTTCTTGACAGTGCTTTAGGTTCTAACTTCTCCACACTCTGTTGTAAATGAGATCAGTTCTGATGGGAAAAGATTCTATTTGTTTTCTGGGCTGATGCTCCCTGGCGCCCTTAAGGCAAAGTCTGAGCCAAGAGTCTGGAGCTGGTGCGAGGACAATGGCAGACTTCTCTCTGAGTGACGCCCCTGTGGTAGGAGCTGCAGGTCAGTGGCCGAGAGTGCGAGCGAGCAATGGCTGGAGATCCTCTCATCTTGTCTCCTGGAACACCACCACATAAGCCAGGGGAAGTGCAGCTTGGCCCCAGGATCCCAGGTGCACTCAGGGTAGAGCCTCTGTCCAGTGAGTGGGGCAGGGCAGAGGAAGGATGCCCTTATCCCTCAACTGCACTTTCCCTGAACTGAGATTCGGCAACAGGTGGCTGGGGACAGGATGAGAAGAGTTAAAGTTCTACTCCTTCTGGGAAGAAAGCCCTCCAAGCTGGATCTGGGAGGAGAGAGAAGCCTGGGTTCCTGACTACAGCAGTCTGGAATGGAGTCTCTGTTTCACGGAGGTGAGGAGAGACGACAGGGAGGGAGCAATCTTGGGTCAAACACCGCAGACTCTTGCCTTTCTTAACAAATTTTCACAGATATATTTGAATAAATTTTGCTTCACTTTCTGTTTGCATTTAGAACCAGTCCCAGAGTCTGACTTTCTAATAACTAATTTTCACCAGTTTTACTGGAGAGTTAGTCAGCAAAGCACGTCACACTGTCAGGCTGGAATCTGATCCCTGGTCTGATTTATTTATAAAATATATTTATTCAATCACAAGATTCAAATTTCTACACTAAATGTCTCATTCTTCTAATATTTTCCCCCCAAACACTCCCTAACATTTTCCCTTAAACACTCACTTTCCAACTGAATATAAGAATAGATTGCTGAACAGAATAGATTATAATGTGGTAAGCTATTATTGATTCGTAACTGATAAATAGCTATCTACTTATCGTCCCGGTGGGATAGCAGCAGGTGCACTGGAACATGGGTCCAAATAAATGAGACATGAAATATCTGTCCTTGGAGAAATCTTTAACAAATTTCCTGATCTCAGTTCCTTTAACTCTAAAATAATGGAGTTAAATATCTATAACATTCTTTCCATAGCTTTAATTTCCATATTCTGAGTGGATTTTATGGTAATTTTTATTTCCATTAAAAATTATTTCTAAATCCTGAAAAAGAACGTTAAAGGTCTTAGGTCAGCCGTTGTGAGAATCGGTAGAGTGGAGTAATACAGGATGTGCACGAGAAGTTAGAAAATGACGAGAATAAGTGTAGGAGGAGAAGCGGTAAGAAGCCCACGGAGCAAGATGTACTGGCTCACAGTCTGGAATATACTTCACAGTCCGTAAGGAGAATTCGTTTGACAAGACTGAAAGCAATCATCTTGTCATCATCTATGTGAGCGTGGAGTAAACAGAATCATCAAAGGTACTTCGACTTTTATTAGTGAGGAGACTTTACACATTTCTTTGTATTTGTAAGAATGGAAGGACATTTTTCTAAATCTCAGGGACGCATCAAATATAAGAAGGCTCATTGTATAAACTGATCATCAAATCTCTCAACGTCTATACAAAATTAGGTATAATTAAGACCAGATTAATGTTGGTACTTAATGGCAGTGAGAAGTTAACTTTCCACGGTCTCCTCCATAGAACGAAACAGAAGTGGCTGTCAGATAAATACAAGCCCTTATGAGAGCTTGTTTAAGAATGAGATTTAAAATCTCTCACCACAGGGAAATAAAACCCTATATCTACATTGGTTAGCCATAAGAAGAAACTAAGTTATGTCTACATGAATAATTAATCACATTGAAAATGTGGGTTCTAAACTCAAGTTCCCCCACCTCCCTAGATACTTGGGGAAATTTGAAAAAAAAATAGGTATCTGTTTTTATAGAATTATTCAGACAATTATTTTAGCCACTTTTCCTGGTACGAAGCAACATAGGATTCTGTATATAATAAAATGAATAATGTCACTAGATAGGTTAACCATGACAATAAGCCTTAAATACTATATTTTCTATGGTCAGTGACACAAACATATAAAATTTTAAGATTCAACGTTTTTCCCCTAATCATTCTTCCATGTCTGAAAAAAAAAGCACATTAAAAAAAAAATTGGATCAGAAACGAAAGGAGACATTTAGTTGTAACATTTGTCAAGCTTATTATTTCTTAATCAAAAATCTTGTCCTGTATTTTTTTTCAGTATCGGATTGTGAATTTTTGCCAGAAAAGTGATAGTAATTATGAGAGTGTATAAGTGGCTGGCTAAAGAAAAACTTCAGTAATTATTCCCAACACAGCACTTCAAGTAGCTCAGGGATGCTTTTAATTTGAATGCCCTCAGAAGAAATTCATAAATATCTGTTTCTATCTAAATGGAAGTCTTAAGTCTCTCATAATAATCCCATTTGTGTTCTCATAGCCCCTTTCTTCAAAGGAGTGTGAAGAGACATCATGGACTCCGTTAACCCCCGAGTAGCAGTTTTTCTCTTTTCCCCAGACCACATTCAGCGAGGTCCACTTGGGTGGCCAGCAAGCTCGGGCACAGGAAAGTTAAGTGACCCCTGCAAAGTCCACATAAGTCAGGAAAGACCTGAACTGGACGGCTCTGGGTCCCAGAGCACCTTCTATAGAGGACAAACAGCTTACCATTCCTTTCCCACAGCAGTGAGACTGTCGTCCATGTATTTGAGAGAGGAATGAAAATTTAAAATACAACACGTATTTCTTTAAAGTCTAACAGTAGCTACTGTGATGGTTAATTATGAGTGTCAGCTTGGCCACGGCACCCAGATATGTTGTCAAACACCAGTCTAGAAGTTCCTGGGAAGGTCTTTTTTAGATTTTGTATTTGTTAGCCCTCACAATTGCATAACTCGGTTCTTAACGTCTCTCTCTCTGCACAACTGGGGCAGAAGTAACTAAGAATGATAGAGCATTGTTTCAAATTGTTCCAGTCTTGTTGCTGGATTTGGTCACAGAGGTCATGCTATTGGTGACATTCCTGGCGTCTGCTTTAAGGCTGTCAAAGTAGCCAGTGTCTCTCGTTTGGCCTTATCCAAAGGCAAGAGGAAAGACCAATGTCATAAGCTTTTGATGTTGAAAGCATGACAGTGATCAATTTTCATATGCCAAATAAAAAAATTCCCAGCTTCTGAGAAGGACAGCTTGGTTTCCCACTTGTGTGAACCCTTGTTTTTAACTTCCTTTGAAATGGGAACATATGGCTGAAGTCTGAATAGGCAAGATTATTGGAGATTAAAGTAAACAAAAAGAAAAGACAGCCAACTGACTAAAAGTGGGAAGGGCCAAAAAGAAATCGAGAAGTACTGCCTCTGAATAAAGGGAAAGAGAGAATTTTATAAAAAGAATTATTATGATTTATAGAAACCTATTTGCACAAAATAGACTATTTCCACCTGAGATACGTCTTGAGTTAAAAGAGAGAGCTGATTGCTGCCCGTAGTATGTTGGGAAACCACTGCAGGGAGGGTAATCTCTGACCTGCAGCATTTGTCAATGTCTACGGCATAAATACTTTCACCGCGGCCAATTTCAAGGTGCAGACTCCAGTTTCTAAACACAGAGTTGGTTAGTGACGCACACAGTCAACATCCACAAGCAATTACGTTTAGGAGACGGTCTCAGAGGCCCCTCTGGGTGCAGCCCTATTTCCAAGCTAACACGACGTGGCTGAGCAGAAAATAGGAGAAAATGCTCAATTGTAACACTGTCTTATCTCCCATTCTCTAAAGCAGATGGCTGACTCAGTTTACGAGCTCCAGTGATAAAGCAAAAAATACTCACTTCTTCTTTGGGAAAAAAATGGAGGCAAAGGTCTTAGCTCTACTGTTGTATACAGAGGACAGCAAACCACATGCAGTGAAAAGTGTCTGCTTTTTAACTTCCCTTGAAGTTCTGTTCAGATGCAAAATGAAAAAGCAAGGAAGAGTAAATCTTTTTTTTTTTTTTTTTGGCTGTATTGGGTCTTCGTTGCTGTGTGCAGGCTTTCCCTAGCTGCGGCGAGCAGGGGCCACTCTTCGTTGCGGTGCGCGGGCTTCTCATTGCGGTGGCTTCTCTTGTTGCGAAGCACGGGCTCTAGGTGTGCGGGCTTCAGTAGTTGTGGCACGTGGGCTCTAGAGCACAGGCTCAGTAGCTGTGGCTCACGGGCTTAGTTGCTCCACAGCATGTGGGATCTTCCTGGACCGGGGCTCGAACCCATGTCCCCTGCATTGGCAGGCGGAATCTCAACCACTGCGCCACCAGGGAAGTCCAGGAAGGGTGAATCTGATAAGCTAAGACTAAAGTCCAATACTGAGGCAGTTAACATTTCCTGCAGGGCGTTATAAGCAACCTTTCCTAAATTGCTATATTGTCCTTTGCTTCTGGAATTTTATCCAGAATTTTTTATCCATAATTTTATCCATATCTATGTAACATGTCATTTTCTAATGGAGAACTTCTTCGTATTGGTATTAACTTTTCCAGGGGAACAGTGGTCTATAGTGAGGTATCTTAATGGATTTACCCTGTTAAACAGCCTGTTCACAACAAAGAGTTGAGTTTTTTTTCATTTTTCAAAAACTGGTTTGTGTATTACAAGTTATTTTAAAAATAGAACAAATGAAATTATACTTATGAAATATGGTCATAGACTTTAGTGTCTTGTTTTAGCTTCCTTTGAAAAATAAAATTTCTTGATGCTTTTGATGACACAGAAATGGAGAAAAGTCACCTTTCAGTGCTTTCGGTAAGGGAAAACGGAGGTTGATTCCTGACTGTTTACACTGGTGATGTAACGTACAGGTGTGCCTGTTTCCTTTGAGCATCCTTCCTCTCGTGGAACCAGACCCATCTCTCCCTCCACCTGCAGCTTCCCTTCTTCTCTTTCAACAGCTATTTTCTCACCTGCACCCAATCAATGAGCCATTTCTCACCTCCATAGGGGAAAAGTCAAATTCTCAGATATCTGGTTGGACATTTTGGACACCAACCTCAGAGTTCTTTACAAATGCAGGTTAAAAAAGAGACAACGGGTCCAAAATGGAGTCACTTGTGCTAAGCCCACATCACAACTGAAACTCAATACCTAAGCTAATTGCAGTTTAAACCTCCCCCAGGAATGCAGTCTTAACCATCAGTCCGGAAGTTTCTGGTCAGCACCAGTGAGGTGATAGGCCATGTGGCCCCTCCCCTCCCCCGGAGCCGTGGAGGTAAACCCTCTTTTTCCCTCCCCTCCTGCCTACACAAGCTACAGCTCTGTGAGCTCCTCCCTACTTGCTACGTGGGATGATGCCCGAGTCGTGAATTGTTCCAAAAGGCCAATTCGATCTTTAAAATTTACTCGGTTGAATTTTTGTGATTTAACAAACACCAGAGATAAAAGAGGGGTTGTCACTGAACTCAGAGAATGTAAGACTAGTCTCTGGGACAAGATGTTCTTTAAAGCAGAAGACTCCAGTTTAAACAGAGCGCTTAGTGAGCTATCAGCCTGATTTTATGGACTTCTCAGAAAAAGAAACGGCTTGCGCACAAGGTGAGATAGCTTCTTCTGCTGTAGGCTTTTACGTCGAGAGGGACACTTGAAATCCCCTACTGGCACGTCTGACTAAAAAAAAGAAGAAAAAGAAACCAACCAGCCGTGAAAACACATCTCACCATCTCTTCTTGGCTCGAAGCCTCAAGGTATTAAAGTCTATTTCTGTTAGAGAGTTGCTTCATTAAGAAACTTTTCTACAACATCATTTTTTAAAAAAGCGCTGGGTAACCTTTTTCGTCGAAGCAGTGATAGGGTGTGGACAAGGTGGGGACAGCCTGCACAACAGAGAAGGAACAAAAGGGGGAACACTGACATCCCCTTAAAAGCAGCAGGAATTGGCCAGGGGGAAAAAAAACCTGTAGTTCTTGCTAATATAATACATTTAGAGGCTCTTCCCTGGCAATTAGCAAAAATAAGCGTGTATATGGGGGAATTGGAATTCCTTTCATTCTCAGCTACCTTTAGCCCTTCTATAGAAAGGACACTTTGTGCAGTTTTCATTCTCTGTTTCAGTTGGTTAGTCAGCCTTTGAAGGAAATCGGTTTAAATAACTACCAGTCTGTTAACAAAGACACATTATATTTCCTTAAATCAAACTTAAATTTTGCCACTGTTCTCACTGCTTCCTGTCTGACACCTATCTTACTGTTCCCATTGTTAGGCAGCAAGATGTCACTCACACCCCACAGCATATTCCTGGATCTAACAGAATTCCCCAAGGTTTTTAAATATTCTATGTGGCTCTTACCTCAAAGAACAATACGAAATTTAAAATATGCAAGATGTGAGTAATCAAATATATTTACGTACAACTAAATAGCGCATAACACAGTCCAGCTGTTTACCGCAAAGTAAATTTGAAAAGTTCTCCTCTCCAAACAGGAAAGAGAACCGTCACAAAGTCATGGACTTTGACAAAAAGGAGAGACAGTGCAAGCCAAGAGTTAGAACTGGGAGCAAAATAAGGCCTGCATTTAGGCACAGAAATTATACAGACTGGTGGAAGGGTGTGAGAGAACTCAGAGGCCAGAAAGAAGATTTTATAAAATTTCTTTTTAAAACACACAGGTTAGATTATATTTTGTTAAAGGATGATTTTCAAAGAGAAGTGAAGTCATGATTCATATAAAATGAACCCATATCACATGTTTTATTTAATTCAGTAATAAAGGGATTGATAAAATGTTGCATCCAGTTCAAAGGATCATAAAGAATAAGAGAAAATGGAGTAAAGGGATGTTGCAATAAATTTGGTAGATACAAAAGGGGCCTTTTCATGATGGGGAAGGAAGAAGAATGAATCTGTATGTTTATGGACAAGAGGTTGCACTGCTATCAGTCACCTACAACTTACAGAGTTGTAAAATAGTTCAAAGGCAATAAAAGGCTAGAATCAAGATAACCTGCATAGTTTTCCATTGAAACACAAGTTCGTCCCTAAAACTCAGCAGCTCATTTACCTATAGCAGAGGGTGGTCATCGGTAGGCTATCAACTACATTATCGATTTTGGTGTTAAGGCTTGATATGGACGGAAATTTTTGTCCCTAAAAATTAGTATTTTGAAGCCTAATCCTCATCGTGATGATATTTGGAGGCGAGGTCTTTGGGAGGTAATTAGGTCATAAGGATGGAGCCCTTATGAATGGGATTAGTACCTTTATAAAAAAAGGAGACTTGGGACCCCTCTCTCTGCTCTCTGCCTGTGAGGGTACAAGACGTCAGCAGTGTAAACCCTTTTGGAAAAGGGTCCCCATCCGAGCCCAGCCATGCTGGTACGCTGACGTCAGACTTCCAGCCTCCAGAACGGTGAGAAGTGAATGTCTGTTGTTGGCAAGCCACTGAGTCTATGGTACTTCGTTATGGGAGCCCCAGCTGACTAAGACACAGCTTATCTAGAACCACCAAACTCATCGCATGCTTAAGAATGAAACCTAGTCATGGTGAACAGGTTAGAAGGATGCTGAAAGGTGAGTGACTGATGGACGTTTCTAGGAGAAGGCTGGAGACCCTCAGGAGTAGAATGGGGTTTGGGTTAGACAGCCCTGGAATTGAATTCCAGCTCATCTGTTTTCCACCTACCCTGAGTTTGGGTAAGTTGTATAAAAATGGAATGGAATGAAATCCATGGAGGTTTCCAAATTTCTATATAGCAGAAGCTCCACACTTGATGTGAACTCTGTGTGTGTGTGTGTGTGTGTGTGTGTGTGTGTGTGTTTAGATTACAGTTACCTAGATTATTTAGGAGTTTGTTGAGATGGATGGAGATTGGGGGAGAGGGGAATGTCAAATGGCCGGGAAGGATCACATGGTAAATACTCCACGATTGTATTGTAGTAGATGTGCTCTTATCTAAGATGATATTGATCGTCAGTTGAAGCAATAAATTAATGTTAGCTAAAGCAGGGAATCTTTAAATATGATACACTCACAACTTCAGACATTTTGTTTTATGACAAGATACTACTTTACCTTCATTTCCAATCTTATGTTGTGGTGTCAAGACTTATTCTTTAAGTGTCACTGCTGATCAAAATGGTATAAACCTAAAGTGGAATGAGAATTTTAAAGACCTGTTCACTAAATAAAGGTGGCTTCAAAATGTTATAATTTTTCTCTCCAAACATTTACTGCTGTCATGTTCACAGAGTGAATGGAAGTTTGGGGGTTCTGAAAATGATATAATTGTGTGATCTATTTATGAAAAATAATACAAATTTGTGAAAAAAAAGTTAGGTAAGAAAGTGAATATTTATTTAGAAGGAGAAAAGTAATCACAACAAAATGAAATTTTTCAAAGAACTAATAACTACCGCAAAAATCACAAAATTGTCCAAATATAATTTTTTAATAATCAACTGTTTGACATAACTCTATTCTTGGTTCCCTTTTAGGCTGCCTAATTTTGATTGCTTTTCTTTATGACAAAACTATTGTCATGTCACTGATTACAAAGAGAACAGAAAGATCACTTTATCTTTCCTCTAGAATTACTGATGGAAACTTTGTTTTTATTATTGAGCTTTTAGCTTTACAGTTCTTTACTGGTAATGACATAAACATTTTAGGTTTGCTCTCAAATTCAGACGGATCGTTTGAGTTTTCTGGAATAGTGATTCATCTTAATATTCTCTGAATTGACAGCACACACTAACCAGATTTTGGGTATGCTCTTGTTATTGTGGGGTTTTGTGAGTTTTGCCAGGTCCAAGGATTTGGAAGACTTTCTACAGACCAGCTCCTGGCTGGTGAGTCCACACAACGACCGTATTGCTCTTCTGGGAAGCCACTCTTACAGCAGGATACTTCGCAATAACTAAAGAAACCTGACTTCAAGCCACACAGATATGCTCCGTGAAACCCAAGTGAATGCACCCCCAACTCACTCAACAACCCCTTAGCTGCAACTTGGTATCTGCCCATCCCAACACCCCGCAGTTACAGGTGAGGCATCACTGAAGGTGAAGTGGAGAGGAACACACAGGCCTTCATCAATTGCAATTGAAATATTTTACTTTCACACATTTTACAAAAACACATTGGTTGGGCCTCCCCTGGACTTGAAAGGAGACTGTGCAGAGGAGACCCTAAAACCTACACTTTGTTCCCTGCGTGCTATGTTCCTCTGCCCGTTCCTAATTTAGAAGCAATATTTTAAGGCAACTTTCTTTCCTCTATTCTTTCCAAGGTGTTATAATTTGCTTTCAGAGAAAAAAATTCTTCTGTTTTGTTAAATTTCATCTGTTTATGTAATATCTAATGAGATTATTGCTACATGCAAATGGTAACCTATATTACAGGCACGAGGTAGTTTGGGGACAAATAGAACGAACTCCGTGTGTGTGGACAGTGGTTATACATTGAATAGTCAACAATAAAAAAGGATGAACTTCTCATACACGTGGCAGCACAGATGATTCTGAAACTAATTACGCTGAGTGAGAGAAGCCGGACAAAAAGAAGTACAGGTTACATGGTTCCGTTTATGTAAAACTGTAGAGAAAGTCAGAGAAAGCAGACAGTGGTGACCTAGGAGCCCAGGAGTATGTGGGGCAGGGGTCACAGTCAGGAGAGAGGATACCTCTGAGTGTGGTTGATATGTTCACTATCTTAACTGTGCTGATAGTTTCTCAGGTTTATCTAGGTGTCAAAACCTATTAAACGGGGCTCTCCCCTTCTGAGATGGACCACATTCTGCCCATGGAATGTGCTTCTCTGCTTTCATTTTACTGTGGCTTCATTCTTTCCTGCACGCAGCCAAGGACCCTCCCTTGGCAGCCCAACCCGGGAATCGCCGAGACCTGGGATGTGACCATCCTCGCGCAACCCATTTTCCTGCAACCTCTTTACAGGTGATATTATTAAATCTGCTTCTTACCTTAAAAAACGTATTCAACTGTCCTCTTTAAAAATATGCGATTTTTCGTCAATTATACCTCAATAAAACTAATCTTTTAAAATGTCTGTCCTGTTTGCTGATGGGGGAGAGCAATCGTGCACCAAAAGCACTGCGATCCCTGGAAAACATGTTCCAGAAGGAAGCAGGGGAGAGGGCCTGGGTGTGGATCTGGGGGGCTGTTCCAGAGGCCCATCTAGGTAAGGACAAGAGTGTCACTGTGGAGACCTGTACTGTGGCATAGGGCTTAACACCTGGCAAGTTCCCCAGGAAAAGGGTCTCATACACTCCTGGGTGGCTCAGTAGGGGAAGAAGCAATAGCCCATATTCCGTAGAGACCATGGAAAACTGTGGAAGAAGGAGTCAAAATGCTCCAAAAAGTAGGCACGCTGTAACGGATCTACGGTGTAAGTTCAGAACACCTACCAGGTGACTTTCTTCCTAAATAGTTCCCAGAGGCAACAGGACACGTGCAGGTGAGTGAGTCACCAACACCGTCCACTGCGAGCTCAAGGGTAGTTCTCCCCGTAGGACGCAGTGATGAGAAGAGAAGCTGTGACAGAGCTGGGCTCCCTGGTAACATGGAGGTGATAGAATCGCTCACGTGGTTACTTCTGTATCCTGTTATAACTGTAAACGGACAAATACAAGAACAAGGACTGCTGAGGGCACGTATATCCAGACTCAGACGTCTCAGGAGTGAAAGCTTGGGTCCACGAGGCGGGACACGCTGATCAACTAGCCAGCGAAGGGAACCCAGAACAGGTGGCAGAGGAATTTGATAAAGAATATGCATTACGGCCTCAGGAGTGCAGTAATGGTCCCAGCAATCCTCTTCGTTTAAGTTTTCCAAAAGTTATGACAAACCAGAGTCCTAAAGAGGCAGGATCTGGATGACATAAACTCAATGTCAGATGGAAGTGGATCAAAGTGATGCAAGTTTTGGACCTTAGTAGGCGCTCTTGGTACCCCATCCAGGTAAGCTTTGGGGGCTGGCTGCTGCTAATAGCTCTGGGAAGCCCTCTTCTGCTGACTAGGACCCACCTCACTGGTGACATTTCTGTCCCCTCCCTCATCCCTAAAGAAGCCACTTGCCAGTGCTTGACCTTGACTCAAGGTTGGACCAATTCTGCACAGCCTTTCGGAGGCTAAGTGGGAGGCTTGTCTCCAGCTAACAGCATATTCTCCTAACATTTATTCTTCCTCTCTTGCTTCTCTCACTCCCCCTGTCCAAAATTGCTTACTCAAGAATTCCTGCCTCGGATTCTGTTTGTAAGAAATGGGAAGTAAGACAATGGGTTTCTGCACTGTAGTTATGATTCAATTCTTAATTTCTTTAGAACAATCTTAGCTCTGCTAATCAGCCTTAGGGAGGGTTATGTGATCGAATCTGTAGAGTAACAAAACTGCTGAAGATCAGGCAGGTACTAGGGAAGCACCAAATCAAAAAAGGAACAGTTTTTTTAGCTTTTCACTCATCAGCACTTCCATGCCATGTTAAGCCAGGGGAATAAGTTTGTAGGAAACTCTGTTTTCATTGGTGATAATATAGTTTCATGAGAATGAGGTAAGATAATTTACATTTAGAAATCTTTTCGTAGAGCAAGTGCTTTTGTAAATGCTAAGTGAGTAGAAGAATAGCATACACTTTTCATCCCTGAGTATCATTTCCTCCCGAAGGGAACATACAGGCTATCGCGTCATCGCTTTAATCACTCAACTGTGTGCGCAATCTGGTGTGTCTCGAGGGAACCAGGTCTCACAGCGCCTGCCATTTACGTGTTATTCAAAAGAATTATTCCTTTTTCAAATAATCTGTTTAAAAAATTACTAGTGAGGTGTGAAAAACACTCCATTGTTATCCACTTGGGCAATGCCGTTTACACATGACACTCTGTACTATAATAGCGAACTTTCTGGATGGATAAAGATCTCTATAAAGTCCATCAATTTTTACCTTTCCTTAAAAAGTAAAAATTAGACATAAACCAAATGTCCAATTAAGGGAGGCTTGTCTAATAAGTTATGGCAAATTCAATACAATAAAGTATTTCACGGCCACTAAAATCAGGTTATGGAAAAATATGTAATGACGTGGAGATACTATGTATTGAGTGGGAAAAGCAGGTTACATAATAATGTATAAACCCCGAGCTCTTTTCCATATAAAAATAAAATGTAAGGTATGTATATATGTACAGTTATATATGTGTGTGTTGATATACATGCTCATATATACGCACACATACATACACCTGCATTCACACATATTTGTATATATTAAATAAACATGAAATATATATTTACAAATGTAAGTATTATATATTCAACAAATCTCTGCATTTTTGAAGAGGCTTCTGTTTCTCCCTGCTCCCTTCTTTCCCACCACCAACTGGTCCAATCCCTTGTCTTTCTTTAGCACTACCCTGTGTCTAATTAAGTCATAAAATATTAGATGGGAAAAATTCCTAGGGATTAACTGGTGTGACTCTCTAGTCAAAGCCACATACGTGACATGGACAGTTTAACCTTCAGGGAACAATTCCGGTAACAAGGAGTGCAAAGCTTCATTTCGTGGCAGAATCAGCATCTTGTGAGGTCTTCTTTGGGAGGTTTCCTTTCTCCTAAGAGCTCTATTATTATTATTATTACCAGAAATTTTATTTCTCATGATTACCTTCAATTGGTCCCCAAATTTTGCACTCAGCAGTACGACAGCTTCCAAGAACATTTCTTGAAATGTTGGAAAATATATGACATTGAAACATCTTTTCTTTTGGCTAAAAATCTTTCTCTTCTCCAGTGTGTCCTAATGAATCTTTCTGTCTTCAGCTGAACTAAATATAAAGCTGGGTTTGAAAACTCATGGCGACAAGGGACGTAAGTTAATGGCTAGGAGGGTTGTTAGGAAGTTATTTCATGTATGTTTTCCATGATAAAAGGCCCAAACTGGCATGGAAGCAGCAGAAAGCAGGAAAGAAGGATCTGTCCGGCTAAACCTAATTAATAATTTTGGTAATGAAGAGATAGGTTATTAATAGATGCCCTTAATACTTAAAAGAAAGTTATATTTAGAGGAAAACTTTCAGAACTAGGCTAATAGTACCCCAAAGTTATTTTCCTAGTCAGCATTCAGAGACCTGATCTAGTTAAAGCTTAAGAAAAAAGTTTTAGTGAAGGATTCCACTTCTAGGTAGCCTAGAGTGGGTTGCACAAGGCAAGGTCACCTCTGCAAACTTTAGGGAAAAAACAGATAATTTACAGAAATTGTCTAATTTTAAAGGCTTGGGATAGTGACGGGATTGAAGAAGATGAAATACAATCCCAGAGAGGAGAAGCCTTCCCAGGGGAGCTGTGAGTGAGATGCTGTTAGCTCTCCTGCCATCCGGGGCCATTTGCCAGTGGTAGACAGGAGCTGTATGAATCAGGCAGGTCCCGAAAAGCCCCAGGTCGGGGGAAAGGAAACAAACAAAACTTGAAGCAGCCAAATGGGACTGGAGGAAAAAAAAGGGAAACTTGAATAGCCTCGAACACGTATTTCATTTTGTTCAAGGGATGTTTGCTGAATTCTGTGCCTGCCCTGGAGGCTACAGAGAGAATGCAGGGGTTTCGCAACTAGCACTGTAATTCAGCCTTTTGCAGGATGAGATTCTGAGTTTGATTTTCAATAATCCCAGCCCAGCAGCTACAGGAGATGAAGGTCTCTTTCAGGGTAGTCACAGACGCTTTCAGGTCATTTTTTGTGGTACTTGAGCTGGGTATTCAAATACCTCACCCCACCGCTTTCTTTCCCCACTTTGTCCAGTGACCTTAGGAGTAACTAGCCAACCTCATTATACTTGTTAATTTGGTAAAAATGTTCAAAAGTGTCATATACATGTTCAATGACATTCTTATTTCCTGTGGCTGTCTGACTAAGAGTCTTCAACAGTGATACTTTGTATCTCTGTTGCCGGACCATGCCATGAGCTATCGGTGCTCTCGTTACTACTGGAAATAGAGTCATTAGTGTCTTTAAATCTTATCAGATTCCAGAAACCCCAGAAGCAATTTAGAAAATTTTTTCTTAAAATTCTGTATATATATAAGCACAAAAGCTTATATGCTACTAATATATTGTGAAATGAAATTATGGGGAAGCAGAAGGACAGCAAAGATGACTGAGACAGAGAAGGAGGGAGAGCAAATATAAGGCAACGCTACCAGCTGATCGTTGCTTGACACCAAGAATAACTGATTGCGAATCTCGCGGGACAGTCTTGTAAGACACCTTATGAATTTCAGCATTGCAGGCAAGTCAGTAGAGCAGGAAGAGAAAAGAAGCTCCACCTCCTCTCCCAAGTTCCCTTTTGTCAAAAGTGTGCCCTGACCTTCAGCAGTAACTCCTAAGACATTATTAGGTTATTATTTTTCATAACATACATTACATAATAATCTCCCAACAGCACAAAGTTACAAGATGGTGGAATCGTCCACATGCTTTTGTTACGCCAAATAAATTAATATGATGGGAAGGAGAGTCCACTGCAAAACACGCAGTAAAGATGCCAAATAAACTTGCAAGTGACGTGTCATAATCATTACCAATGTGAGTAAAACTTTGTACAAAATAATTAGAAAGTGACATAGGGGAAAAATTATTTACAGATTAGATGAGTGTAATCATGAATTTCCACGTGAGTACAAATGAAGTATATTCTTTATTCATATTATTTTGACAGTTTTCATCACAGAACACAAAAATGTTCTTTTTCCAAATTAAAACTAATTAAAAACTCTCTAAAGAACAACGTGTAGCAACGAAACTCAACAGAACTAGAGGTACTCAGCCAAAGTGCTCACGTCGTTGGAAAGGAGAAGTTACAAAACGCATTCTAATTTCGAGAATGTAACTCATCACAAAAATCATTCTAAGCTTATTTTTAATTTAATAGTATTTCTGTGCTGCCAGATATTATCTTTATTAACTAGCCATGTTTGCCTTTGGACTAAGCTGCAAATTTCTTTGTAGATGTGACAAATTATTAAAAGACTCTGTCATCAAGGATGGGTAGATTCATCATTTATTCATACAGCAAATACGCACGTACCTACTATGCTCCTGGGACCGGAAGATATAAGCAAATGAAGACAAGCATGTTTCCAATAGAGCAAAAGCTGCAGGAGTGAATGGGAGAAAGGGAGAGAGGAGAGAATTAAAGAATTAACGAGAGTCAGGTTTCCTGAAATAAAGGGGTTTTTACCTGGTAGGTGAGGGTAACATTGCTCAGGCCTGATCCATCCTCCCTCTAAGAGTCCTGGAGGCAATTCTGATTTGTTTCGCAACCACTTCAGAACAATACTTTCAGGCAAATTCCCACTCGGGTTGCGCTTCTATGTAGCCATTGATCATCACACTGTGGGCAGATCTGAACCTGACCGCATAAAGGCAGAAGTGAAGAATCAGCTCAGGTAAAGGAAGACTGAGGAAAACTTAAGAGCCATGAAATTCTGACATGCTGTCCTGAGAAGGAGCTGCCTATTAAAGAAAAGGAAAGCAAGGTTTTTGCTGTGTCGTTTCGCTGGTTTTTAAATTTTTCCTGGAATACAGTTGATTTACAATGTTGTGTTAGTTTCAGGGGTACAGCAAAGTGAATCAGTTATGCATATACATGTATCCACTCTCTTCTAGATTCTTTTCCCATACAGGTCACTACAGAGTATTGAGTAGAGTTCCGTGTACTGTACAGTAGGTCCTTATTAGTTATCTTTTTCTATATGGCAGTGTGTATATGTCAGTCCCCATCTCCCAATTTATCCCCCCCTCCGGTTAAACCCTGGTCACCATAAGTTTGTTTTCTACATCTGTGACTCTCTTTCTGTTTTGTAGATAAGTACATTTGTACCCTTTTTTAGATTCCACATATAAGTGATATCGTATGATATTTGTCTAGCTCTGTCTGACTTACGTCGCTCAGTATGACAATCTCTAGGTCCATCCATGTTTAGCTGTTTCTGGAAGCATCCTGACAGAAGCGTGATCGGCTCCGAGGACTGTGCGAAGCCAGCAGGAAAGATAGAAGAAAGGCGCTCAGTGTTGGTAATTCCCGAGGATGACAGTCACTCAATACTGGTAATTCCCGAGGATGACAGTTACCTGTCTCTACGTAAAAGAAAGCCTTTCTACAGCATATGGTTACGCTATCGCCGGTGCATAAAAACAATTAATTAGATCATCAGCTTTTATTTTATGATGCAGTGATTTACAAACTCACGTTAGATCCAGCTGAAGTACAGAATGAAAGGATGTGGCCTGCAGCTCCCAAGACGGAACCAATGAACCCTCCTGCTGCAGGCCCTTCCCCATGTAACCCCCTCCTCTGAGTGCCTGACTTCTCACTCATATACCATCTCGGGGTTTAGGGGATATTCCTTCCACGATTAGATCACCAGAGCCTGACTTCCCTCCCTGGTGCCCTGAGGGGCTCCCTCCGCCAGCCTGAACTCTACGCTCAGGGGCAGGCGGGCTCCTTCCAGGTGGCTCTGCAGCCTGTCTGACCCCCACCACCCCTGCCTTGTTTCCCTGGGAGGCAGCATTGCCTTTACTTCAAGTTGTAATGAGTTTTGCTCCTGTGTCCCTGACAGGCCATTCGCGCCCCATTTTTGGCTGCATTTTCTCATGTTCCTACCTGGTGACCTTGTCTTAGCTCCTGGTAAGACACTTCTGTCTCTCAGCTGGCTCAGGGCTCTGCTGAGGCCCCAGGGAAGTTTACAGATTGTCTTCCACCCCTGGCTTCCCAAGGAGCCAGGGAAGCTCTGGGGCTTTGGCGCCTGCTCTGTGCCTTGGTGGCTAGACGGTCACATTTGTGAGCCTGCGGTCTGCAGGGCGGATGGCAAGTCCCCTGCCCTCCTAGGTTCTCCGAAGCACTGGGCAGCGTTCTATTTTGCTGTTCAGCTCTCTCATGTCAAGATATGAGCATAGGGGGGTACCTACCCCTACTGCTTCCAACTGCATTCTTCTCCCCCAAAATGCCCTCCTGCACCCCTGGCTGGATTATTCAGTGGTGCACTGGGTTCTCTGTGTGTGTGTGTGTGTGTGTGTGTGTGTGTGTGTGTGTGTGTGTGTGTGTGTGTGTGTGTGTGTGTGTTGCGTTTCCAGTCTATCCTCACCCACTGTAAGTCCTATTCTGAACTTAGACGCTAAGTATCAAAGCAAGTCTTCTTTCTTAGATCGTTATTACATTGGTCCCTTTTCAGCTGGCTGCCAAACGTGAGAAGACTGGCTGCACGATGAGGGGCAACACCAGAAAATGAAATAACATTTCCACATCCGTCCACTGGCGGTTACTTTATACGCACCACCACGGTTACAGTACAGAAGGAGAGGGAAGGCATGCAAGTCGGGCAAGTGTTATTGTAAATCATGCATATTATTGATTTATTTGTACATTTATTTTTACACCATATTTTGTTCTCCTAAAGGATATGAGAAGCAACTGGATCCTGCAAACTGTGTTGCATGAGAAGAATGAATAAATACTACGAGGGATGAAAGGAGGGAGCACACATGCTAAAGGCCCAGGAGGACAAGGCTGGGGTCAGGGCAGATGGGGGTGGGAAGTGAAGAGACTGTTTCACACAGAATTTCTGCCACTACCTGGACTGTTTGACCGACGAGAACTCCCTTGATGAATCCTGAAGTCCTGTGTCTCCATCCAACTGTAGACAGACCTCGGACATCCAGCAATAGCGATCACAGAATGATGAATATAAAGTTTTCTCCTTCAAAGGAGCCTCAGTACTCAATAAAACTTCCCCATAATTCTTGAACCAGAAAACTCCCTCTCTCTCTCCTAAGCCTGACCACACAGTCAGAATTATTTCTGCTACCAAAGAAGGAGGAAGAGGAGGAAGGGGAGCAGCGGGGGGGAGCCCCAGCCTCAGGCTGATATCACCTGGACTTTTCAACACTAAGCACGACTCCTGGATCCACATGGGTCTTGTCCTCCAACCCCAATACAATGGGAACTGACACTTACGCTCATGTCTAGGACCTCCCCTGTAATCTGGTTCACACCCACCGCCATGTCCAGAAATCATTCTATCTTCTCTCCGTCCCTTCTTCTTGGTATTTATCCTGCTTGGTGTTATTCATGATTCCTGGATCTCTGGTTTGGTGTCTGTCATTGATTTTGGAAAATTCTTGGCCATTATCACTGCCAATGTCTCTTTTCTTCCACACTTTCTTTCATCTCTTTCTGGTATTACAATTATATATTTGTTATACCTTTTGAAAGTACTCCACAGTTCTTGAGTGCTTTGTTCCAGTTTTATTCATTCTTTTTCCCCTTTCCATCTCATTTGGGGACATTCTTATTGACCTATCTTCAAGCTTTTTTTCTCTCATTAATTTCTAGCATTTCCTTTTGATTCTGTCTTAGGACTTCCATCTCTCTGCTTAGTGCTATCCATCTGGTCTTACATGTTGTCTAATTTTTCCATTAGAGTCCTTAATATATTCATCATAGTTATTCTAAAATTCCCCGCATGATCATTTGTTTCATGTCTGAGTTCGGTTCTGATGCTTGTTTTGTCTCTTTAGTCTCTGCTTTTACTTGCATTTTATCATGCCTTCTGCTTTTGTTGCTGTTGTTGTGAAAAGCCAGCTAGAAACTGAGATGAACAGTCCTCTGTTATGAGGTTTTATGTTAATCTGGATAAGAGTTGGGCTGTACTTAATGTATTTTTAGTTGTAGGTGCCAGAGTCTTCCAATTCCTTAAGCATCTTGTTTTCTTCTCCTGTGTCGTTTGGGGGCTTCTGTGAGAAGGCCTCCTTAGCTGAGTCTGCATCTTGCAGCTTTTTCAGCTGTAATCCACTCTTATATTGGAGAATGGTGGATGGGGTGATAATGGGTGGGGAGGGGAACTGTTCCATTATGAATGAATCTCAGATTTTAATTGGTCCCGTGGGCTTCACAAGTGTCTCTCACCCTCCACCCGAGATGAGAAAGGGAAGGAAGAGAGGTCTGGAGTCAGAAATGCCATCCCCTGGGCAGGTGAGGCTCCAGTGAGGTCTTTTCCCAAAAGTAGGTCCTTGTTGTGGAGAACTCTTCCTCCTCCTGCCAAAGCCTGGAGGGGATCTTACTCAGCCCTTCACCATGAAAATCTGATAAGTTCCTGGAGGTGGAATCCACGGACGTGTGGGAGACCCCCAAGATGGAGGCCTGTGAGCTTCTCACTTCCCGAGTCCACACGCAGGCCCGGCAATTCAGCAGAACAGCCGTGGAAGTATTCCCGCCAGTTTATGGTCCAACAGCTTCTGTTCCAGGTAAGTAGACCTTGACTGGGACTCTGGGTTCAACTCTCTCTCCAGACTTGGGGCGGGGGGCGGGGGGGCGGAGGTTGACTGCCCTGAGATCTCAATTCTTGTTGGATCCAAGAAAGTCGTTGCTTTCTAATTCGTTTCATTTTTTCTTATTGTAAGGGTAGGAGTGACAAATTCTAAGCTCTCGATATGTCAGAACTGCAGCAGGAAATCTTTTTTAATTTCAATATATTGTTCTCAATTGGCGACTTTGCAATAAAACTTAAATGTTCTCAAATCTCTTTCAACTTAAAATAAAATGACACACAACCCCTTCATCTCCTAACCTCCCCAATTACTTCATTCTTTTCTCCCCTTTTCTGTCAAATCTCTCGAAATAATTGGCAAAAAGTCCTGTTGCCACCTCTTTTCACTCACACCTCAGCCCTCTGAACACCCATTTCTGCTCTCATTATCCCGTCAAACTTGCCAAGAGCTGCCTTGTTGATAACTCAAAGGACCATGTTTTTTAATCTCTCAGGAGATTTGAATCATTATTTCTCTCTCATTAAAACGTTTTCTTCCCATAATGTCCATTACCACAATTGCAGCTTTTCCTCTTCCTTTTTCGGTTACCTGCATCTCATTTGTTAAAGGAATTTCTACTTTTTTCCAGTCCTTTCACCATCTCTGTTCTTCTGGGTTCTATCCTAGTCTCTCTTCTCTTCCTATTCTGCCGCCTTTCCTACACAACCCATCCACTCCTATTGCTACAACTGCCGTTGATACGACGGTAATTCCTGAATCTCTGCGGCCACTCGAGAACGTTCTCCTGAGCTTCCATTCCACTTCTCCTTGGATATCTGCTTGGGTGCCCCATAAGCCTTATAAAGTCATTGTACCCACGTAAACGTCATGTCTGGTGCTGCCTTTTTCAGTAAATGGCACTGCCATGCACTGTCTTGCCAAAAAAGTATACTGTAGCATGACTTATTATAATATACATTACTATATGTTACAGTATTATTTATGTATAATACAGTACACAATTTTATGATAGTGTAATGTGTTACAATTTTATAGTTATAGTATAACATATTTTATATAGAAAAATAGATAGAAATGCTCTCTCTTACTCTCTCAACTAACATAAAACCAAATACCAAACATTGGTTATTAACAGCTCTCAAACCTGTCCACTCTTTCCATCATCAATTCTGTGAACCTACTTCCAGCCTCTGCAACCAACCTGTATTCCTAACTCCGGGGTTGCCTCTCTCCAATCCGTTTGGAAAATTTCACTGTCAACGTGGACTTTTTAAAACGGAAATCTGCATATGTCATTCCCTTTCTTAAATTCTTGAATGCTTCATTTTATTAGCAAAAAGAGCAAACTCCTTAACTTGGCTTACAAAGACCAACGCAATCTGGCTTCTGCTTAACTAGCTCTTTTCAAGGTTCCTGCCTGAGCCCCTTAACCGGCGAGTGGATGGGACCAGCTAAAGGTCCATTCACCGGGCACACTCAGTTTTCTCTTTTGTCAGGGCTTAGCTCAGCTACCACTTCTAAGAGGAAGTCTTCACCAGCCATCCTTCCAAGTCTGGTTTTGATGCTGCCCTTAGGTGTTTTCACGGCATCTGTATTTCCTATATTATGTTCTATTTCAATTGACAGTTAACTTACCTTTATTCCGTACAATAGCTTTGTAACTTGGCTGGTCACGCGCGTTTCAGCTTTCGTCAGTGTGCCTTCCTGTTATGCAAAGGCTTGAAAGCTAAAATCTACACTTATACTTCCTTGTGGCCAGGTGTTTTGGATACGTTTAGGTTCCCCAGTTAGATGTACCTGCATAGGGACCACAATTCAGAACAGTGGGAAGGTGAGTGCTGGGACATGAGGCGCACAACTGGCCCTGGAGCCACACCTGGGACTCAGGTAAGGCTGTATCATCCTGGAGGCTGCCGGAGCAGTTCCATGCCCCCCCGACCCCTGCTTGTGGCAGAGGCAGAGGCTCCACTGGCAAGGCAGTCTGGGGAATTTTTCTAGTAGTAAAATTCTGGAGGCTCAGTCTGGAACGTTCATCATTTCATCATCTCGACTCTCTTACAAGCATCTAATTTATGCATTAAATCTGCTTCTGCCTGAACCTCTAAGTGGTATATATTATCCATCCCAGAGGTCTTCAAACATCCTCCTCCTGTTCATCTCATAAAAAGCTCTCAGTACATAGCTGTTGACTGATGGGTAGACATACATCAAAGATGTTATTACCCTTCTCTGGATCATTTCTGGAGAATTTTTTTGATATTTCAATAAAGTAACAAAGAATACCAGAATAAATGGGACGATCATATCTAACGATAGCCAGAATAATTACTCTCATCACCCAAATAAAACTCACAGTAGTAAAAGAATACATAGTCTTATTCTACAGGCGATCATTAGAAGCTGTATGTTCATGAAGTTACCGTGGCACATTGGTTATTTTGGAAACACATCTTAATAGCACGGCATGAATTCATTTCCATCAAAAGTTAAAGCACCACATTTTCTGCTGTGTATGCACTGGAACATTTTAACTATTTGAATAAAAATATTATTCAGTTTATTCGATTTTGAAAAGAGCAGTAAGCTGTTTGTACCATTTTTTCTTGTTGATCTAAATGTCTAAACCTATGAGAGTTGGTAAACAGACCTGCATCAGGACAGGCATTAAATTCCTGTACTGCGAGCAAAGGGAAGAGTATAAGAAAAATCTCAGTCCACGTACCTCTGGGAGCAGAGCGTTTACGCAAACCATCCAGACAAGCGGTCTTCCGTCTGAGTTCCGTTCCAGACAGTCTCGCCTCAGGTTGTCAGGCCAGGCAACAGTTGCTCAGTCACATTGCTGTGTGGCCACAGGTTAACTGTATTTCTGTAAGAAGAATATTTGAGCAACAGATTAAACCACCCAGGGAAACGCTGAGATAAGGTTAATTAGAAATATTGAAGTAAGGCAAGGGTTCTTTGATAGCAAGTTTGGGCAAAGGCGGAGAAGGGAAGCTTCTGTGTGGAAGGGATAATTGAAGGCTGAACCTGAGTTTGGGAACAGTTACGTCTCAGAGCAGTAGACTGGTTAGCAACTTTTTTTTTTTTTTTTTAATTTTAAAGTCCAGACACAAGCTTTTGCTAGAGAGAAACTTTTTCAAGTGTGACAGGATCAGAAGTCCTGGAAATCCAGTGTTTAAAATTGGTTCCCAACTCAATGAGCTTAAAATGTTCATCACTCTTCCCCATGATGCACTCTCCCTTCCTCCAGTGATGCAAACTGGATGTCCCCAGGTCACTTGTATTAGTTAATGGAGGCTAGACAGTTCTAATAAACAGACTCAAAATGCAAATGGCTCAAATACGATAGAATTTTATTTTCCCCTCATCTAACCCCCACAGGCTGCTGACCCTGGTGGGCAGCTGGTTCTCTTCCAGGCATTCAGGCCACCCCCACAATACGGATCTCCCTCGACCGATAGGCTTATGTCACAATGAGCGCATCGTACGTTGAAAATATCCTAAGGCGAAATGCATTTAATACACCTGACGTATCAAACACCGCAGCTTAGGGCTTCCCTGGTGGTGCAGTGGTTGAGAGTCCGCCTGCCGATGCAGGGGACGCGGGTTCGTGTCCCGGTCCGGGAAGATCCCACATGCCGCGAGAGCGGCTGGGCCCGTGAGCCATGGCCGCTGAGCCTGCGCGTCCGGAGCCTGTGCTCCGCAGCGGGAGAGGCCACAGCAGTGAGAGGCCCGCGTACCGCAACAACAACAACAAAAAAGGGTGGCTAGAAATATATCATTGCTTACCCAGATTACTAATTCCTCAATATTACGAAAGCCTCAGAGGCTATGTCATGTAAAAATATGTATCATTAATTTTTCATGGTTAAAATTCTCTGTTGACCTCTGTGAATATTTTCCTGGCATTAAACACTGACAGAAATAATCATATATGCCTTGGGTATTTAGTTAACTGCCCAATACACAGTTTGGGGCTTTAAAAATTTATATTCATGTTGCAAATCATCCCTCTTTTTTGGTTATGGGTCCCCAGATCTCGTGTCCCCTGATGCAGAAGTTTTGTTGTGGTCTTTCCTGTGCTTTGTGGTACGATGATATTACCTCACTATCCAGAAAACAAAGCCTGGACATGTGCAAACGGCAGCTACATCGGCTTTTTATTACCCTAAAAATTTTAAACTTACTCTCCAACTTACTGCATACTATAATGCAGGGTTTTGTACTTTTTAAGCAGCATAACTGCTTCTCAAGATTCTTTCTGCTAGTGAGTATCTATTTGGGTCCTTGAATTCTCAAGGTGTTCTAAGATACATTTTTTCGAGGCTAAACATCATTTCATTCTTCCTGGAAACATACATAAATTCTCCGAGCTCCACTTTGCTACTGAGGTCTCAGATAAGAAGGTGAAAGCTTCCCAGCTGGGATATCATTATGGCTTTTTGCCCTCTTTCCAAATGTGGTTATAGGGTACAGCTAAAACCACCTTTTAGTAACCGCAGACTTTGTGCCACTCACACATATAAAATGTACTTGTGTTATTATTAAAAGCACAGATTGGTTAGTAAGAAGGAAGTCTTTTCTGAAATCACTGAAGCTGACAGTCGTTCTCAGTTTGCAGCCTCATGCTTCCCCATCAGCTAGAGCGAACAGGTAACAGGCCAGAGAGGAGAGTACAATAGCTACGCGAAACCAACCTCTTCAGCCCAAACCCTACGGCCTCTGTCGAGAAACACTTGCTCCAGAGCCTTTGCAAAACGACCGCTCTTCTCAACTCACAAAGAAGGGAGTAAGCCAGCAGGTCTTGAGAACCAGCAAGGGGAGTTAGTCGCGAAGCTTCCTGGGCCCTGGGAATCTGGCCAGTTCCCAGGGATCCGCGAACGTTCTGAGACTTATGATTAGAAATACAAGCATTGAACTTAATAGCCAGAGCTGCACGTTCGCACGTAAGCCGGTGATTACCAGCTTGCGGCTTGGCGAAAAAGCAGGATTCCTTGGGGCGACACTGAAGTCTCACCCGTGGAGTGGACCTTCCCAGTTGGGATTCCAGATTGCTGTTCCAGGGACTTCTCAGCATCGCTTGCATCCGGATGAAGTTCTCTTAAATTGGTGATGTATGCGCTATCTCTTTATATGTTCCTTGTTTTCCCAACCTGGTGATGCAAATTCTCCCAGGTTGGTGATGTTGCTTTTTCTCTCAATCTGGTGACGAATTTTCTCTCAAACTCGTGACATACGTGGCAGTGTAAGTGCTCCCAAATTGATGATGTATGCGTGTATATCTATGTAGCTTGTCCTTATACTGTAACCTACTGCTAATGTAATCAATTTCCTTACTTCTTGCAAGAAAGGGAAAAAAAGGACCGCTTTCTTGGTGCTTCCCCCCGTGGCTTTTCAACAAAGAACTTAGGCCTTGGGGGGGGGGGGAAGGGCACAGGTAAGCAGCCTCGTGGTTCATTCGTTTATGCATTCATCACTCCTCCACTCCACTGAGTCTTGCTATGCCCCGGGCTATTTTATACAATGACGGGTAGACAGCAAACACTGTGTTAGCTGAGGAGCAGCTCGGAGACTGGAATACGCACAAAAGCAAACACTTAGGAAAGAGGGGCTATCGTGGAGGTGAACCAAGCAAACACTTAGGAAAGAGGGGCTATCGTGGAGGCGAACCCAAGGGGCTATGGGAGAATGCAGTGGGAGCACCTGACCTCGCCATTAGTGAGGGGAAAAACAGTCTTCACCTAAGAGACAGCATCTCAAACGATTGATGATGTAATACCCAGATGACGCAGGGGATTGAATTTCAGGCAAAGGGAGACACAGGAGCAAAGGCTGGAAGATTACACAGAGTTTGGGATGGCTTCCGCATGACCGGGGTACAGGGAAGTGTGTGTATTTAAGATAAAAGACATTTGGGACTTCCCTGGTGGCACAGTGGTTGAGAGTCTGCCTGCCGATGCAGGGGACACGTGCCCCGGCCCGGGAAGATCCCACATGCCGCGGAGCGGCTGGGCCCGTGAGCCATGGCCGCTGAGCCTGCGCATCCAGAGCCTGTGCTCCGCAACGGGAGAGGCCACAACAGTGAGAGGCCCGCGTACGGCAAAAAATAAATAAATAAAATAAAATAAAAGACATTTGAACATACTTATATATGTATGTGGGAAGTAGCAAAGGACAGGGGTCAGCAAAGAGGGAAGAATCCACTGGAATGGATGAAGGCTCTTAGCAAATTGGGAGCAGATGTATTTAACATAGGCTTAAAGTTAAGACAGTGAACAGATGTACAAGGATTTTGTCAGCTTCCACTAAGAAATATTTTGATGGGTTTTCAGCTAGTGATAAAAACGAAGATCTTCAGTCAAATAAGATTAGTAGAAAAGTAAAATTTTATCATGCACAGAGTTAAGTATCTGCAGAATAATGGACCACATAGTACATCTGTGGCAAATCCAATGTGCCTTCAACCATCAGTGCCTTGAATTCTAGCATCAAAGAAAGTAGGCTGTGTGCATTATATAGGGTTGACGGTCGGCAAGGAACAAACAGTAGGAAACTGTGGAGAAGTGGTGAGAAAATCAACGACGTTACTCTGGCAATGAGTACAGGGCTCAGCTACGACCCAGAGGAGGAGAGGCGAATGAAACCTGGACAGGGGTTACCTGGCTGGGGTACACGGAATTGAAATGGGGAAGACGGAGACACACAAGTGCAGAGCAGGAAAGTGAAAGATGAGGTCACGGAAGAGATTGTGGAAATTCAGAACGGGAATATGGAATAGCTCCAAAAGACTCAAAAGGTGATGACATTTAAGGTGCTTTCCCAAAGGAGTTTCCCCCAAATTACTGAGGATGACAACTTGACGTCAGAGAAAATATGACGACGTTAAGGCGCTAAATGCAAAAAAAGAGGCTAGCAAAGCCTTCACACTTTGTTCTCGAAATGCAGATTCCTGGTTCTCCAGTTAAAATAGTTCCTCTCCACAAGGTCTTCTACACCCTTCACAAACGCTGGCCTCCTGAGTCTTCAAACCACAGATCAAAACAAAAACAATGTCCATCGACAGAGGAATGGATAAAGAAGATATGGTACATATATACAATGGAATATTACTCAGCCATAAAAAAGAACAAAATAATACCATTTGCAGCAACATGGATGGACCTGGAGATGATCATACTAAGTGAAGTAAGTCAGACAGAGAAAGACAAGTATCACATGATATCACTTATATGTGGAATCTAATTTTTAAAATATGATACAAATGAACTTATTTACAAAACAGAAACACACTCACAGGTTTCAAAAACAAACTTATGGTTACCAAAGGGGAAACGTCAGGGGCGGGATAAATTAGGAGCTTGGGATTAACACACACATACCACTATATATAAAATTGATAGCCAACAAGGAACTACTATACAGCACAGGGATTTCTACTCAGTATTCTGTAATAAATATGGGTAAAGAATATGAAGAAGAGTGAATATATATATATATATATATATATATATGTATACTGAATCACTTTTCTGTACACCTGAAAGTAACACAGTATTGTAAATCACCTCTACTCCAATGAATTCTTTTTAGAAAGAGTACAATACTAGTGTGTGCCTGCCTGTTTTGTCTCCTTTCAATGTGATGTTCAAACTCTCTCCCCTTAATACTCAGCCTCCAACCTGCTTTAACACCAGAAGTAAATGTTGTCTCTACCTAGAAATCTTTCCTAAACCCACAGTTCCACCCCAGCTGAATTATTCCCATCTCCTCTTGCTACTGGGCACCCTATGCGTACCTCTAGCAGCCCGTGTGCCACGTAACACTCAGTTATGACCACCCTTCCGTGCAAGGGTCTCTCCCACGGAATGCAAGGACCTTGAGAAAGTGAGCAAAATCTTACCTTTGTATCCCTAGTACCTGGCACTTACTTGGTAAATATTTGCTGACCTGAACTAGATGATATACCCCAACGCTCTTTTACATTTGTGGGTTTCCATCTTTTCTCCTAAAAAAAACAAATAGCTAATGTGCATTGACCACATTACATGCCAAACACGCTATATTTAGTGTATCATTTAATGCAGTAATCCTATAAGTTACACATCATTATTGCCACATTATTGATGAAGAGAACAAGTTGTTTAAATCATATTTATAGCATTAAATGCCTCGTATGTAATCACAGGGGTTGCTACTCTAGAGACATTTGTGTGTATTCACTGCTCATGGGTCTATTATCTGAGGGGGGACCACTCGTCACCAGTAAGCATAGCTCCCAAGAAGACAGTGATTGTTTCCTGGGGAGGGGAGGGCTGAGATGTAGCCTCAAGGAAATACATGAACATTTCAGTAAAAGGATGTATAATTTAGGAAATGCCATCCAGGTGGCTTTGAAACCTCCTGACCATGGGGGTGAAGTCTTGCCCACCTCCTCACTGAGAACCACTGTTCATGTCTGGACTCATGTCACCAACGTTGTAAATATGAAGGGTAGAAAAAGCCTAGCCCATTACATGAATTTCAAGAGGAACTTTGGTGATCGGTGTTGGTAGAACAGAAGCCTTAGCTCTCTGACTGGAAAATGTGTCACCCTCTCTTCCTATTTTCTGAGTTGGGGAACATTAGAAAATGGGCCTGAGAAGCCATCGTTTGGTGGATTTACCCCCTGAAGACGGAGGTGGGAGGATGTAGGTAAGGCTGGGCCACAGATACAAAGGCAGACATGTGCACTGCACACGGAACTCATAACCGCCACTTTCCATTCTGAAGGGCAGAATAAGGAAGGTAAGACGGAGACCCCAACTCTCAGCCTTAAGTCACTCGGCCATCACTCAACAGAGAAGACCACGCAACAGTCCTGGTGTGACGCTGCTTCCTTTTCTGGGAAGGCTTTCCAGTGAAGCTCTGAAATTGCACTGATGATAAGAAAAACTTCATTGCAGAAAACAAAATCTATTTGAGAAAAACACTTCCAGATTTCTAAGTGAAGTAGAGTCAGAGTGCCATGTTGAACAGTTTGTCCCTCTTCCCCTAAAATACTACTAAGTGTTGATAAAGGACACACACACACACACACACACACGACAAACAACAGTCAAGCACTGAAAATGTTCACATCTCTGTCTTGGAAACATGACGAAGTAGACGTCTCCCATGTTCCAAGAGCTAATACTTGAACTCCCCACCCGTGACTTCCAAGGTCTAGAGAAACCTTCACAGCTAACACATCCTTCCTCCTGCCCCACAAAACCCGTCACAGGCACAGTGTTTATTTTTTGCCCTCACAGCACTATCTTCTCCAATTAAGAAATAGGTGCTGTTTTTATTACCTTTTTTCAGGCTGTCTGTGCATGAGAGCTTGATTATGCTAATCAACGTTCCTGAACTTGCAGACAAGCAAGTGACCTCCGTTAAAATGTACGAGTGCTGCAGACAACTGAATGGGGTTAACCTGGCACGTTGTTTTGCCGTGTGTGTGCATGTGTGTGTGTGCACGCAGGTGCGCAGGGGAAACCAGCAGCTCTGCGGTCAGGGCAGAAAGAGACAACTTCTACTTTAACGTGATTTCCCCATCTTGAGCATCTTGCTTCCGGATGTTCCTGCTGTAGCTTCCTGAGACTTGTTTCATTTTTCCTGCCCCTTGTTTTCGTTTCTCTTACCTCCTGCTGTCCCTGGCTCTTTCAGGAAACCCCGACGAGCACACGGGCATAAGTGACCACACCATAAAAATGTCAGGTGATTACTTGGTGCTGAACAGACAGCTGCCTGATGCAGAAGCAGACACCTTCACGGAGCGTGTCTGCTCTGTTCTAGCCTCGGGCAAATCCACCTCGCTCGCTCTTTTTATTTCATGCATATTGCTTCTAGGTCTGTTTTGCAGAGACATCGCTGCATCTCCCCACGGAGCAGGCAAGGGCAAGAGGATGTGCAACTTCACGAGTCCAGCAGCCCAGCGCGATGCAGTCAGTGAAAAAACATACGCTGCCTCGGAGGTCTGGGCTTTCTCCAGGCAGCGTGCCCTAATGTCCTGTCTTCTGAGCATGCCCAGTGACCGGCACACAGTGGGGTCCCAGGGGCCAGGTGGGGAGCTCCGGCTGAGCTAGCAGAAGCAGAGCCGGTTTGAACCCCTCATTAAGAAACATGACGTGCAGCATTGACCTCGTGAGGACGGAGGCGATGGAAGTGATGCAGCATCAGAGAGCGTTTGCCCTCGGCTCCGGCATTTAGTCCATTAGGAAGTCGCTGTCTTCCCTTTTTCTGATCCAATGTTCCTTTCAAAAGCCCCTCTGACACCGGTGCGTGAGAGCAGCTGTGGTTGTCTAAGTAACAGGTCCCAGAGACCTTGGTTCTCCTGGTGGCCCTGGGAAGCTCTGGGACACGGCAATCATGTCAGGAGGGGACACTCAGCTGCCCTGTGAGACCCGGTTCCTCCTCCTGCCATAGTCAACCTCCATGTGAGGTACTCACTCTTGTCTCAGCGAATAGAAACTCAGAGGTGTCGGTGGAGACAGCAGTTGCACCACGTGGGACTTGCGTGTATCCATCTCTCCAAATATTCCGCACTAATTAACTAGCCCTGAGCCAGTCCTGTGGTAACAACGTAAGTCTGATGAACTGTCAGGAAGACAAGAACTGGGCTTCTGGTCTTAATTTTATCCTCTGGAAACATTTGCAGTGACGTTATCTTACTAAGGAGTTATTCTAGTGCATATAAGGATATTTTCTCCATCCCAAATGTATAAATTAGCTCCAGATTTCAGGTTGAATAGGCTTTTCTTGAAATGGTAGAATTGACAGGGTCGGTGACCTGTATCTGGCAACTGCCAAAGCAGGCAGACATCCTACTCCCTGTGAAAACGGGCTGCAAATTCTCTGTCTGTTTTCGTTTTAAATAGTGATTTTCCCTTACCTCATCGGACTGAAATCCAGGACCTGGAATCGTAGGGCCTCTTGCAGCTACGTGGGCGGGGCCGGAGCGCGAGGGAGGAGGGCGTGGTCCAGGCGCCGTGGTGCGCATGCTCCGAGGGCCCCTTGCGCCTGTTCGTTGCTGCCCCAGTCTGCTCGACGGCAACTGTTTACACCTCGGTCTTATATTCTCTTATTGTTCTTGGTTCTTCCACCAAACTGCTCTTTCCTGAGAATCTTCCTGCCTTGTTTTACTCTAGAGCCCCAGCATGTGGACACTTCCTGTCACACAATAAGCACTTAATTACTGCTTCATTTATGAATGCTTAATAAAATCAAGCCTAAATTTACAGAACCACTAAACCAGCTGGGAACAGTCCTAACCTAGCCCACACCTGACTAATGAGGAAATGCAGTGGCTTGCCTAATAAATACGTTTCTGGAGCAGCAAAAACTTTCCTGTCCATCTCCCGCCCATCGAAACCCAATTGGCTTTGTTGTCATGAACGTCCAATCTGACAATGTCTCATCAGACCCTCCACTATCACCCAGCTCTGGGCCATTACCCTTCCTTACATGAATTATTGCAATAGATCTCTATTCCCACCTTAGATCTCTTACAACCATAGGCCTCAAAACACCCTTTAAAAGTTGTCACATTAAATTAATCCTCTGCTCAAAGCCCCCAAATTCCTCCCCAGCTCCTTCAGAGTACAATGACCTGAATGATCCGGCCCCTCCTCCGCCTCTCGGTCCCCTCTGCTGCCATGTCGCTCCTTCATCCTGCTCAGCTGTGCTGCCCTCTGCTTTTACTCAGATACACCAAGCATCCTCCTGCCTCAGGACATTTGCACTGTTTTTATCTTCTGCCTGGACATTCTGCCCAAGATATTGGAATAATCTACTCCGTCGCTTCCTCCTGATCTTACTCAAATATCCCCATCCCGTAGGTCTTCCCTTTCAACCTTTGAAAATCTCACACACCGGGGCTGCCACTGAAGTGCAGGGCCCCTGGCAACCTCTTTTGATGGGCTTCCTGGACACGGAGACAACTGGGCTCACCCGAAGTTGGCATGTCAGCACCATTTTAACAGCCCAATATCATGCAATCCCGTGAAAGACATGTTGCCTGACCAGTGACAATAATCTGTGTACCAGGCCACCTCCTAGAATCAGAAGCTGGATACAAGGTTCTGAGATGACCCCGTACGTGTAGTCCCAGAGGGCATCTGGCTCACCCTATGCAAGAGATAGTCTCCCAAGGGGGAGAAATGGGGACACGGTCTCTTTTCAAATTTGAAATGCCTTAGCCCGCTGGCACTGCCAGCCATAGCTTGTCCCGGACACTTCAGTGACTTAGACATTTTAACGAAGGTGCCCTAAAATACAGACACTTCACTAGCCCAGTTCTAAAGGTGGCGTTCTCTCTCCCTCTCTCTCTCTCACACACACACACACACACACACACACACACCCCATGCGTACCCCACACTCACACACATATACTCCACACAACATACCACACACACACTCATGCACACCACACTACACGCCACACACTACACACACACCACCACGCACACATGTGCACACCTCACACACGATTCCCTCACTAACAGGTGCACACCACACACTACGTGTGCATATATCCAAACCACCCCTACATATGCACATGCACACAGCACACGCTACACGTCACACACACACACACACCCCACGTGCTTTTCACCTACAGTGACAGACCCTGAACACCGGCGTGTGGCTGTATTTTTTCCGATGTCCTTCTGTTGCACTGACTGGGCAGCATCCTCCACAGTCTGATCTCGGAGAATCCATGGCCTGAGCTGTAACTGAGCCTCACATGGAGAATCCAGGCCTTTGCCGTCCCATTGAACGTGTGCTTTCAGCCAGGCCTGTCTCAGCACCTGTTCCCACAGATCTCGCCCCTTGCTTGGGTCTCAGTGCATCCCCAGGCTCACTCCACCTGCCATGAATACTCACCCTTGATGCAATAGAAACTCTGAACCATTTCAATGCCAAACTCCTTCCTTGAAGCTGGTTAATTCTCCCAAATTCTATTACATTTAATGATGACCCATAGCTAAAAATACAGCTAAATTAACATCTATTACTACCCTTCAAAGTAACTCTAATTAAACCAAAATATATTTTGCCTATGTGGATAAAATTTAAGTAAGTGAGGGCTTCCCTGGTGGCGCAGTGGTTGAGAGTCCGCCTGCCGAGGCAGGGGACGCGGGTTTGTGCCCCGGTCCGGGAAGATCCCACATGCCGCGGAGCGGCTGGGCCCGTGAGCCATGGCCGCTGAGCCTGCGCGTCCGGAGCCTGTGCTCCGCAACGGGAGAGGCCACAACAGTGAGAGGCCCGCGTACCAAAAATAAATAAAATAAAAAATTTAAGTAAGTGAGGTTTTATGTGTCATGTCTTCTTGAAGAGGTATGTTCCCCTTAATTGTAGAGATTTCTGAGACAGAAGCATATGCTGTACGGTGAAATGCCAGAAATGGGATTGATGAGCAGAGAAATCAATGCACGCAAGTGCACCTAAGATTCGTGTGTCCTTATGTCTTCAACTATTATCAAGAAACCTTATCCCAGGGGAAAAATAATTCAAGAAAGACCTGGATATATGGAACTGCTGTTCCGTGGCAGAAAGTTAATAGCCGGGCGGGCAGGTGTCTGTCGGCTGTGACAAGCAGTGTGAAAGTACTGTGGATTTTGGAGAGTGTTCTTTTTTTATTTCACCGGCCAGAAATTTGTTCTGGAGGGGGGATGGGGGATAGGACATCCCTCACTATCACAGGAGAAATGGACATGAAGGCAGCATCGCGAGTTTCATCCGGCAGTCACAGGAGACTGCACAAGCTTAATGCATTATTCACTAGGAAGTTATGAAATCACAGAGGGAACAGATATGTAAATTCATAGTACAGGATAGTCAGCTTCTTAAATGAAAGCAGATGGAAGACTTTTCGGTTGCATTAAAAACTCATGGTGCCAAAATGCAAACCAAGAGAAGATTCTGCAGGAACTTGGCTTGGGAGTGTTTTCGTTTTAATAGTATAATTTAAGACAATATTTGTATGTCACGGGGACAAGAGGGGCCACAGAAAGAGCAGGAGCTAAGCAGAAAGGGAAGCCTGGGTGTCCTTCAGCAATTTCTTGAGACTCTCTAAGCTTCCATCTCCTCACGTGTAAACTAACAAAGGAAGACCTACTTTGTAAAATGAGACGTATTGTGAAGGCTTTGGTACCTTTAGGAACACAGTGATTGACGAGAAGTGGGCACTCAAAAAATGTGAGCTGGTTTTCCTGTCTTCTTGGAAAATTTCGGTCAGTGAAACACTCTGAGGGTGTCAGTGCAAATGTCAACCTGGGATCTTGTAGGCAGGCTCCCTAGACTCCGATTTACCAGAGGCTGTTGTCGGGAAGGAAAAACTTTTCCTCCACACTCTTGGGTTATTGCTTGGGAGCCTGCAAATTAAACTAAGAGAAGAGATGAACAGGAGAAAAGGCACACAATTATTAATATTTACGTGCCTGGGAGTTCACAGAAAAGAAGTGAAACTCAAGGAAGTGGCTGTATTCAGGGTCTTATATGCCATTTTGACAAAAAAAAAGTGGGGGGGCTTGGGCTTTCAGGGATGATAAATCATATGGAAGTGACGAGGAAATATATGGGAGAACGGATGAAGGGTGCAAATTATTTTAGTAAGATCTGTTTATATAAACCACATCCTCATCAAGGGAAAGCTATGCCCTGCATCGGGCAGATGAAGGCAGGCAGAGGACTCTTCCTGCATCTGTTGATTCTCAGTTATCTTCAGCTCAAAATAACCTTCACGCCAAAGTGGTGGCCTGTTTTGGGGCGGCACATTCTGATCCCCTCATGTTCAGCAGTTAAGTTTTATACATATAAGTTGTATACATATAACAGTTGAGATATAGATAGATATATATATCGCTTTGAATAATAGATATATACCCAGGAAGAACTTTGTTTTGAAGCTGTATCCTAAGACATTTCCAGGTTTCTTATTTCCGGGAGGCATCTCTCAATTGTTTTCAAACACAATTCAAAGGAGGCTCTTAGAAGGTCCGTTGCTCAGAATTTTTGTCCAACCTAATAGCGATTAAATGAATTTCCAGGTCAGCTGTTCTTAGAGCAAGACTCATGTGTACGTCTCTGGGACCTGCTGTGCGTTTATTCATTGTATTCATCATTAAGATATTCTGGGGTGGTCCAGGACCAGACTAGACCTCCAGTAGTAATGAATAGTAATACTGTGGTAAAGAGTATAGTCCTCTATATAAATATGGAAAGAATTCTCGCCATTTTAGAGTTTGATTAACCCTTTCAGAACAGACTGGGTCCAGTTATTTTACTAAGAGGGAATTTGCTATTTAAATTTTAAGTGTTTACACAATTATAAACAGCAAGAAATTGCAACTCAGAAATTCTGGGATTCTGGGTTCATCAGGGTCACAGAAAGGATTTAACCCACTAAACATGACTAAAAAAGGCAAGACTTCCCAGAGTCTGGGTCCCTCATCAACAGTCCCGTTCTGGAAACACCCTTCAGTCCTGAAACCAGGTGAGGCTGACAGTGCTTTTCTGTGGTTAAGTTCCTTCTGCTCCTTCCAGCCCATAAATTCAAGGTAATTAGCTTTTCTAAACCACAACGCTAAGGGAATAAGTGGTTCCAATGAACTCTGGTGTATGGCTGTGATTCGAGGGCTCATCTCTGTGATGGTGATCTGGTCCCCCTTTAAGAGTTTTCTGTTTTGTCTACCATTTCCACTGCATGATGCATAAGAATATATGTAGATCTATGAAGAAATTAACTCCTTGAGTTTTAAAAGTTGGATGTTGTTGACATATAACTCTTAAAAATTGTGTATCGCGCACCTGTAACCTTATTGTGTTGTACATCAACTATACTTCAGTAAAAAGTTGGATATTACCGGAATCCAGGCAGAGAGGTAAGGTGTACGTTTAAAAGCTGATATATTTCCAAACAGTTTGACTGGACTCCAAACTAACATTACACATAATCAATATGCTACCATCTCCCATAACTCTTGCTCTTCCTGTTCCTGGCCCTTCCTGAGGGCCACCAGCTGCAGTGAACTGTGGTCAACCGCAGGGTGGTTTTGTGACCATAACAAATGAGGAGAAGGAGACCACACAGTGTGTCTCCACTTGAGGCTTGAGGATTTCAGCAACACGCGTGCCTGGTTGGATTCTGCAGCCTCCAGATGCAGGGACAGACATGAGTGCCTCGGACAGATGCTGGCTTGTGAGCTCCACAGCACCTCTGCTCCTGCAGTCCTTCAGTTTGTGCAGATTTTCATTTCTTCCCCAGAGCATCTCAAAAGCTATAACTGCATTCACTATGGTGGATGACGCACGTGAGTTTCAAAAAGGTGCTTTTGCAGCTTTGTTTAATTTCTTAATAAACAAAACCAAGGGCACCACGCCTAAGACAAGCTCAGTCAGTAATTAAACCTCTATCTCATGTCCACGTCCACTATAGAATTGCTTTGCTATTATTCATACCTCTTTAAAAAGCTGCAAATGAGACCCTTGCCCCTGTCCAGAACTCCTTTGATTTGCAAACGTGGTTACAGACCGTAGTCTGTAAAGGATGATTCACTCTCCTCTCTCCACACACACTCAGAACAGTACTCGCCCCTCGTCAGGTTCTGAGAGGTGGGGTTCCTGTTACCTGCAGGTCATTCCTTGTTGTCTTGGAAATGTGTTTTCTTTGACTTAGTGTTCCCAATGGGCAATGAATGACCTTAATCTCTGATGGAAAAGGCACAGCAGGTATCACTCATGTGATTGACTATTTCTGAATACATAATATAAACCCAGTATCTACTACAGAAGAGAAGAGATTGCTAGACAGACAGACAGCTTCGGGTAGCAAAGCTTCAGACGTCTGGTAACAATCCTGTCATATCTTCACATCCCCTTAACATTTAGACCAAAATATTTATAAAGTTTATTTCGATTATCTCAGTCAGTTATAGACTGAATTGCATCCTCACAAAATTCATGTGTTGAAGCCCTAATCTTTGAACACTGGGCTCTGACAGAGGTAATTAAAATTAAATGTAGTCATAAGGATGGGGCCCTAATCTTATAAGATAGGTGTCCTCATAAGAAGAGGACACAGAGAAAAGGCCACAGGAGGACACAGCAAAAGGCAATCATTGCAGGCCAAAGAGGGAGGCCTCAGGAGACACCAACCCTGCTGACACCTTGATCTTGGACCTCTGCTCTCCAGAACTGTGAGAAAATAAATTTCTGTTGTTTCAGCTGCCCAATCTCTGATATTGTGTTATGGAAACCCTAGCAAACTAATACGTAGTCCATGTAGGCTTTTAATTGATTTTTTTTAATTCTCAGGTTTGATTAAAACAACAAAAAAAACCCCTCTAACTTATAAAGACATTTTAAAAAACCTTTAAATGAATAATTTAAAGGTTTAGCCAGTGAATAATATTTTTAATTCTTAATGATTAATAATTCCAGATTAGTAGTAACACCATGATGAGAAAATAGAGTTTCATGTTCATTTATTACTTTGCTCTTAACACCAACAGGCTTACAATGTAGAATTCATGTTCAACTTTCATTTATCTGTGTGCCAGTGGAAAATGGCAATGGTGACTGTCCACAACAGTGTATTTATCTCTCGTAATCCCATCCTGTCCTCAACTGTCATCTCTGGATGGCTTTTCAGTGAGCTGACAATGCCCTATACAGCTTCGAGATTAAGTTAAATGTTATAAATAAACAGAAAAACTGACTTAATAATAGTCCTCTGTCGATAGCAATACCTAGTGAATGTGGAAAGCAATAAATTCCGCCAAAGAGATAAGCCTATGATCACAGAAAACAACTGCCCCAAATCAGTACTTTGAGGTGAAGAGAGACCCAGACTTACTGTGTAGCCCCATTAAAATGCAAATATTATACTGAATAGGCTTTCCATTCATCTACCCACTTCCCTTAGGTTTGGAACAGAGAAATAAAATCTCTGCTAGCCTTGGTGAGGTTTAAGGAGAGAGGCAGAAGACAAAGCTAGGTGTTTTCACAGGGAGAGGGCTCATATCAGAGACCTCCTCTTACAACTGAGACCCCTGAAAGGCTCTTTGTCCTGCTGGTAGATGGAGGGAAATATACTCTACTTCCAGAATAAGATTATAAAAGATGTTCCTTTCCTGAGCTCCACTCTGGATAGAGGAGAGGAAGAGAGAGAGAGAAAAATGCCCTCTCTGGCAATTCCTGACAACAAGCTCGGCCTCATAGCCTATAAGGCTGGAATAAATACTGCCTATGAGGCTCTAAATAACTCTAGCCACAAATTTAATTGAAGTTAGGTTTGCAGTACCTCAAGGCGGCTAAGTGGCTGACAGAAGCGAACCATTTCTGAGAAGACACTCCCTGAACCTGGGTCCAAAATAATTCCCACAAATGGTACATGTAAGAAAATCAGTGTGTGGAAAAAAATCACAAAACACTTGAGGAACTAAGAATGATGAGCAAACGTCAGGAAAATACCTTACACAGAATTAGAATAAAATATTTTTCAGATATTAGAATCAACAGATTAAAAAATATGTATATTTAATCATATTTTTCAAAAATATAACAGGATGGGCTTCCCTGGTGGCGCAGTGGTTGAGAGTCCGCCTGCCGATGCAGGGGACGCAGGTTCGTGCCCCGGTCTGGGAAGATCCCACATGCCGCGGAGCGGCTGGGCCCGTGAGCCACGGCTGCTGAGTCTGCGCGTCCGGAGCCTGTGCTCCGCAACGGGAGAGGCCACAACAGTGAGAGGCCCACGTACCGCAAATAAATAAATAAATAAATAAATAAATAAATATAACAGGATGTGGCTAGGAAGATTTGAGGAAGAATCAATTAGAGCTTTTAGAAATAAAAATTCTAATACGTAAACGCAATGGAAAAAAATACAACACTTTGTAAATGTCAAGAAAGAAAATTAGTGAGCTGTAATATGTATCTGAAGGAATATTGCAGAATGCAACGCAGAGAGACTAAAAATGGAAATATAGAAATATGAGAGAGGCAAGCAGATATGGGGGCTCGGTGGATGGATCTAACATTGTAATCCTATCAGAATAGGATTCTACAAGTGAGGAAGGAGAGAATAGGGCAAAATAAATAATGGGTGAGAATTTTTGAAAACTGATAAGAGGCTCCAGTTCACAGGTTTAGAAAGTCCCTCATGCAAACAAACAAACAAAAATCCATTCCTAAACGCAACATACAAAAAGAAGAAGAGGGCTTCCCTGGTGGCGCAGTGGTTGAGAGTCCGCCTGCCGATGCAGGAGACACGGGTTCGTGCCCCGGTCCGGGAAGATCCCACGTGCCGCGGAGCGGCTGGGCCCGTGAGCCATGGCCGCTGAGCCTGCGCGTCCGGAGCCTGTGCTCCGCAACGGGAGAGGCCACAACAGTGAGAGGCCCGCGTACCACAAAAAAAAAAAAAAAAAAAAAAAAAAAAGAAGAAGAAACTATTCATATGGCCACTGACTTCTCAAAGCAGCAGTGAATGCCAGGAGACAATGAAATAATACATATGAAGTAACGAGAGAAATTAACTGTCAACCTGGAATTACATATATAGAAAAACTATCATGCATGAATTAATATGACTCAAAAACATATACTACTTAGCAAAAGAATGAGGGATATTAAATATGAAAGAAGCTCATTAAAGAAACATCTAAAGGATATGCCTCAGGAAGAATGAAAATGACATTTGATGGAAGGTCTGAGATACAGAAAGGAATCAAAAGCAAAGAAATGTTAAAGGGTTAAACACATGGGTAAATTTGATATAAACTGACCATAAAACAATAACCGTGTTCAAAGAGTGGGGATAAAAACAGCTGAAGTACAATACCAGATATCAATAGCAGTGTGGACCGAGAGAAGGATCTAATGATCTTGAGAATATATATTTTTCAGTTGGGCAGAGACACTGTTAAAATTATTAAAATTTATAAAGCAACTCCCAAAAGAATAGAAACAGGGAATACAACTTCCAAAGTGACAAAGGGAAAAGAAATGTGAATAAAATGATGCAGTCCTAAAAGTATGCCAGAGATGAGAAATCACACAGATGATGTTAAAAGAGAGAAAAAGAAACCACCCATACTATTACAGAAATTTAATCTGTGTATCTTATAAACTGCATTAGATATTCTGTGACAAAGTGTGTCCATTATAATATAAAGATAATTAGATGTGAAGTTTAACATTCCAGCATTCCAGTCAAATCAAGTAAAAAATTAATCAGAAGAAAGATGGTGTCTACACTAACATCAGATAAAATAGATTTTCAAAAAAATAATTTAAGAAAATATGTTCTGATAGAATTTTCGAATCACTAGGATGATAAAAATTAGTATATATATAAGCGTTGACGTAGCTACAAGACTGTCATATCCACCGTTTGAACAGAAGATGTTCATGCATTTACATAAGTACGTGAAGGTTTTATCAGACAAACACTTGGTGAGGTACAGGAGATTTGAACTATACCATTAGAAACCTTGATTTCGCATCTGGTAGAGATGCATAGAGTTCTACATCTAAAAATGGGAAAATTTATATCCATTTCAATTGTCCTCTACTCCGCAGTCTGCATGGTGATGACCACACACTTCGTCTAATTCTTAAATGTAGAAACACAGGAATCCACCCAGATTCACCTCCTCACCCACATCTAGCCAATCACCATAGTCTGTCAACGGCACCTGCCCAGTCAGCACACTTCCCTCTATTTTTACAGCCACAAACTTCCTTAAACACTGTGCCATCTGCACCTTGAAGATGCTGAAGATCATGTGATGGTGATGACAGTCATGGGCAGAACTTATGTGGCTCGTACACGCCAAGTACTTTCCATGTATGAACTCGTTCAGTCCTCACAATGGCTCAGCTGGGTAGATGTGTCATTCTCTCCACTTTCCAGGTGAGAAAACCGGAGCACAAGGTTAGATATTTAAGTGCTTAGTGGTGAAACCAGGAGTAAGTCCGGGTGACCTGGCAGTAGAGTCTGTGCTCTTTCTTACACCTCACTGTAACTTATCCCATCAAAGTATTTTTCACGTAAGCCTAGAACACTAAAACCGTTTTCTCTTGCCCGCAGGGTGAAAATTCACATTCCTTAATAAGGCACGAAAGGCAGCTCCATCCTCTAGCCTGATCCCTTGACCATCCTGCATCACACTCTACTTATTTTAGATACTTTCATTTCTTTGAACACTTCTGTGTGCATTCTTGCCTCAAATGGACCACGGAACATCCTCTTCCATCTACTTCTTCACCAATGTTGCTTGGCTAATTTCTACCCATTCTTCATGTAGCTGTTAGTGAGGCATTCTGCCTCTGGGACGACTCTCTCAACCCTCTCCCAGGATAATTCTAAGTATCCTTCCAGTGAACTCCTGTTGCATCTTTTATTCTCTGCTTGCCTCCTCTAATTGATTGTAAGTTCCTTGAAGGCAGAAAACACTCGCTATTCAATTTGTACCCCCCATGTATTTTGGCATATAGAACGCACTCAGTTGGGTGTCAACAATTCTCAACATGAGGTCATTATACGAACTTCAGGAATTCAACAAATTCCCATGAAATTTTATGTCAAATGTTGTAAACATGGATGTGTACTTTGCGGGGGGGGCAGGTATGGGAAATAATTGCATTTTAAAAAATTTGGGGGGAGTATAGTTGACGTACAATGTTGTGTTAGTTTCAGGTGTACAGTCATGTGAATCAGTTATACATACACATATATCCACTCTTTTTCAGATTCTATTCCCATATAGGTCATTACAGAGTACTGAGTAGAGTTCCCTGTGCTCTACAGGAAGTCCTTGTTGATTATCTGTTTTATATATAATAGTATGTATATGTAAATCCCAATCTCCCAATTTATCCCTCCCCTCGCTTACACTCCTGGTCACCAAAAGTTTGTTTTCTCCATCTGTGACTCTATTTCTGGTTTGTAAATAAGTTCATCTTTACCCTTCTTTTAGATTCCACATATAAGCAATATCATATGGTAGTCGTCCTTCTCTGCCTGACTTACTTCACTCAGTACAACAATCTATAGGTCCATGTAGGTTGCTGCAAATGACATGATTTCATTCTTTTTCATGGCTGAGTAATACTCCACTGTGTATATATGTACCACATCTTCTTTCTCCATTCTCTGTCGAGGGACATTTAGGTTGCTTCCGTGTCTTGGCTATGTAAGCAGGACTTCCTAAATGAAGCTCTTAATGCACAAATCATAAAGCAAAAAAAAAGGGGCTTCCAAAAGAATAAATTTCAGGGGAAAATTTATCACCTTTCATAATGGAGAGCCAGCAGGTACTATCTAAAGTTGATAAATCAAGAATCAAGATAAGTCAAGAAATCTACGACTCGCCACTGAGCTAGGGTGTGTCTGTAGGAGAAATAAATTGGAAGTCCTCCAAAAGCAGCTTTCCAGAACCTGTCTCCTGGGGGAAGCCCATAACTTCACAGTATGTCCCAGCATCTGCCCGTCCCATAAGATGAGCAGGTGGCACCTTACTACCCCTTAGGTGGCAAGCTGGATGTATTTTCTGATTCCGTGGTTCCATTCATATTAAGGAATTGAGGGCTGCAAATAGGAAACCCAAATTAATAGTTCCTATATAAATTAAATGTCATTATTGAGCCTGTCCAGGATATGAAATCATTTTAGTCCATCAAGTGTTCTAATTAATGGAGAGCAATAACGAGTCAGATGTGGCTATCCAGCGATGAAATGCATTTGTGTGAGTGGTTGGTGGAATTTGCCTTTTCACTTTATAATTGCAATTGATTTTCAGATTTCAAAGAAGCAGAATAGGATAAAGGACATGCTACTGAGTGAAATTTAATCTTTGATGATTCAAGAAGATCTCACAGACTTTGGGGTCAGTGCTGGAAGCATTCATCATCACTTCTGTAGCTGTGCAGGTAATAATGATTTCTGGCTGAAGGGTCAGTTTTTACTCTGCTCATTTAAGACAGAGTAAAAACTGAGTCAGGAAGAGAAGAGAAAAGTGTTTAAAAATTTAGTGGATGACTCAAGGAGAATAAAGGGAATTTGTATTCACCGGCTGCGGCAGCTCAATTGTTTTCTGTTCTATAACATGCATTAACTTTCCACCCTCCTTCTGTGGCCTCGTAACGGATTCATTATTACTTTTTTAATGATAAAAGTGTTCAGACCAAGTGTTTCATTAAAAGGACAAGCCTGAGCGGGTCCTGAGCACAAAGCCTTCAGTCCTATGAAGTAGAAAGTTAATGTTCACAGAAATTCGCATGTCCTCTGTATTCAACAGAAGGACAATGACACATTAGTCGTTTTCCACCCTCATCAGGATTGGGGTGAATAGGAAATAGGAGGGAAATAAGAGAAGCAAGGACTGTCCTTTCCAGGCAATCTGTCGGGGTCTTGAAGCAAGCATTAGGCTCCATCTAGCCTTCATCAGCCTTCTCAAACACCTGGTGATTAATTCTGCACAATAAGAGAAGCGTCAAAGAAACCCAAGACTGGAAACACATTTGAATCAGAAACCCGGAGCCCACAAAGGACTCCAGCTGTCTTCAGTAACTCAAGACCTTCCCTCCTAACTGCCTGCCAGTCATCTCCAAGAGCTGTTACATTTATCAAGACAACAAAGTATATTTATCATGTTCTTCCCAAATGCGGTCCTCCTCTTTCCTACCTCATTTCACCCCTTGAGGAGGAATTCATCAACTCATCCTCTGAGCTACTTCTATACATGGTTTAATGTACGGATGCCTCGATGATCACCTCTTACCTATCAGAAATGGAGGATATAGTGGCTCATTGGTACCTGTCAAGACAGTGAGCAGACTGAGCGCTCCGAGAGCAGGGACCGTCATTCATTACTGCGTCCACGGCATTTTGCATAGTACAGACCTCAGACCGTTCTAAGTATTGACTCACCTATTCTTTATAACAGCCCTTTGAAGAGGCACACTATTTTCCCAATTGCACAGGTGAAGAAACTGAAGCACAGAAAGTTTAAGTCGCTTTTCTGGGGTCACATACGTAGTGATGGTAGGAGCCATGATTCAAATCTAGGGAGTCCGTCTCAGGTCTGCCTGAACTCTTCATAGTGTTTTATCGGTGTCTTCCAATGGTCTCCCTGTTATTAAACTTCCTCTCTCTCTCTCTCTCTTTCTCTCTCTCTCTTTCTCTTTCTCTCTCTCTCAGAAGAGAAAGTATACTCAATACCTTGAGAAGTTACCACCAATTGGCCTCCACCAGTTGGTCCTGTCAGCTGAGGGTCTCAGCTCTCTTCCAAACGAAGTGTTGACCCATCAACAGGGTGAGCTTACTTTGCCTAAATCCTGACTGATTATCCTAACAATACCTTACTTCATGACCAACACTGGAGCTTTTTCTGCACCTGCCTCAATGCAGACACTGTGATGTAATCCTATATATCATAGGATTTGAATAAACATATTGAATTAAGTCTCACTTTTGGCAACAGGGAAACATGATATCTTGAAAACTTATCTGTCTATAAAACACATAAAATGCTGGAAAATGTAACGATAAACACAAAGCAAAATAAAAACTTTAAACCCTAAACTGAACCAAGAAGGAATTAAGAAAAATTTCCCCACATGTACCAAAAAATCACAGCACATCTCCTTACCCAGATTCACCGTTTTGTAGCTCACAACCATCACAGACAGGTTTTTTGAATAGGCAACAAAATTCACAATATACTAGGATTGGAAGAAAAGAAACAAGACTATCATCCTGTTTTCTTATAAAATAGCCAAGAGAATTACTAGGGAACACATAGACGTAATAAGGGAACTTAGCAATTTTGCTGGATATACAATATATAGATTAAAAATCAATGACATTTCTATACGTCAACAACAAAATGTAGTTTTTAAAAGATACCATTTAAAATAATATTCCATATATATATGGAATGAATTTTCAAGAGAAGTATATAACCCAGTTGGATAAAATTTCAGAGTCTTTTTTAAATAAATTAAAGCCTGCCTAATAAATGGAGCAAAATGCCATATCTAGAAATCGAAAGGTGTCCTAAAATTGTCAGTTCTCCTCAAATTCCTGTAAAAAATTCAATGTAAACCCAATTAAAATTCCAAGAGAGTTTTTCTTGAACTTCCTGAAACTTAACATACTAATTTCAAAAGGTATGTGAATGAACACACAGTTCGGGGACGGTCCCGCAGGTGTAATCTCATAGAAAAGTGACAGTAAGTAGGACAGGAGAGTGCGTTTGCAGGAACGGGTGGAAACACAGGAACTGACGGAGGGACTGGAAACACACGCAGACTTTTATGACTCTCGTCACGTGGCAGAGCGGGCCTGCCCGTTGTGGAGAGAAGGTGGAACATTCCATGACAGTGCCCGACAGCTGTTTATAAACACAGTCAAATGAAGGAGAGCAGCCCTCGCTGACAAAATAAACTAAGATGTGTTTCATGTGAAGCGTCAGACCTGAAGGTTTCGAAAGAAAATGAAGGATTAACACTGCTGTCATCTCGAGTCGATTTTTAAAACAAGATGCAACATCATTTAAAAATGGATAAATTTGATCACACAAAAATCATCCCTTCTGCTTATCACAACACAGCATAAAGCATGTGTGACAGAGACAGACAAGTGACAAAGAGGGGAGACACTGGCTGCAATACATGTGTGTCACATAGTCTCGGCAAAGAATCAGTGTCTGGTGTGCATTTTTAAAATCTACAAAACAATAGAGAAACAACAGCGACAGGAAACGGGACAACATTAGCAGGAGAGGAAACCTTAGAAATGAACTTAAAAGTTTTAACTTTTACCATCTCTCAATGAATCAAGGAAGTGAAACTAAATTCCAAGGAGATATAATTTCGTACTCATCAGATGGGTAAAAATTAAATTAAATAGTCTGATAATAACAAGAGTCCATAAGACTGTAAAGCGATACAGACTCTTGCACGCAGCATAGGATAAATTGGACAAACATTTTGCAGAGGAATTTTGTCTAAAAATATTAAGGTCCACAGTGAACGTGCCTTCCAGGTCTGGGAAGATGCCAAAAATAAATTCACAAGCGTACAGGGCATGTAGCGGAATTATAGAAGGGATGCTCTAGGCATTTTTTAAGCAGTGGAAACATCAAATATCTATTAAGTAGTGAATAAATAAGTTGTGACAGTTTTGTAGAGTGACGTATCACACAGCAGTGGAAAAGAAGACACAGTTACACACCGACCAACTTGGAAGAATCTCACAAATAAAACGCTGAGAGGATACAAAGCTTTAAAAGATACATAGGTAAAGGGTCCTTATGGAAACCTGCAGCTAATGTTATTCTTAAAGGGTAAATACCAAACCTTTCCCTTTAAGGTTGGGGACAGGGCAAGAATATCTACTTTTACCATTTCTATTCGAAATGTACCATGGGTCCCATCCAGGGCAATTAAGAGAGAGGGGTGGGGGGAAGGAGGAAGAAGGGGAGGGAGAGAGAGAGAAACAGATGGACAGAGAGATTGAGAAAAGGAGAGAGAAAAACAAAAAGGAAGAGAAACAGACACGTGGGAAGATTGGAAAGTAAGGAGTAAAGGTTTTGTTTGTGCAGGTTACATGATTTTGTATAAAGAAAATCTGAGGGAATATACAAATACCAGAACAAACAGATGAATTTAGCAAGGTCTCAGGTTAAAAGATCAAAATATAAAATATTAATTATATTTCTACTAGCAGTAAACAATTAGAGAATGAGGTTTAAAACGCCAGAATTGTTAGTAGCATCATAAAGAACCCCTAGGAACACATTTAACAAAAGATGGGCAACACTTCTAGAAAACATCGCTGAAAGAAATTTTAAAAGGCTCAAATAAATGGAGCTATAAATCATGTTGGTGCATTGAAAAGCTCTATATTGTTAAAATGTCAGTTCTCTTCCAGAATGATCTAGAGATTCAATGTAACTCCAAAAAAATTATATCAGTCTTTTTTAAAAACTAGAAATTGGCAAGTTAATTTCAGAATTTATATGGGAATACAAATGACCTCAAGTAGCAAGACAATCATGAAGTTAAACAAAATTAGAGCATTTGCACTCCCTGACTTCAAGGCTAACTCTAAAGCAACAGTAATAAAGATCGTGCGCTATTTGCAGAAGTATATACATATAGATCAGCGGAAATGAGAAGAATCTAGAAATAAACTCACATGTGTCGTAGGTTATTCTGAGAACAAAAAACAGGTGTCAAAGTAATTCAATGAGAAAAAGAAAGCCTTCTCAATAAATGGTCCTGGAAAAAGTAGATAGCCAGGGCTTCCCTGGTGGCGCAGTGGTTGAGGGTCTGCCTGCCGATGCAGGGGACACGGGTTCGTGTCCGGTCCAGGAAGATCTCACATGCCGCGGAGCGGCTGGGCCCGTGAGCCATGGCCGCTGAGCCTGCTCTTCCGGAGCCTGTGCTCCGCAACGGGAGAGGCCAAAACAGTGAGAGGCCCGCGTACCGCAAAAAAAACAAAAATCAATTGTGTGTATATAATTTATATATAATATAATGCTTATAATTATAAATTGTTATATATGTAATTCATATACATGTTTATATGACATATATTATATATGAATTAATAATATGTATATACAATATATTACATATATTGTACATTTCTATTACATATATATGTATTAGCAATAAACATGTGGGCACCAAACTTTTAAAAACACTATAACCACTCAAAAATCAACAAATGAATTATTTACATGTAAACCTAACAAACATGTGTAGAACTTATGTGCTAAAAGCCACACTGATGAAAGAAGTCCAAGAAGGACTAAGTGAATTGAGGGACAGACCATGTTCAAAATCGGAAGATCCAACACGGTAAAGAAGCCACCTCTTGACAAACTGATGTACAAACGTAACACACTTCCTATCAAAATCCCAGAAAGATTTCTTGTAAATATAGGCAAAATTATTCTAAAATCTCTATGAAGGGGCAAAGGAGCTAGAGTGGCTAACATAATTCTAAGAAAGAAGAATAAAGTGGAAGTATTCAGCCTACCTGGTTTTAAGACTTATTACATGGTTATAATAATATCTATGGAATTGGCAGTGGTATAGACACAGAGATTAATGGGATAGAACAGAGAACCCAGAAAACAGGTCCACACAAATAAATCCAAAAGATTTTCCAAAAAAGTGCCAACGCCATTTAACAGAAGAATACAGACTTTTCAACAAATGGGGCTGGAGCAATTGGACAAAAATTTTAAGAAGAATCTTGACCTATGACTCACGCTTTATCCAATAATTAACCCAAAGTGCACAAATAAATCATGGACTTAAAGGTAAAACAAAAAACTATAAAACTTTTAGAAAACAACGTAGGAGAAAATCTTTGAAAACTAGGAGTAGGTGAAGAATTCTTAGACTTGACATTAAAGCCATCAACAATCAACGGACAGTTTGATAAAATGGACCTCATCAAAATTCAAAATCTCACATTGTAAAAGATACTATGAAGAAAATGAAAAGACAAGCTATCAAGTGGGAGAAAATATTCCCCAGCTACATGTCAAAGGACTGGTATCTAGAATATTTGTATCTATAGACACAGGTAAACATGTACATATCTCAAAACAGAGCAGTTGAAAAACAAGCAATCCAGTTAAAACATGGACAACATCCATGAAGAGACATTTCAGTAAAAAGGATATACAGATGTCAACTAGCTCTTAAAAGATACTTAACGCCCCTAGCCATTAGCTAATGCAGCAAGATATTCTTACACACCTATTAGAATGGCTAAAACAAAAATAGAACAGCAAATGCTGGTGAACACGTGGATAAACTCAATCCCTCACAGGCTGCTGGCAGGAATATAAAATGGTGAATCAGTCAGTTCCGCAGTGTCTTCAAAAATTAAACATGCAGCTACCATATGACCCAGAATTGCACTCCTGGGCATTTATCCCAGAGAAATGAAAACAAGATGATGCAAAAACCTCTGCACCAGTGTTCACAGCAGCTTTATTTGTAATAGTCAAAAGCTGAGAGCAAGTGTGATGTCCTTCAATGGGTGAATGGTCAGATAAACTGTTGAGAGCAAAATATTCCTACCATAGAATACTACCCAGCAACCAAAAGAAATAACTATTGATACATGCAAGAACCTGAATGAACCTCCAGAACACTATTAGAAGAGGAAAAGCCAGTCCCGCAAAGTTGCAGACTATGTGATTCCATTTATAAAACATTCCTGGAATGGCAAAATGATAGGAACGGAGAACAGAAGAGCGGCCACTTAGGGGTGAGGGAAGGAGTAGGGACAGAAGGACAGCAGGTGTGGCTGTAAAGGCACAGAGGGACCCCATGATGATGGGGCTGTTCTGTGTCTCGAGTACATCGACGTCAGTATCCCGGTCGTATATTGTACTGCAGTGGTGAAGTACTGCGGAACTGACTGCCAGAGTGATTCACCATTTTATGTCCCTGCCAGCAGCCTGTGAGGGACTGAGTTTATCCACATGTTCACCAGCATTTGCTGTTCTATGTTTTTTTTAGCCATTACTGCAGCTTCCATTCAGGGAAGCTGTGTAAAGGATACCCATGATCTCTCTATATCTTATAATTGTATGTGAACCTACAGTTTTCTCAAAATAAAAAATGTGATTAACAAAAAGTAAAGTGCTTCATAACTGGTCTCCCCCACTAAACTAAAACTCCATGAATAACTGTCGTCCTTTATATTATCTCACCACTCTAGCTGCCAACTAATAATGTGTCAAATGTATCAATAAAGTGTACTACTATTATTGTGTTTGCTTAAAAAATTGAGTGAAAAAATTTGCACACACACATACATATATATATATATATATATATATATACACATGGCTCTTAGCACTTGAAAACTATTCAAAGTTAATCACAATTAGATAAATGCAAAATAATACAACACAGACACCTTGAAATGATGATTGGAGACCATGAAAAAGTCTGGCGATACATCCTGTGGGTGTGGCTGTGAAGAATTACACCTTCTGTACATCGCTGGGTAGAAATACAAACAAACACAACCCTTGGGGAGAGGAATTTGGCAATATTTAGTAAAACTATAAATATACTTACATTTTGACCCAGCAATATGACTTCTAGGAATGTACACTGAAGATGCATCTTCAACAATATGAAAATAAACATGCACGAAATTATTCATTGTGGCAGTGTTTGTACTTGCAAAATATTTGAAAGAGACTAGATGCCCATACATTGAAGAATGATTAAATAAACTCTGGCACATCCACAAAACAGAGTACCAGTACCACGCAACTGTAAAGAAACGTGGAAGACCTACGCAGTGATAGAGATTTCTTTGATATGTTGATAAATGAAAAAAGGAAAAGTCCGAAAGAGTATCTGTATTGTGTCACCTTTCACGTAAGAGAGATGGGGTACACAAAAATTTTTATGTGTCTCCTCACTGTGTGCAAAAGAATTACAGGAAGGATGAACAGAAGTTAGTGAGACTGATTACCTGCAGAGGGAGGAAAAGGCCGTAAGACAATAGGAATGATGGAGCTCTTAATACAGCTGCTTCTCTGAATAGCTCTGACTTTTAGAACAAGGGTAAAGCTTCATATACACTCAAAATACTAAATTAAAATTAACTAGGATGTGAATGGAACTCAAATTTAATACCAGCTGTAACAAATGAATCTGTTTTAGGAAAAAAATTGCTTAATTACATAATTGCAATGTAGGGCGTAGAAAAGAAACGAACTAGCCTAAGTAACTATGGAAAACACCATTTTGATTGTATACTCTAAGACTTATGACAAAAAGGAATATACACAAATATTTTATTCTAGTTAATAAACGTATTTGTCAAAGGTTAGTTTTACGTGCATACTAGTACTGAACTATGCAAATATGGAAAAGAAAACCAGGTATCTCATTGTAGAAAAAAGTCACAGCACTGAAATACTAAAATATAAACAATCGCTGAAAGGGGGGAGACTATAATGACAGCGTGGTGTTGGGTTAGAATCAGAGGTCCCGGTATGAATTTATGGTTTTAATACATGTGCAGAGATATCGACTGGAATAGATTGACATGTGTACAGGGATCCCCAGCTTTTCAAAAGTTCACTTTACGCCACTTTGCTTTCACAAAAGACGTACACTAGTACTTGTTTTCACTAAGGGAAAGAAGAGGATATCATTTTTATGAAAACACGTAATTGCTTCTTTAATTGCTTGTTTACTTTGTGCCTTTTCAGCTTACAAAAGTTTTCTTAGGAATGAGGAAAACCTGTACCACAACCCTTTGTATCCACAGCTACAGATGCAAAACCCAGGAATACAGAGGGCTGACTGTATTTACTGTACTACACCATTTGTATAAGGGACTCCTGGAACCAATCAACCACGGATACCGAGAGACGACTGTACATATGTGTGTTACAAAAACTACATACTCTTCCTAGTTGTGTGCCCTGGGGACACCTAAAGGCAGTGACACCCCAGAAGCAGTGAGTATACCCAGAACCCAGATCTCGGTTTCTAAATAAGATTCTCGCATAAAGGAAAGCAGGGCTCCTTGGAGAAATGACTGGTTCTGGACGAGGAAAATACAAAATGAGCCCAAACATCTTGTGGTTCCTGAAAGTAAGGAAATCCTCAGCAAATAACAAGGACATGTAAAAAGGACACAGAAACAACTTGAAGGAACCCTCAGTGTTCAATGCTGGGACAATCTGAGCAGCAAAGTAAATAGTTGAGTGTTCGATTATAATCCTCAGATGGAATAAATGTCCACATTCAGTATTGATATAAATAAATATTTGAGGAAGAAAGGACAGCTCATCCTCACAGCAGAATTTCAATTAATAAATGTAGAACGACTGGAAGGAGTAGAAGTATCCCCGTGACGTCAGCACTGCAGTAGCAATTACTGCAGACAAAAGTCATCCGTAAATACTAACATTAGTGAGTGAAAGTACAATGAGAAATAGAGTACCTGCCTAGCCTCAAACTACCTCCTGCAAAATACTGGTTCATGACGAAGGGAAAGATGGTGACTTTCCAGTGGAGAAAGCCTGAAGATACCACCCTAACAGCAATGAAGATGAACATTAACATCATTGGCAGTGAGATGCTGAGCCTACGCTCCACACCCCTTGGAAATGCGTTGGGGAGAGCACATTGCTTCTGATGTATTCCTGCCAGAAAGATATGACTTGGATCTAATCGTGAGGAAACATCAGATATATCCACATTGGGTGACATTCTACAGAGTAGTTGAACGTGCTCTTCAAAAGTGGAAGGTCATTCAAAAAAACGTGAAGAACACAGGTTTGTTCAGACCAAGGGGACCAGGCGCCTGCATGTAACGATATGCGAGCCCAGACTGGACCCCAGCTCAGAAAAAAAGGGCACTAGTGGGACGACTGATGAACTCGTAGAAGGTTCTGTAGATTAAGGCCAAGTTAATTTCTAGTTTCCATACTTGTGCTATGGTTAGGTAAGAAGTTAGCATCGGGGGAAACCGGGTGAAGGTTGTATGGAAACTCTTCACTATTTTTCCAACATTTCTGTAATTCTAAAATGATCCTTTTCAAAGATTTTATTTAAGACAAACAATTTGCGTGAAAATGGCCCATTAAACAATCTCAGCTAAAGTAACCCAGGGCAAATACTAGGTTAAGCCTTTGGCTTTCCCATGCAAGTCCATGTGCATTCTTAAGGGAACCTTCACAAAGAACTGAGAGTAAGGTACAAGGAAACAGGAAAATCACTAAAGAAGATGTGTGTGTATTCCGACATGGCTGTTAGCATAGGGAAGAAGGCAAGTATACTGGGTACCTTCTACGTTTTTTAGAGAAATGCTCTCCAGACAAAGGATGACTCTGCACTAAAAAGCCTGTGATTGCGTGAAATTCTGCTCTAACTTCTCACCAGCAGCAGGGCCTGGAGCACTATGGCGGGGGCCCAGGAAGCCAGGCGCCCACTTCGGATGTAGCCAAGGAGGATGGATGGTGGGAAGTGAGCACAGGAGCAGAGCTGAGCCGCGTGGAGGAGACGCGGGGCTGGTCCATCCGCAGCCGTTCCTGCTCTTGCCCTGCGAACTGCTCACTGACGGTCAGCATCACAGAGGCTCCTGGAGAGGTGAGCATGTCAGGAGAAGCCACAATCACAAACATCAGTGTCCTGACACAGTGAAGCTGTGCCTCTCGGCCATGTCATAGCACAGCCTGTGTTACCGGCGAGGCTCCTGGCTCCACCATCCCCCAGAGCTGAGCATCTCCACGGGGTCGTCTGCATCCGGGCAGCAGTGGGAAAGGTTCCTGGGAGACGCCTGAATGGCTCAGGCCCGGGAAAGGTGAACCGGACCTCTCCAACGTGACACTGACCAGAACTGTCACTCGGCCCACCTGGCTGTGGGAACACCTGGGAAGCATCATCTAAGAGCCCCATTTGCTGAGCTTCGTCCTGCCTCTCACACACAGGGACCCTGGGGGTTTTCCCATCCACACTTCTCGTCCTGACGTTATTCACTCAAAATCTCAAATGCAAGTTTTTTCATTCAAAATTATATTTTAGAGATATTTATATTAACACAGAGAGATCTGGTTCATTCATTTAAACTGTTATAATGTATTTCGTGGTATGAATAAACTAATGAATACATAATCCTTTATAGGTGAGAATATGGTTATTTTCCATTTTTTAGCTATTAGTAGCAAGGCTGCAATGAGCATCCTTTATATGTCTGTGTGTGCCCATACAGGAACATTTTGTTTATTGAAATGAATTTATACACAAGAAAGCACTACAGAATGGGTACGAATGCATACGTATGTACTTAAAATATTATAAATGCATGGTAGCCTCATATACGAATAGCACTTTGAGTAGAAAGGGAGGAGTAAAGGAAGGAGGTAAAGTGGGAGGCTAAACTAAACATTTTTAATTATATCTCATTTATTTATTTTTAAATTTTTATTTTCTGTTGGAGTATAGTGGATCCACAATGTTGTGTTAGTCTCAGGTGTACAGCAAAGTGATTCATTTCTACATATACATGTATCTAAACTAAACGAAATATGCCAGAAGGCTGACATGTGTTTGATCTGAGCGGTGGGTAACTAAGCATGTTTAAAACAATTTACTAATGAGAAAACTCTGCTGCCATCTGAACGCTGACCATTTTAACCACAGCTCCCCTCAGCCCCAGCGCCTTCTCTCTCCTCACCAAAGTCCAAGGTCTGTATTTCACACTTCATTTGCGAATGGACCTTGCAGCCTCTGGCTTGACCTTCAGGGCCAGCAAGACCGGGCTAGAAGGAGTGCAGAGCACTATTAACCAGCCAGGTTTTTAAATCCTGTGCCCGGAAACAAGCTTAAAGGAGGCATTTCCCAGCCCCTAAGGTGCAATTTTTGACGCACACAGCTGGATCACACGAATTGAAATGTTCCAGGATTTGGTTGATTGGGGGAGCTACAGGTATAATTTAATTGTGCGCTCCATTTTCTAGCCTTTATTTTTGGAAGGCAAGAAAATAAATAAATTTGAGCGTAGATTGCAGAGTAAACATCCTGTGATAATTTCACCCCATCATTTAATGATGCACCTTTCCGCACAGCTTCCTCTTCGTCAGCCTCAAAACCCTGAACTTCATTAGGGCAGCAACAAGAGTTTTCCTTTCTTTATAATTAAGTTTACTTTTCGATTTAGAACTGATCGCGCTGACGGACGCTTTAATTCACGTGGAGTTCTACGTTTCACTTTGCATTTTATCTCCTTCTTGCTTCCGGGAGCTTGTACGTAAGAAAATTGTCCAGGGATGGATAGGCCACACAAAAATGCTTAGGGGACTGCCACTGAATCAGGCTTGACTGGGAGCTCTTTCCCTGTAGTCACCAGCTTCCCCTCCCCCATAGGCACCAGCAGATTGTTCTCAGAGGCTACGGTATTCCTGTCACTTATTCTCTTCTGAAGCCATGTATTATATTAGAATCTCCGTGTACGTTACCAGAAATCCGTACACCGACCCTGCCTGTGGCTAGCAGCGTCCCCGTTTGAGAGGCAGGGCATCGAGACCCCTTCCGTCCAGTGCACAGTAGAAGCGGAACAGAAACACGGGTCCGTCTGACTCCAGACCTCAGACCTGTCACGGGTTCTCATCGCTCAGGCTGTTTAGTTTAGAAGCTGAAGTTGCTTCTCCAGTGAGAACCAGTGGTCATAACGGGCCGATTCTGCTCAGCTGAGAAGCTGGTAGTGGTAGGGCCATCATTTGAAATTGCTTGCCTCCCAACCTGAAGGTCAATGGAAACATTTATAAGCTCCTAGTTGAGCTTTGCCTTATGTCGAATGCCTTTGAGCTGAAGCCAGAAGAGAGCTCGGTGACCTTCCAAGGTGAATGGCCTCCTTTAAGGGCGCCTGCGTTCGCAGCACTAATGCTGTGTTGCCAGGGTTTTCTCTCCGTTGTAAAGTTCAAAATGATGTAACCATACGCCCCCCTAGGCTTCTGAATGTACACCTTTGCACTGAGACTTAGATCTTTCGGCTGCATCTGTATTTTCTCTCCCTTGTGCCAGGCTGCGGGATGCCTTCAGCAAACCCGTCCCCTGGTGGCGCCCCAGGGGTGATCACTGTGTGTTATTTCTCCAATTAGGACTCAATGTTCCCTTGAGTGATTTATTCTGTTAGTCCTGGATGAGTGCCTTTTGTTTTTTCTACTTTCTCTACTGATTTGATTTTTGCCAGCCTCCTTTACAGGAGTGGAAAACAGAGCTGCCATTGGGCAAATTATTGGTGGACATTATTCAAATTGTATCTTAGTTTGTATATTTTAATTGAGGGCAAAGATTCATGAGGCAGTTTTCACTGCATGGCTGAAATACCCCTGAATATTAGCAAAGCCTAATTCCTTTACCTGTCTAGAGAGCCGTCTAAAGGAAGGGGCTCTGGCATCCCGACTGCGCATCCCCTCCGAGCCGTGTTGGCGCTTCTGGACGTTTTAATGGCCCCTTATGGTGCACAAAGAGGATGCGTTACTCCTAAAAGTAAAATGGACACATCGTCCCCTGGTTCTCCAATGCCGCGCCACAGAGTTGAAAAGCTTGATTACCCGAGACGCTCAACACCCCTCCTCTGTTCTTGGAACCACCATTTGTAGCGTAAAACTCTGCCCTTGCATCATTGCGCCTCACAGAAGTGAAACAAATGGATTTTAATGCAGCCACCTTCTATCATAGGTAGGTGGAGAGTTTTTGCCAGCCTGGAAAACTGCGCCTCTCCGCATTCACAGATCGATTTGAGCAGGTCAGCTCCCGCTGTTTTGGACAGTCCCACCAGTTCTCTGCCCTTCAGATTCTATAAGATGAAGAATAACTTGAGAAAACTCTGTCAGTCTCAAATTGATCACAGTAAGACTCAGAAATGCCGCAGCTTTTCTCATCATCCTGCATCAGGTATTCCTGATTATACATGGCAGGAAACCCCAGGAATTGTTACCATAGTCAGAAGTCCCAGCATAAGATAGGTCAAAATGCTACATTATTTATATAAAAATTCACTGACGGCTGTGTCGGGAACATAGATCTCCTGCTCATGCGCCAATGGGCTTTTTCTCAAGGGAAGTGCAACCGTACTGAACTTGCAAAGAAGGATACGAAGTATGGAATAGGTAGAATCCTACCTAGAGATACGATTTCAACAGTAGAACTTGACTTCAAGCCAGAAGCCCACGTCACTCTGTGCAAAGAAGGAAAGGCAACCCAAGGCTCTCAATCTGAACCAGCATCTGTATCCAGAGGATTGAGGTCTGGTGCATGACAGCAGCAGGAGGTAGGAAGAACTTCTACATGTGGTCGTGTTCAATGTCAGTGTCGTGGTCCAGGCTGGTGTTTCCCATATAAAGTGAGAGACACAAGAGCCAGGTACAGGGCTTCCCTGGTGGCGCAGTGGTTAAGAATCCGCCTGCCAATGCAGGGGACACGGGTTCGCGCTCTGGTCCGGGAAGATCCCACATGCCGTGGAGTAACTAAGCCCGTGCGCCACAACTACTGAAGCCCGCGTGCTCTAGGGCCCACGTGCGGCAACTACTGAACCCGTGTGCTGCAACTACGGAAGCCCACACGCCTAGAGCCCGTGCTCCGCAGCGAGAGCAGCCACCATGATGAGAAGCCCGCGCACCGCAACGAAGACCCAACACAGCCAAAAATTAATTAATTAATTTAATTAAAGGGGAATAAAAGGAGGAAAGTAAAACGGTAAAGTATCCAACAAAAACAAAAATTCATTAGCATCAACAAGCAAGGAAATTAGATATAACCTCATACCATCACTTAAAAAAAATCGTATCCAAAGAAAGAAGCAAGATTCCAGCATGCAATGTCTCTGGACAGCCTAGAAGCTCTCCACTTTCCTCTGACGCTCCCTGACACAAGCAGAATGAGGAGAGAAGTGGATATGACAGAAATCTGAAGAAATTGCACTAATAATTCTCAATCCAGGGAGAACTGGACTAAAATGGTGAGTAAGATTACAGGCACATATCAGTGAAACCCTGGGAAACAGAGGTCTCTCTAATCTCCTCAGTGCAACAGCAAAGATACAAGGAATTAAAGACCAGCAAGGCTAGTCGTCTTCAGGGCTTCCTACTGAATCTGAGAATCATTTGAAGGCCAGAGTTATTCCATCGTTGGAATAGAGTCACCTCTAACTAGTAGCATTAACCCCGTGGGAAAGAAATTAACCAGCTGCAGAGGGAGGAGGGCTCAGAGCCAAGATCAAAGCTGCACACCGCCCCCCTGAGCTCTCCTGGGCTCTGCCCTAGTGGGTTACAGAGGAGCAGATACAGCCCAGGGACACGGCTCTGTATCACGGCGCAGAGCGGAAGAAAACACGCCTTAGAGCGTGGTCGCCAATGCTATGACCATCAAAGTGTTAGCTACAAAGTCTGAAAGGACATCTCATATGAGCTGGAGGATGGATAGAAACCATAGCAACTATAAGGGCACTGCAGTTGGAAGGAAGGAGGGAAGGGGGGAAGGAGGGAAGGGGGGAAGGAGGGAAGGAGGGAAGGAGGGAAGGGAGGCAAGAAATGCTGTTACATGGCACTGTTTGCCTATGCAAATCCCACACTGAAAACTTCGATTTGGAAGAACTCCTTGATCTGCTTCTTTGTATAATCAAATTAAATGGTGCGGATTTTCATATAAATATGGATTTTCACACTTACATATTTTATACTGCTGTGGAAGAGGCATCTGACATTCAAACCACTCAAAGGTCAGCAGTATTTACCCGCAAAAAATGCCTTATTTTATTTTTAAAGTGCTATTATTTCAGAAGATAGTTGTCATACAGCCCTGGCCAAATTCCTTCCATGAATTCGATGGATAATCAACATTTCTGGTGTACCACAATTAATTCTGGATTTGGAAACATTTCAGAAACTGTACTATATACCCAGTTAACTGGCATAATCTGTCATCATTTCCTTCAAGACAAATAATCAGGAAAACTTAACCATGACGCCACATTGATGTTTTTCAGGATTCTTTCCGGGGATAAACATCTCCGACTTTGATAGACTCCTTTTCAAGGTGGTACCAAGACTACCTCAAAGTTCAGCAGCAACAATCATGGTTTTGTACCAGTTCACTGAAATGAGATTCACTGCACTTCATCATTCCCCACAGTGGGTCCTTATTGACTGCAGCTCATTCTGCCCCCTCACCTTCGAGAAAATAGCCAAGATGACAGGACCACACAGACTGCTCAGAACTCGCGCAAGCACGCTGCAGAAGAGAGGGACCGGTCACCTTGATAGGTTTCTCATCACTCAGCTTGTCATTCCGTGTTTGTCCACCATATAGTCCTGTTGACTTATTAACGGAGTGATTTCTAAAGACTTGCCTTTAAACTCTTGAACCAGCTAAAGGCTTAAAGAGAATGAGAACATATTCTTAATGGTTTTTGTTTGTTTGTTTGTTCGCCTGTATCTACTCACTTCACCCTTTTAGTACAAGATTTAGTGCTTTCTAAAACTGGATCACCGCTTTTCTGCCCTCAGGTGTCTGGAGTGACAGTGACCTCGTGGTGTCTCCATGGCGGTCACCTCGAGTTATTCTCCAATAGGAGAACAGAGAACAGAAAAGACATTCACTACTTCTCATCTAATGCCGTCCAGCATAAAGATTTTTCTCTAAACTTTTCAAGGATTTGTCAAAAGTACAAAATGAGGGAAACAATGACTTTTTGTCAGAGGGCTACAATACTTTGAGAGGCGTATTAGCCAGGGCCAGAGCGGGAAACAGGTAACATACTCAAATTAGGGTTATTCGAGGTAGGTTGAATAAGAAACTAATTGCAATGGTGTGAGCGGGAAGCAGGTATAGCTCTAGAGATGTGCAGTAGCTTGAAACTAGTAACCATGGAAATGTAACCACAACCTCATCTCAAAGGGCTGAGAGGAGGGAGAAGTTACTGGAAATCAGATGAGCATATGTGGAGAGAGTTTTCAGAGAGTCCCATCTTGAGAGAGGCAGTGACCTCCGTGGAAAGACGCATCAGCCCCAGGCAGCCCTGCAGGGCTGGACCTGGGGAAATAGGCATCCTGTCCGGACTCTCTTTATCCTCTGATCTGCTGACTCTCCATAGGTTGGATCAACTAGAACCTGGAAGGGAGTCCAGGGATGTGGTGCAACCAGTGAGCCTTCCAGAGTGACAGGGAGGGCCAGTGGGTGGAGGGCGGGTCTGCAGAGTGACAGGGAGGGCCAGTGGGTGGGGGGCGGGTCTGCAGAGGCTAAAAAAGGGGGCTTTGCAAGTACATACAGTGTAGAGGCAGCCCTGCAAATGGACAGCATTAAGGATCGAGCAGGCGGTGACAGGATGTGTGGCAGAGATCAGGGCTCGGTCCTTTGGAGTCCCTGCCACCTCCTGAGTTTTGGGTGCAATTACACTCAGATAACAGCGTATCATAAATAATCGTATTAACAAAAACCTGTTCAATCTCTCTCTCTATGATTTACTGAGACCTGCTCAAAAAAAGATTCAGGTCGCCACTTGGAAATTAAGTTGGTGCTGTCTGCAGCCAGGGACAAAACTAGGGATGTGCACCTGACTCATTACGTTCCAATGAGGCAGTGTGAATTGCAGACTGATTAGGGCCCAGGTCTAGGTCAAAGCAAGGTCAAAAGGAAGATGTCAATTATTGTGGGTGTACATTTATATCTCTACCTACATATCCGTGATATTTCTACAGCTAGATTTATTAAATATTCTATCTTTGTTTCCCTTTGCTCTCTCTTTATGATACCATTGAAATAGAACAGCTTACTGTCTTGAAGAAATAAACGATCATCCCTCACATATATTTATTCACATTTATTACATTTTGAGGCTGTTTGTGTGTGTGTGCTTTTTTCCCTTTTGGGTATCAAAACGATATAATAAGCGTTTGGCGTTATTTTAGACTCTAAGCTCCTAGGAGACGGGACCGTAGCAGACCTCTCCCACCTGTATCACCAGCGACAGAGCACTTTTGCACTCACCACACAGAGCTCTCAAAGATGCCGACAGATACCTACAGGCTGACTTGTTTACCAAAACTCTCCATACACATTTAAGACATCCTGTCAGTTTGGGTTCCCAAATCCATCACTTACGTGATCTCTGATTTCTATCTGAGGCGGGCAAGACAGTGTATCAACCTGCTTATCTTTACTCTAAATCTAGTCCGTAGGAAATGAACACATCCAAGAACATGCTCTGAATACAAATCAAACTCCCAGAGGTTTAATACCCAGATTTCGTCCTGTTGTTTGTATTGTTTAGGAATATATGCAGGTGTAATAAATCAGACTCTGAAAGAAATGAAAGAGTGTCCAACATTAGTAAAGTGCTGTTATCTTGGCCTGAGACATAGGAAGACTAGGTTCTAGCTTTTGATTTTTCGGTAATTAGCCGTCTTGCCCTGTGAAAATCATTTAACTAGTCTGGGAGTCTGATGCTAATTGAGGGGAGTGGGTGGATGGGTTAGTAGATGAGCTTTAATGCTATTTTCAGCTCCAAAGTTATATTTGTAACATAAATTAAATGACAATAAGAGAAATGCATGCAAAACGAGTGCTATTTCTTAAAGAGACATTAAGAAATAGCAAAAAATACTTAAGTCATCAGATGTTGATAATTATAGGATGCCATCCAGAGTCCTAGATGAGTCCGTAACGGTGAAAGCTCAGGAAATACCTGCCTTGTCGAGTGAATGGGTAACATCCTTCCTGATGGATGTCAAAAATCAAGCAATGAAAAAAGCATTGGGTAATGGATGAGCCTGAAATTAAACCCAAGATACTGGTGGAAAAGATGACTAATGACGTGAATGTCTCCAGTTTTTGTCAGGGAAATGCCATGGCATCCTTGCTAAACAGGTAGTGCAAGCCCGGCACTGAAGCCCACGAGCTAGGCTGGAAAAAACAGACCTGCTGCACCCACACCCAGTCGATTCAGAAAGGTGCTGGGAAGGATGTGGGATAGTGGATTGGATGTGCGGAGGGGGCTTCAAGACACCTCATTTTGTTCAGAAAAAAGCTCCACTTCTTTAGAGAGAGAAAAATGTCGTTATCCAAAAATGAAACACTTACACATCCAGAACCTGCATGATTTAACCACAGATCAAAAATTTAGACAAAAAACCAGATCCTACAGTATTTATCTTTCTCTGTTTGACTTATTTCACTTAGCATAATGCCTTCAAGGTCCATCCATGTTGTAGCGAATGGCAAGATCTCCCTTCTGTTGATGGAGGAATAACATTCCATTGTATATATCTGTTCATCCACTGATGGACATCTGGGCCATTTCCATGTCTTGGCTTTTGTAAATAATCCTGCAGTGAGCATGGGGGTGCAGATATCTTTTCAAATTAGTGTCTTCGTTTCCTTCCAACAAATAACCAGTCGTGGCATTGGTGGATGATAGGGTAGTTCTACTCTGTTCTTTTTGAGGAATCTCCATACTGGTGAAATGTGCGAAGGTGGTCAAAAGGTACAAGCTTCCAGTCATAAAGTAAGTCCTGGGGATGTAGTGCACGGCACGATGACTAGAGTTAATAACACTCTACATCTGAAAATTGCCAAGAGCGTAAATCTTAAAAGTTCTCCTTGCAAGAATAAAAACTGTAACCATGTGTGGTGATGGGTGCTAGCTGGACTGTCCGTGGTGATCATTTTACAGTATATACAAGTACCAGATCATCATGTTGTACGCCTGAAACTAACATAAGATTACGTGTCAATTACGTATCAGTAAAAACAGAAACAGATCAACAACCAAAATAAGTGGAGATCCATGTATGGTTTTCTAAAAATCCATGAAGGGTATGCAGTTTCAGAGTCTACAGAAGCCCCACATTGTCCGTTATTTCCCCACCCTCTCCTCCCACACTCTGACATTACTTTGCTTTACAAATTAAGCCCCCGGGAGCACTTCTTTTCTCTCTCTTTCCAACTTACTCCCTTTCTCTCTATTCCTCAGTTACGTGGCTCAGAGTAACTTTTGTTAGGCATGAAGGGGTATCTCCCATTCAGGAGGTGGGGGGAGAAGGGGCACCGGGGTGGCCCTTCAGGGTTCCCTTTGGTGGGGTGGGCTAGTGGAGGATGGAAGACTGAACACCATTCTCTGACCTTTAGGTTTTGAGTATCCCAGCAGGAAACTTAATTCAGCCCAAATGGTTCAAACAAAGAGACGCTAATAAAACGATCAGATACTAGACAGGGACACGTGAGTAGGTTCAAGGAAAAACAAGGGATATTGGGGCACCCGGGGACCAGTAGTTACCCTCCCTGGAGCTGTGGGCACAGTGGGAGCTGGAGCGGGGAGTGAGGGCTGCCCGGCAGGAGAGGTAACCAAGGAAAGACCGAGCTGCTGGCAGAGACACAGGCTCGGTGCAAAGAGATGTGAAGAGGAGGGAGCCGCCACCATTCTCGGGCCCTTGCTTCCCGGTGGCCATCTGGTAGGACAATCCAGGCAGGGTCAGCCACCAGGACCCAGAGCAGGGAGGGCGGAGTGAGGGGCACACAGAGGTGGAGGTAGACAGAGTTACCCGCCCAGATGTCTCCCCTCTCAGCCATTACTGCTCGGCCACAAATCCTGCCCACCTCGGTCACAATCAATGCTCTCCCGTACAGTAGAATCCTTGTTCTTCTCCTCCATCCCCTTCCTGTGATCCTGGGCCCAGATCTCAGTCTGGACTTGAGGTCAAGCACCGAGAGGATTCCTCTGACGGCAAGTGCAGGAGGCACTGCGTGTGCAGCCTGGCCTGGGGACCACGTATGTGACGGTCACCACCTCCTGGTCCCACCAGCTGTCCAGTGGTCCTGCAGCCGGAGTCCAGGGGAGTCCCCAGGTATTGCTTTTTTTTTATAAGATTCTGTTTTTCAGCATGCTACTTTGTGGCAAGGCGAGTTTGCAAGGCCCTGAATCAACTCCTTTGTCCTCTAGGGTTTAGGGGGACAGAGCTTAGAGCTCAGACAGTGTGGAATTTCCATCAGGCTGAGGAGGAATGCAGGCCTGCAGCTCAAGGGAGCTCACAGGCGCTCTAGCTTGGGACTCACATCAACACTCTGTCATCTTACCGCGTGTGCTGAGATTTGAGGGAGCTGGTCTGGGTTCCCCAAGCATTATTCACAATAATATTTCTCTGGAGAAAAATAAATTTCTGGTTCAAAGCAAATGATGTTTTGGAATCACCTCCCACTAGATTTAAAGTTGGCCATCACATGTTCTAAAATAAATAGGGTGAAAATTTTAATCTGAAATAGGGAAGAAACGAGGGAGAATGTTTAGGGTTAGTGAATCCGTTTACTTGCCAAATTCTACTCTGAAAATCTTAACGTGGGCTCGAATTCACTAACACTTGATTCCTGAAAAGCATGAATTTTACTTAAAAATTCACTTTGAATTTTAAGTGTCTCTCCTTTTATTGTGTCTGTATCCAGTGTTTTACAGCTAAAAAGAACTCTGTGCTTCAGCTCTCGGAGCTTTTTCTGAAGCAGCACGGCTGTAGCGACGCTGGACCGGTTGTTCTTCTCCAGTCACAGGGATGCTCTCGTCAGCCTTAGCTGGTCTGAAAGGGCCTCGTGGGAATTCCTGCCAGGAACGTCCATTAGCATTTCCACCTGCTACGTTCTCCACCTCTGAAATTCTTTAAAGACTGTTTCCCCTTTGTTTTGTTTTGTCTTATTTTTAAACCTACATCATCTTATCCTGAGTGAGTATCTCGGCCACCTTACTTTCCTCTTAGGTCTTCAACAACTGCTTCTCGTGTCATGGCCAGATCCCTTTTCCCCACACGCTGACCCCAATGTGGATGACCCAGAGCTCTCCCCTCCCTTCCCCCCTTTCATCCCTGCACACCCCTCCACCCCACGCCCACAGACCCTCCCTGCTTCTTGGCCTCTGGCCTTGGCCTTTTTTGCTTCACCCTCATCTTCCCCACGTTCTGGAGATGTCTTCTGTCATAGTTTCCTAGGGCTGCTATAACAAACGACCACAAACGTGGTGGTCTAAAAGACTGCCAATTTGTTCTCTTACAGTGCTGGGGACTAGAAATCTGAAGTCAGTCTCCCTGGGTCAAAAGTCCCTCCTGAGACCCCCTGGGGGACCTGTGTCCTCGCCTTTCCAGATGCAGAGCTGCACTCCCCGTATTGGGGGCCCCTCCTCCGCCACAGCTGCCCACAGCTCAGCATCTTTACGTCTCCCTCCGCGGGGCTGGCCTCACTGCCGTCTCTCTTCTGTGTGTCCCTTCTCCCTTTGCTCTGTCTTACAAGGACCCGTAACAGCCCACCCTGACCACTGGGGATAAACCCGGGATCTCCAGATCTCACACTTAATGACATCTGCGAATCTTTTTATTAAACCATATAAAGTAACGTTTACAGGTTCTAGGGCTTAGGACGTGGACATCTTTGGGCTGTTTTGCCAGCCTTCCCTGAGGGCAGTTTTGAGCATCCCAAGTTCAATGCACGTGACCGATGTCACTACAATCTCATATTGTGAAGACAGTACTTCTATGAGGCCTTTCTGCCTCCTGGCTTGAGACCTGGGTCAGCCTCTCCTCCCCCTCCCCTTCTTCTGCGCGACGCTCACGTCCAGACCCACAATCACACCTTCCTGCTACTGCCCCTGCTCCCGCTGCTACCAACTTAGCACAGGCCCTGCTTCTGCATTCTTGGCCCGCTGCAGTAAACTCTCCCCAACCCAGCTGCGGACATCCCTCCTCCCAGTGGACGCCACTGCTGGAAAAAACATCCCTCGATCACCATTCCAATCACGGCACAAAACAACCTACCTGCTGCAGCCTCAGGGTCCTCGTTCTGCCAGACGAGGCTCAAATCTCTGAGTCTGGTACCCAACCATCCCATCCCGTCCTTTAACCTGTTACAAACCTATCCTTCTAGCTAAACCCTATCGCCAAACCAAACTGGAATTGCCATTTTCCAATTTTTGTCCATCCAAATCCTCCATTCCTGATGCCCCCTCCTCCTGGAAGCCTCCCCTGATTACTAAGCAAGCAACGCTTTCTCCTTCCTCTGAACAACCTGGTTCTTATTCACACATTTCTCATATTGCTCTGCACTATAGTTATTTGTGTCGCGTTTTTCTCTTAGGTGGTTTCAGGTTCTGTGGACGATGATATGATAACAGACTTCCACTGTCGCTTTGTAAAATGCTGGCTTACACGTAGTAAATGTGTATGAAAACTCTTGTTAAGTAAACCAGTGAATTAGAAAGTGATTGGTTTCCCCTTTGGCTCTTTCTAACTGAGTCTTAGCCCTGTTTACTGCTCTGGCCACCTTGGTGACAGGTCACTCGTTTCCATAAAGCCAAGAGATGCTGTGCTTAGAATTTCTTTGAATATGACCTTGAGCTTAGCTGGAAAACAGAGTGAGGACACTTACAGAGGCCTCGCTTCAGCTGCCAGGTCTGGGGGGAGCTTCCAGTTATTGGTAGTCCCTGCACTGTCCTCAGAGTGCATGACTCCCCCGAAACGGCCTTTGCTAAAATGGAACGTGAAAAATTACTCTTCCATTTGCTGAACTTCAGCAGCGATTATAGTCACTTATGTGTGATGACACAGACGTCGAATAGCTGTTCTTTGTAAATGAAAGCATATGACCAGGAAAGAGGGCCATTACACAGGAATTATACTCTGGGCTTCATGTTAAATCCAAAATCAAATTACAGTTTAATCAAAAATTTCATAGTAATTGCAGCATTTTTAAAAAGGAGTGACACAATTATTTAGGCAGAGTGATGGAGAGGATTAATAAATCCAATATGCATATGGGGGAAGAAAGGAAAGAAGAAAAATTGCCTCTCTTTCCTTCTTATTCAGAAGTGTTCAAAGCAGCAGTAATATTTGAGTATGACGCTCCCATCCCCCTGGTTGCCTCTCATGGTAGGAAAAACAATTAGTCATTTGACATGGAACTTTAAAACAAGTTTACACCTTATTATACACAAATGAAGACGGTGTAGTGCTTAGTGCAAAGTCAAGGACAATGGGATTTGCCTTTGGGGAAGCCCAGACCTCTTCCGTCTGATGGTCATTCCCCCCACGTGGCAGCTGAGCACGTGAAAGGTGGCCAGTCCGAAAGGAGATCTACTGTGAATATAAAATGCACACTAGACTTTGAAGACATGGTATGAAAAAAAAAGTAAAATATCTCATTAATTCTTTTTTTGTATTATTACCCTTGAAATTATAGTATTTGGGATGTATTGGGTTACGTAAAACATATTTTAAAAATTAATTTTACCTATTTCTTCTTGCTGTCTTAATGTGGTTCATGTTATATTTCTGCTGGCCTGGACCACATAGTTCATTGAAACTATCCTCAACAGACAATTCTTGGTCTTACGGAATTATGAATTCATGAAGTGCTTCAAAAACCCATTGGAAAGGCCAAAAATGAACATCATGAAATGAGAAATAGGAATCAGACTCGTGAGCTGTTTGTATATTTTGGAAAATTATATATATATATATATTATATAACTGAGTCACTTTGCTGTACAGAAGAAATTAACACAACAATGTAACTCAACTGGACTTCAATACAATTTTTTAAAAAAGAAATCAGATTACAGCCAAGTAAAACCGACCATGTCTCCGAGCTTGGTTACATCCTTGAAGAACGTTTCCCACATTCTGTAGCACACCCTCCCACTTGACCCTCGCAGACTCACGAGCTGGTGAGCTCACCCCAAACACAGGTGAGATCACTGAGGCTTACCAAGGAGGACTGGCTGAGGGCCACATCGTCAGGGGCAAAGCTGGGCTCCAAACCCAAACCTCTGTCTCTGAGTTCTTTGTAACTGGGACTAAAATTTCATCACATGCTGTTTTCATCAAGATTCTCCATTGAAACAGAACCAATGGGACCAGAGAAGAGCAAGCACAGAGGTGTTGAAGGATGCGGCGGCTCCCCAAACAGAATGCATGTCTCACAAAATGCATATATGTGTGTGTGTGTGTGTGTGTGTGTGTGTGTGTGTGTGTGTGTGTGTGTGTGCGTTTCTGCTGGCCTGGACCACGTGCTCTTCATTTAACCATCCCCAACATACAATTCTTGGTCTCGCTGAATTATGAATATATACACATATACATACATACACATTTGCATATACAGTGTGTGTGTGTAATGGTAAACTGTTAAGATGATGGTTAAGGTGATACACATATTAAATCTCTGAGGTGGAAAGACAAAACCTTAAACGATAACAGGGAATTCCCTGGCGGTCCAGCGGTTAGCACTCAGCACTTTCACTGCCATGGGCCCAGGTTCAGTCCCTGGTCCAGGAACTAAGATCCCCGCAAGCTGCACAGCGGGGCCAAAAAAACCAAAAAAAAGTTTTTTAAAAATAACAACAAAAGCAAAACAAAACAAAAGCTCCAGTGCGACAAAAGCTAGAGGTGTCATTTTTTTCTTTGACAAGAAGAGGTGCTTTCAGAAAGTAAAACTAATATCGATGCTTAAATTTCCTTTTAGTGGTTAGAGAGTAAAAAGTGAAAAGGAGGACGCTCTAGCGAAGACGGTTGGCTTCTGTGAGTCTTAATGAGCTGCTCTCTACTGCAGCCCTAACCAGGTCATTATTCCAACAGGCTTTAGAAACCATCACTCGACTGGATTGGGTTATTTGGCGGGTGGCAAATACGTTAAACCATCTGAGACAGAGCCTTTACGGTCATTCTGATTCCAGAATTCTGTTCTACCATTTGTCATTCACTGCTGCCGGTCTAGAGGCGTAAACTAGGCGTCTTCTGCTCCATCCAGCAGTGAGTTCATTCAGCCCAGAGGTGACATTTTTTCAGCATCGACACAGAGGCAGACGTATCTGGAAACTGCTGAGAGGGGATATTCAGAAGTGCCGAAACAGAGCTAGTGTCTCAGGGTTTTTTTTGAAAGTCTGACTCGGGATCAGGTGTGTCTGTAATAACTTGTTATATGTGAGACTCTGCGATCTCTTCACAAATTATCAAGAGGCAACTTTCAGCCTCTGCTGTGAGCAGGGCAGGTTACTCTGCTGAGAGCCGTAGGATTTCAAAGCCTTCCCATTTCTCTGCCTGGAAAACAGTCATCAACCTGGATCCTCCTCGAATGTGCCAGAAAAGAACTGCTTTCTTCCCAGCCTTTTCCACTCACAGCCCTTTGCACATACCTTAAACAGAGCACCGCCATTCTGCAGCATGACATCACTCACAGGCAAAGTCTTCTCTTAGTTATGTAGGTATTCCCAGATCTTGGAGTTTCTGGTTTTCTCAATATTTAGATACAGTAGAATTCTGTGAGGTTTTTTTTTTATTAATTGGAGAATTAAAAAAAGTAAAAATGGGTAGGGAGATCAGAATATGTGAAGGAAATTTTCACATCATATAGCATCTAGAAAAAAATGTTATTTCTTTTCTTTAGGAATATTAATGTCTAGCAGAGAAATAGGAGAACGTGCTGTCCTTCCTTCAGAAATTATAGTCACTAACAAAACAATGATAAATGAACAGCTAAGACATAGAATAGTTGCTACAAGTTTACAATGTGGCTTATTTTAGGGCAATCCCTTGTAACCGCCTTATGAAGCAGGTGTAATTATCCCCATTTAACAGATAATAAGCAAAGGCTCAAAACTCTCATGGCAAGTGTGGAGTCCCTGGGCTTTGAATACAAGCCACCACGTGGCTTAAGCCCCACATGTGGGAAAGGCTCAATCGCGTTTTGGATGAATTGCAGAATGAGAGCATGGGAAACCTTGAGCTGCGTGGGGAACTAAATGTGATTCATTCTCTCCTTTTGACGTGGGAGCAACACGCCAGCAGGAAGGAAAGAAGGTGACCTCATCACATTTCCTGGGACAAGGCTACTGACGGATCTTCCAACAAATGAATTAACTGTGTTTGCTGGCCGGAGAGCCCTTGTCTGTGGGGTGCTTTCATCAGGAGGTACCTGGCTGTGTAGGATCACGCATGGTAAGGAGCTCTGAGTTTAGGAAACATAGCTCCCTTTAAAATGTAACTCTCTGAATATCCCTGAATATAAGTAGCTATGCAGCTGTCTGAAAAGACTTCAGCATAACATAAACATGTGTTACGTGTGAGTGACGTGAATTCACACATCCCTTGGAGACCTCAGATGTCAGTCTGAGTCAGAGCAGGATATAACTCTGCAAAAACAAAACAGTAATAGAAGGTGCTCTGAAGGTCCCAGACTCCATTCTTCATCTGTGTTTTGCATTTACTTGAGTTCTTGATATTATTAGTGCGGCTTGACACTGGGTAAGAGCTCTGATTCGTGCGCGTCTGATTGACATGAGCCGTGAGCTTCCTGTCATCTAAGTTACACAGCATTTACAAAGCACTCACGCGCTATGCAGCATTGGGCATGCTGTTAACATTGACATATGGGTGTGTCTAATGGAAACAGGTCTGCTAAATAAAAGATATCTTTAGCTACTTCCACGTAGACTATGAGTTTCCAACTATGACTGAACATTAGAATCATGTTGGAAGTTTTTGAAGAAATAAACGGTCGTTGAGCCCTACCCCAGAGCATCTGTGCTAGTTACTCCCCAGGCTCTGTCCTCTTCTTCTTGCACAGAAGTTACAGTCAGGATATGCTGCACAACTGGGAATATACTTCCCTGACTTCTTTGGCAACCAGGTGAGTGCAGCCAGCTAGTGGAATGTGGACAGAAGTGACACGTGTCACCTCGGTCCCTTCACGCACTGTGCCTCATCTAGGCAACCTTTTCCTTGGCTGACCAGTACCTGGACATAGACGTCTACCCTTGATCATGCAGGTGGTTAAAGAGGCTTCATCCGACCGTAACTAGTAGCCACACGCGGCTATCTAGATGTAAATGAACTAAATTAAAATTAGGGATTAAATCAAGCTAACAGCTTGGCTCTTCGTCACACTCGCCATAGTTCAAGCACTAAGGTGAGTGGCCACCATCGCTGGAGAACACGAATACAGAACCTTTCCACCACGGCAGAAAGTTCTCTGAGTACCACTGCTCTAGGAGGTGGATTAGCCACGTGATAAAGAGTCTGGGTCCACGTGGACCGACCCCCCGCCCAGGCTGATCTAGACCTTTGAGCTGCCGTATGAATGAAATAAACTTTATTAAGCCACAAAATCGGGGCCCTGTTGGTTATAGCACTTCTGCCCACCTTAATGTTTAAACCTGTATAAGCTCATTTTCTAGGGACAATGTCTATATTTCACTATCAAAAAAATACAAGCAGGATGAAGCTAATGTACAGTTAAGATGGAGCACTGCAGATGTGTTCTTTATCTTTTCCTGCTTTTTATCACCAGCACCTAACACAGGGCTCTACAGGAGAGGCGGTGCCTATTTACGGTGTGAGAATGATGGTAGTTACGGCGAGTAAAGCAGGGCTTACCTGTCTGTGTCATAGGGCTACTGCATCTCTTCAGGAGACACTGCAGTGCCGGAGTTCAGTTTCCTCTGCATCCTCCTCTGTTATTCCCACCAGTGTCAGCAGAGCCCCCTCTCTTAGGCTGCGTCACGCTGCAGTTGATTTTGATTTACCTGACATTTCCTCACGCATAAAAACTCCTTTGAAGTTTTTATAACCACAGAATGCAATTTTAGTAAATCCTCTTTTTATGGCAACCTTGCCCCGCAAACATCAGTGGCTTTCTTCAATGTATGTGAGAGCAGTGACTCAGCAAAGTAGCAGAGGGGCAGCTCCAAGCTCTTATCCCCACGAAGCATCAGAAGACAGAAAGAAATGGTCAGAAACGACTTTTCAGAGCTCCAGGAAACAGCACCGTTTGCAGCAACCAAGAGGAATACGAAAATGGTAGGAGAGCCTAGTGGCATTTTCACCTACCTTTCCCCCTCCTTACAGTGTGTCCCTATTACTACACAGTGCAAGGATTTACATGTTCATCCTGGGGGGAGGTGCCCAATACAACTCCTAGCCTACAAAATGTTCTTATAAGTAACTGTTGGATTAAATAACACATAAATGCGAAAATATTGACTAAACTACAGATACACCCATTCTGAGTCTCAAAGGAGCAGCGAATACACGTCAAATCAGCTCATGCTGTCATCTGGTTCCCTCCCTCCTCCTTCCCTCCCTTTCCTCTCTCTGTATCACTCTCCACTCTCTCTCTTTGTCTCTGTCTCTCTCTGACTCTCTGTCTCTCTGTTTCCATCTCTGTCTCTCTCTGTCTCTCTCTCTGTCTCTCTGTCTGTCTGTATCTCTCTCTCTCTCTCTCTCTCTCTCTCTCACACACACACACACACACACACACACACACACACACACACATTTTATTCCTTGCCTAATTCTTCCAATTCCATTCCAAGTACGACAATGGTAGGATCATAGGAAAAATTAGAAAAGCATAGTTGGACATGGAATAAAATTCTGAAAGAGCAGCCTTGTCAAAAAAGGAGCATTTTAGAAGCTCAAGACAGAAGATGATTAATGTCCAAAGACCAAAAGTCATATTACGGTGGAGATGAGAGCACCTGAAACCTCACTTGTGGCCAGAAAACACAAGAGAAAATGGGAACGGTGTAAGAGCAGTGACTACAAACTTGGAAAGGAAAACCAGGAAGCTTTCGAAGCTATGACACTGAGGGTTGAGGGGAAAGTCTATTCCACTGTAGTTAGTACCCGACCTGTGAAATGCAGTCACTTGTAATATCAGACAAAAATAACAATAGCACCCAGAGATATAAAGTGAATAGCAGGGGTTAGATGAGATACTATTATATCCTTATACAATTCCAGCAAGGTGCCGAGCTCATAATAAAATTCAATAAATATTTGATGATTGACTGACATTTCAGTTCGTGAATCCTGAAAAGGTGATGAAGACATTTATTCAGGGCCCAAGGAAAGGACAAGTAAAAGCTCTTGGGGAGAAACGATGACTTATGCTGGCACTGGGGCAATAATACACCGTGTGGAAATTGAGAAAGGAAAATTGTGGAGGGGAAGGAAGAGGACAGAAAGCCACCCTGGGAGTCCCGGGATGGGACAGGGGCAGTGTTAGCATCCTGGAGAAGGAGGTGAGAACTTGATGAATCTGTCCAAGGAAAAACACTGAATAAAGTTAAGGCCGGTGTTGTTGAAACAACGAAACATAGTCACAATTATAACACATGTAAGCATAATTGCCAGAGAACTACACTTCAGGAAGTTTAGGAAGGAGGCTGATGGACTATGGCAAAGGATGTTATTGGACATCCTGCTTTATTTCTGAAGACTTTGAAAGATATGAGTTAATATTCTAAAAAGAGAATAAGCAGATTGAGAGAAAATAGGCTTATTTTTCAGCTTTTAAAATAATAACTAATTCATCTTTGCAATAACAATCTTTCCTTCCACAGATTCAGAAACACTGCTGAATATAGATTATAATGAATTGGGAGAAAATACAAAATGTATCAGCATAATTAATAGCAGTAACAAAAATATTCAATTAGAGCCTTTTCTAAAGAATGTAGAAGACAGATTAATATTGGAATTCTAAGGATTCCTATTTCTTCCTTTCTTTTTTTTTTTTTTTTTTTTTTTTTGCAGAGTTTGGGTTCTTTGTTTAAGAAGTATTACTGCTTACGGCAAAAAGCAAGCATGTTAAACCCTCGGGGATAACGTTATGCTTCTGTAACATGATGCATGCCTGGTGCAGAGCAGAATCAGGATGTCCTGAAACTGTATCAAAAAATAATCTTTCTTATAAAAATATATATTTTTGAAAAAGTATCAATATAAGTACGAAGTCCTCCTGCAGTTATTAATATGGCACTACCATAGTTTTGCTTTAGTTCTTGTTGTTTAGGAAGCTGTGTTGTCAAAATCGGTTAAGGAGTCAGTGCTCCAGTTTCACTTACAGCTGCAGGAAGCCTGAGCTGACCTGAGGTCTGGGGTTAACAACGAGCTTAATTTACTTGCACCGGAGCTGCGTGGAAGGTCTCATCACCCAGCAAGCTCTGGAAGATGTCAGTTGAGTAAACCAGACCAAAACGCTAGGGGTGCTGCGTGTGTGTGCTTTAATAATGTAGGGGACAGACAGGAAAATCACAAACGAAGCAAAATCCAAGGAGTCCAAAATCCATCTCTGTGGCGCTCAGACAGCTGTTCTGGGGATGTTAAGTTAACATTATTTTGGAGAAGCAAAAAGAGTAAATATCAATAAAGTGCCTGGGAGTAGAACTGAGGGTGTCGTGGAACCTTATGACAGGTAACTTCTTCATCCGTACTCCACATTTTTTTGTTGTTGTTTTGTTTTTTGTTTTTTTGTTTTTTTTGCGGTACGCGGGCCTCTCACTGTTGTGGCCTCTCCCGTTGCGGAGCACAGGCTCCAGACGCGCAGGCTCAGCGGCCATGGCTCACGGGCCCAGCCGCTCCGCGGCATGTGGGATCTTCCCGGACCGGGGCACGAACCCGCGTCCCCTGCATCGGCAGGCGGACTCTCAACCACTGCGCCAACAGGGAAGCCCCGTACTCCACTTTTACACACTCAACTCTTTCTTTCTTCTTTTCTTTTTTTTTTAAGTATACGTGATTTACAATGTCGTGCTAGTTTCAGGTATACAGCCCAGTGATTCAGTTGTATTTGTTTTCAGATTCTTTTCCATTATAGCTTATTACACGATATTGAATATAGTTCCCTGGGCTATACAGCAAATCCTTGTTGTTTATCTGTTTCATATATAATAGTGTGTATCTCTTAATCCCATACTCCTAATTTATCCCTCCCTTCCTCTTTCCCCTTTGGTAACCATAAGTTTGTTTTCTATGTCTGTTAGTCTGTTTCTGCTTCGTAAATAAATTCATTTGCATTATTTTTTTAGAGTCCACATATAAGTAATATCACATAATAGTCGTCTTTCTCCATCTGACTTACTTCACTTAGTACGATATCCATGTTGCTGCAAATGGCAATATTTCATTCTTTTTTTAAAAGTTTTTACTTTATTTTTAATAGATCTTTATTGGAGTATAATTGCTTCATAATACCCTGTTAGTTTCTGTTGCACACCAAAGTGAATCAGCCATATGCATACACATGTCCCCATATCCCCTCCCTCTTGCGTCTCCCTCCCACCCTCCCTATCCCACCCCTCTAGGTGGTCACAAAGCACCGAGCTGACCTCCCTGTGCTATGCGGCTGCTTCCCCCTAGCTATCTAGTTTACATTTGGTAGTGTATACATGTCGATGCTACTCTCACTTCACCCCAGCTTACCCTTCCTCCACCCCGTGTCCTCAAGTCCATTCTCTATGTCTACCTCTTTATTCCTGCCCTGCAACTAGGTTCATCAGTACCTTTTTTTTTTAGATTCCATATATATGCATTAGCAAACGGTATTTGTTTTTCTCTTTCTGACTTACTTCGCTCTGTATGACAGACTCTAGTTTCATCCACCTGACTGCAAATAACTCAATTTCGTTTCTTTTTATGGCTGAGCAACATTCCATTGTATGCATGTGCCACATCTCCTTTCTCCATTCATCCGTCGATGGACACTTAGGTTGCTTCCATGTCCTGGCTATTGTAAATAATGCTGCAATGAACACTGAGGTACATGTCTTTTTGAATTATGATTTTTCTCAACTCTTTCTTAAATAAACCCATCAAAAAGGCTGTGAGGCATCTAGGGGAATGGAAACAATCCCAGTGAACCAGACTGTTCTTTTATGAAACATTTTGAAACTTGTTTCATGATTTATCCTCTTTGCCTCGTGTCTCTATGTCTCTTCCAAATCCCTGTTTATAGCTTTTTGTCTTAAACCACTTAAAATTACATCTCTACTTTGTCAAAAAGCAATATCAAAGGTTGGTGAGGGTTTAAGACTGTATTTTCTGAAGAGGTAAGATAGTAGCCATTCAAGGTCAGGCCTCAAAATTCCTGGTTCTTCTACCCATCACCTAGGGGACATCTCTCCTGAAGGTTCTGTGATGCACCATCTGGATTCATTAAGAAACAGTTTCCATTTTCCAAGTTATGAACAAAGAGCTAAAATTGCCTCTTTTCTAACGAATCCCAAGTAATTTTTCATGCTTTAGCTGTTGCATTTACTCATAAAATTGCAGGATATGTCAAAGAACCGACTCTGCATGTTTCATACCATAATAAAACAAACCCGTTCACTATTATAGGCCATTTTTATGAATCCAGGATGTAGCCAAAGGAACAGAAAAGTGCAGCAAAACAAAGAAGGTCACTGGAGGTTCAATGATATCTCCAGGACCTGGGAACAATCTTGCCTACCATCTTTGTAAAAAGACATGCTGATCGCAGACACATCGCTACAAAGAGTCTAAAAAAATTGTCAAAAATGATTTGGAAAATATTTTCTTTGAAAACTCCTTTGCTATATGGGTCGAAACCCATTTTTTCACAGTGGTTAAGACTTTCGGGTTCTTAGACCTGGTGCCACGCCCCACTCGGTGCCTTCCTAGTTTAACTCCCAAGACTCTGACTGACCACACGTGGAACCTGTCTATTCGGAGGGATACAGGACAGGAAGCCCAGCCCACCAGGCACCCTCCTCGGTGGGGCAGTCGTCACAACAGTCCACTTAACCCTCTGGAATCTGCTCTCCCCGGCTCTCCAGGTGATGGCTCACCTGTCAGAAAACAGGACTCACCTCACACTGACCGAGCACAGGGCTTTCCAGCCTAGAAGACTCAAGCTGCACAGGAGCCAACACTTTTGTGACAATTCCATGGGCGTAACCTCCAGGGTCTCTGCAAGAAATGTGCCCGGTTCCGAGTGTAGAGTAGGGAAGCCCAACACTGATTTCCCATAAGGTATTTATAGTCCAAGTGCATTTGCCAGTCGGGGCTCATTTGGACCCCAAGAAATGTTGCTTGTAATGCATGATCCAATTGCATCTGGTTGCTGGGAGAACAAGAGAGGGAGCTAATCGGTGGCCAAATTCTCATCCAAAAGAGCAAAAGATTTCCTTAAACTTTTACGCAAGTTGGCATTTCCCAAAAGAAAGTTCTGTGAAGCGATTGCTTCCCTCGTGAGGTATGCATCGTGGAAGGAAAGAAGGGGAGAAAGAGAGAGAGAAAGACAAAGACTTGTTGGCAAACACCCTCTAGGATTCATATATTAATGTGAATTTTGCACTCTTAGAGGAACTTCCCTGCATGTGTGATTCCCCCTACATATTATATGCACACTGCATGCCGCTAATCTCCAGATGCCTCACATTGTTTATTGAGCAAAAAAAAGGTAAGAGTCCTCCCCTGCCCAGTGCCACTTTACTAAAACTAATGAGTGATGCTGTTGCAAATGAACTTAGGGGATCACAAAGGATTTTTAAATAAGAAAGACTTTCTTGAGTCTTCTGCGTTAGCACAGGTTATATCAACGATCCTCACTCGCTCTTGAAATTTTCTTGGATTCAAGGCTCTACGTTGATTTGAATTCTGCACGGAAAAGTTGAGAACCCCAATGCACCAATCGGGGAGAGGCAACAGAACTGGAAGAAACGGAAAGAAACCATTTTGGTTTGCATTTTGGTCTTACCACATGAGATTGCACTGAAATCGAACTTAATATGCATTAGAGTGACTCGCTGGGACCCAGAGCAGTTTCAAACTCTGTAAGACAGAAAATCTAAAGCAGACGAAATAACCAAATATGCACGTTCAGAATATAAAATGGTGACAAGAAATGCAACTCTTTGAGGCACAAGTTCCAAAGCCAACATCTCTACAAAAGTGTATACAGTATTTTCTCAGTAATTGTATACATACTGCTCTCAGTATACATTTTTTTAAATGTTGGTTATTTGGTTGTTAAACCAGATAAGCCCATAAAAATATATGCACGAGGACATGAATTTGTGAAGAAAATGAATTTCTGTGCATAAATGACGCCAAGGCATTAAAGACGTCTTCAGCTTCTTCACAAATGCCCCTTTTATTTTTTCAATAGGAATTCAATGAACAAATAAGCTAAACAGAGACGATGACTCCTTGTAGTATATTAAATTGAGTGAGTGATCCCAGGAAGGTTAGAGTTGATACTTTTTAGATGTGATCACCAGCAGTCAGCTGTGAATAAGAACTCCATAAAGAGGAGAGCTGGGGACAACAGGACACATACCTTCCATCCGATGGACCAATACAAAAGTAGAGTTTACGACGGCATATTTCAAACCTTGATCAGTGAGAAATCCTGAGTGTTGGCACAAATATAAACATGGACCATAAATTAGCCATAAAAAGGGCGCTACACTTTCAGGATCTGGGGCCCTGTCTAAATTTACAAGCTGTTTGCAGAGCCTCTGAGACTAATGGATGAATAAAATACTCCAGCCAACTAGTAAAGTAAGTATTATGCATGATTGAAAAGTACTGTAGCTGACTGCTCTGATTAATCAAGGGTAGATTACTGTTAATGCAGGTAATAAATGTCACGGGCTGTTTTTTACTGAGAGGAAGCCAGGGCATTCTATGAGCTCCACTGTTTTGAGAGCTGTGGATGAAACAGTGATTAATTAACCATCGGGAAGTTTTATAATTCTGCAATACTTTCTGGCTAAAACAGAACACTGCCTAGGAAGGGAGCCACTCTGCCCCACCCAGATCCTCATGGGCTACGGGAAGAGTTTTCATCACCTTCTCAGCTCTGGTTCTGTTCTGAAGTCACTTATAATATGATCATGATTAAAGAAGGAGGAAACTGAGTAGTAGGTTGCCCTAGTACAGCAAGTTCAGAAGTCATCGTGACACCCACTGCCTGGGGAAGCAGAACAAATCTGCCTGATGAAGCCCGAGTCATGTACCTCCTGGGTGTGGCTGGGCCTCTGAGCAGGTGAGCTCAGCATACGTGAAGGAGGCGTGTGCGGAATGCCAGGTAGTCAGGGCCCAGGAGCCAGACTGAGGCATGGCCAGGTGTGGGGAGAGCCCAGGGGAGCCAGGCTGGCTTAGGAGAGGTCAGAGACGGACGGGGTCGGTGCAGACGGCTGGCAGAGCAGAGACCTGTCCACAAGCCAACACCAGGGCCAGGTCAGGGGTCAGCCCAGACAGAGATGCCTTTACGGTAGAGTCTTAATATACAGTTTTCAGAGACTCTTAACCTTAAATTAGGGTCCAGGTGTATTCAAGTCTGCCCTCTGAAGTGTGATGGAAAGCAACACAGGGGCTACATTCACTGGGTTGCCAAGGGTCCCTCTGAGGAAAAGACCTGTGAGCTGAGACCTGAAAGATGAGAAGGATCTGCAGGAAAGTGGGAGCAGCAAGGACAAGGTGGATTGGAGTTCCAAGGAAGAGCGACTGCAAAAGCATCTACAGAACAATAGGGTCAGTGAGTTCAAGGTAAGTGTGGTACCGAGCAAACCTTGGGTCCACTCACCCAACAGGCAGCAAAGCCAGTCTACTGACGCCAGTTGTGGTGGAGGAAAGTGCAGCATTTATTTGCAGGGCACCAAGCAAGGAGAATGGGCAACTAACGCTCAAAAGACCCGAACCCCCAGTGGCTATCAGGCAAAGGATTTTTTTTTTTTTCTTTTTTTTTTTTCAGTACGCGGGCCTCTCACTGTTGTGGCCTCTCCCATTGCAGAGCACAGGCTCCGGACGCACAGGCCCAGCGGCCATGGCTCACGGGCCCAGCTGCTCCGCGGCATGTGGGATCCTCCCGGACCGGGGCACGAACCCGCGTCCCCTGCATCGGCAGGCGGACTCTCAAGCACTGCGCCACCAGGGGAGCCCAGGCAAAGGATTTTTAAAGGCAACTTTAGGGATGAGGGTCGCCGGGTGTGTGATCAGTTCGTGAACATTCTTATGATTGGTTGGTGGTGACGTAACTGGGAGATATTTTGGGAATCTCAATGCTCAACCTTCTCCTTCCAAGCAGTCGGGGGTCTTCATGGTTGCGGTCAGCAGTTTCTATCTGGTGGAGTCCTGGTTTCTATAAAACCGAAGGGTATGCTTCAAATTGTTATCTGTATCCCTTCAGAGGATCTAGGAGTCCTGTGACTGTTTTATCAATGGACTATTGTTCAAGCGGTTATTAATTTTCTTGCCTGACTGCTTTTCCTTTGTTTCTGCATCTTCTCACTTCTTTAATTATTCACTGTTTCAGTCTGCTCTTTGGAACTCAGGAAAGGTCTAGGAGATGAAGCTTTTTCTACAAACAAGAAGCAGGGGACCCAGAGGGGCTTGTATCTGGGACGACCCTGCCCGTTCCTGCTCGGTTTCGAGGATGAATGGGAATTGGAAAGAAAACAGATTCAGTGAGGATCACTAAGACCTAGAGCAGAGGACAAGAAGGCAGGGGAGAATTTATTTCCTTTCTTCTCATCCTTCCCGAGCCCTCACACATGGGAGATGTGATGGATGGGGGGGTATTCAGCACCTTTTGACTTCAGTCACAAATCTGTGGCAAATTAAGAAATGCCATGTTCGTTTCTCTTATAAATAATTAACAGTAATTTGATATAATTTGAGATCACATCATGCCACCGAGCTAAACACCACCAAGCCCCAGAGAGAGAATATGATGACATTGGCTTCTGGAATGTTCACTCCTTTTCCCCCTGTCTCCCTTCCTCTGATCTCTTTAGAGGAACGTGACATGCACATTTTTCAAGCACCTTCACTGGCGTCTTTTGCCAAATATTCCAACTAGCATTTTCCATAGTCCCCAGAAAAATACTTCGGTTCACTGATCAGGTGAAATCCTTTTCCTTCAAATTTGTCCTGGATACCTTTTAAGCCGTCTATCTGAAATTACTCTATATGCCAAAGGGGAAATAAAAATGGTGTTGCTAGAAAACATGTTTTCAGACTTTGCCTTCCAGAGAGGGTATCCTTTCCCGTATCTATATTGTTAGTTTCCATTCTGTTTGTAAATCTGCTAGATGCTCACTGAGTCAGTTCTCTGTCCTTATGTTTATTAAGTTCAGTTTTTCCCTTTGCGCACGTGAGAGTCCCAGCTGTTTGCGCTTGTTTGCGGAAGTGTCTGAGGCTACAGGGTCATTAGCCAGAGAGAGGAAATCACAGGCAGTTCGGCATGGAAGGGGCTCTTATATGTTCATCGCAACCCATACTCTAATTTTATTAAAGAGAAAAGTAGACTCTAAGGAGGCAAGTGGTTCCCTCAAGGCTTTACTCTGAGGTGAGGTGGTGGCAGAACAAGGTCTGAGGCGTCGCAGACTCCAGATGCAACCCTCTCTCCTCTTCACCGTGAGAGAATGACAGGTGGTTACGCAGCAGACACTCTGCAGGCTGGGGATGCGTGGGGAGGTAGAGGGACAGGATGGAGGGGGTCTGTGCACACTCTGAAGACAGGTCTTCACTTTTGAGCACCCTTGGCAAAGCCATCAGACACAGGGGCAGGTCGAGAGGTCAGCTTGGTAGAAACGCAGAGTCATCTCCTGGACTTTACAAAACAGTTCGGTCCTGACACTAGTCTGCTCTCCATGCTCTTTTCTGCTTATTGCTCTGGGGTAAGCATCCTCCCGGAAGGTACCACAGGAGAAACCTGATATTTTTAAGATCCCTATTTTATTTGATGACAAGTAATTTAAAACATTACTACTAAAACAGACGGGGTATTTTAGGGAAAAGAATACTACATTCAACTGAATTTTTAAGATGAAAAATGAGACGGCCAAATAATCTCCGACTTGCAGAGGGTCTCTTTGAGCTACTTCTCTTGTACCCCCCGAGGGTATGGATTCATCCTCCTGTGGAAGAGTTTGAAGACTGAGGGGAAATATTCTGACCAAACAAGTAATATTCTAAATCACATTTTATGATGAACCATTTTGGATCTCAAAATTATAAAACCGCAGGAATGCAAGAGTCCACGCACTTTTGAAGCCCTACTGAAAAGCAGGTTTTTTGCATTTGCTTCAGATTTTCGTCCGGAGATGTGTCCATTCTGACATTTTGTAACAGCCGAGAGGGAGACCTTCCAGCCTCCAGCCTGGCAGCAGATCTGTCCCCCCACCGTCAGCCTAGACCACAGAAATGTCACACATGTGCGGAGTCAGGGAACAAGAAACAGGACTCTTGTTACTGAGGGGTCTTTTTTTTTTTTCAATTTTTTAAGACGCATTTATTCCTACAGAAAATAAACAACAAAATTTTGAGAGAGCTTTTTTGATTCAAGTTAAGTGATTGTATCTTTAATTTATCCGTATGATTCTAAAATAATATTAAGTTCGTACTAGGCACCGGGCAGTGGCTAGAAGTTGCGTTACTGTTCGTGCAAGTTCGCGTGCCAGACGCGTAGTGAGGCCGAACAAACCAAAACGTCGGAGTGCGGAGCAGAGAAGGGTTTATTGCAGGGCCACGCAAGGACACGAGGTGGCGCTTGCCCTGAAAAGCCCTGAACTCCCCGAAGGGTTTCAGCAAAGTCTTTTTAAAGGCCAGGAGTTGGCGATGGGGGGGGGGAGGGGGTCGCAGGGTACGTGATCAGCTCGTGCACGATTCTCTGATTGGCTGATGGTGAGGCAGCAGGGTGATGTCACAGGGGATCACAGTGTCAGTCCTGAGGCTCCAGGAGGCCGGGGGCTGTGTGCTCATGGTTATCAAGTAGTTCTTCCATTTGGGGGGGGGGGGGGGGGCAGTTCACATCTGCAAAACAGCTCAGGAGTGTGCACCAACTACTGTTATCCAGGAACTTCAGAGACGAGCTAACGCAGAGGATATGGGGAAGGCCCCAGAGGGTCCTGTTCGGTTACAAGACCACATCTCTTCCCTGAGGCTTTGAATTCTTGTAACCGGGCAGCGGTTTCCTTATGAATGACTTTGAACCCAGGTAGCAATCCAACTTATTGGAATGTGCTCCATTTTCCTATCCTGCTGTCTCTTGAGAAGAAGACTCAAGTAATTTGACCGTGGAAGGGAAGAAGACATCCTCACAAGACACTGTCCTTAAGAAAATATGACAAAAGTCTTCTATTCTGAGGTCCTCTTGGAAAAACAATAGGTGACCTATATATACAGTAAAAAAAAAAAAAAAAAAGCATGGAAAACATACCACTGAGGGAAAAAACATAGAGTGGAACCTTTTCTACTAGGTCAACGTGCTTATGGCTTGGTTTCAATGGAGGCGTGTCCAGAGTTTAACTCAGCTGCTCCGTGGTGCTGCTGCCTCAGCATCTGTTCTGCACGGCCAGGCAGGGGCCTTGGGGGGGGCCTTAGATGGACACCAACCCCTGGTGCCAGCACGTGCCCTAGGTGACAGCCCACAGGGTCACGAGCAGGTGTATGTTCCTGACACGATTCCCCAGCCGCCCTTGTGATGAGCGGTCTCCCTGCCTCTCAGGGTCTTCCCCTTATGTGCCCTTTAAATAAGACCCCTATGGGTCTTACCAAACTCCTGCTCTTTTGGCTTGAATTGACCCATCCGGCCTTAGCCCAGGAACCACAAAACTCTCCACTCACTGTCCTAATAAAGGCAAGTACCTTGGTCCTGCTCCTCTCTCTCTCTCTCCCTCTCTCTCTCTCTCCCTCTCTCTCTCTCTCTCTCCCTCTCTCTCTCTCCCACTCTCTCTCCCTCTCTCTCTCCCTCTCTCTCTCTCCCTCTCTCCCTCTCTCTCTCTCTCTCTCTCTCTCTCTCTCTCTTTCTCTCTCTCTCTCCTCCCTCTGGACCTTCCTTTGGGCCCCCTGAGATGTTCCTTGTGCTTCACCCAGGACGTATGAGTCATAAGCGTCTCTGTTTCCACTTCTCTTGTGCTGTTGAACGAGGCTCACCGTCCAGCACCCTGTGCTCCACTTCACACATGTTAACAAAGTCAAAACAGCATGGATTTCAGGTATTTCCCTGAATGTAAAGCTATTAAAGGGAAATGCCAAAAACAGGAAAAATACAGGTATGAAATGTATTTTTCACTCCATCAAAGGGGTGGTTCAGAGCAGGTGGACGCCATCAGAACAAGGAGTGTATGAATGAGCAAATCTAAGGACTGGGTGACACTAAATGAAAGATCTTCTACTGACCATGGACACAAGAGCGAAGCTTATATAATTTTTTTAAACCCTGACCACTAGCAGTGAGACAAAAGCAGAAGAACATCCAATCCTGTCACCTCCCCCGATCCCTGCATTTAATAAATTGTCTCATTATCATCAGAGATGATGAGGAAAATATTATTAATAAAGGGATATTGGAAGAGATGCGAATTACTTTTTTGGTAAATGGACGAGGTCAAACAGTCTCATCTTTATAAACACACCCCTGTGTCTTACCTAATAATGCAATGACCTATCCAAGGCACAATTCAGTCAGTTTTCTTTATGAATGAGGACTTGACTCCCTAGCTACAGTAAATCCCGCTTCAGTCAGCCAAAGGATCCAATTCATTACCTGAAATTCCTTTTTTAACATCTTTATTGGCGTATAACTGCTTTACAGTGGTGTGTTAGTTGCTGCTGTATAACGAAGTGAATCAGCTATACATATACATATATCCCCATATCCCCTCCCTCTTGCATCTCCCTCCCACCCTCCCTATCCCACCCCTCTAGGTGGTCACAAAGCACCGAGCTGGTCTCCCTGTGCAACACCACTGCTTCCCACTAGCTCTCTATTTCACATTTGGCATGACCTGAAATTTTTACAGAAAAAAAAAAACATACGGTCCTCTCATTTGTTCCTCTTTGATAATTTTCAACAAACATTTACTGAGCACCCACTATGTGCCTGGCTGTTGTACTAGGTGCTGGAGCTACAAAAATAATCAGATCCAGTCTCTACCCACAAGGAGAAAAACATATGAAGAATAAATCCTACCATAATATGATGTGTTATAACTAATGAACAGAGGGCATGAAGGGACACCTAACTCTAAATGAGGAAAGGAATGGTCACAGGAACATCACTGAAGGACAGCCCTTGACCTGAGACTTACGGTATAACTTGAACTTGCCAGAAAAAGAAAACAGTGTGTGCAAAGATATATAGATGTGAAAGCACGTGCTTTATTCTGGGACCGGCAAATAAGTTAGCCCAACCAAAACAGAGTGGACTTAGAGAGGAAAGTACCAAATGATGACGATGAAGATTAGGATAATAATAATAAGTTGGAGAAGCAGCAGGTAGTGAAAACCTTGGGGTGCGATGCATAAGCACGTTTCTGTGGCTGATGGGAAGCTGATGAATTAGATGGTCAAATTTTCATTTTTATAATGGTCACCACGGCAGCTGCATGGATGATGAAGTGGAAGGGAAGAAACTGGAGGAGGGTAGACTTTACAAGGCCCGTGGGATCCTCCAGAGAAAGAGACGGTGCCGGTGGGAAGGAAAGCAGCAACCGGAAGGTGGAGTGAAGAAGCAGACGCGAGATGCCTGGAGGAGATGGAACCAGCCAGGCTGGCTTCTCAGCTGACTTGTACAAGAAAAGAGGAGAAACAATGAGGGCGACGTGAGGAAACAATACAGACAGTACAGACTTTTTAGACCTAAAAAACAATATGACCACGAGGCGTTAACATTGGCTACATGGCAAAGAGGTAACTGAGGAAAATATCGAGCCTGATATTGATTTATTAGGAAACAAGTGAGGTTGAATTAGAATTGAACAAAAGTTTAAACTTAAAAATTTAGGAGAAGAAACTTTAAATCAAGTAGAAAAAACAATTTAAAAAAATAAGAGTAGATACTTAAAGAAATAGCAATTTTCTTAAAAGCAGAAATAGGTATTCAAAGCAAAAGTTGGTCCTTTGAAATAAATAACAATTGTTACCATTTATACAGGGTTTCCCAGGCACTATTCTCAGCATTATGCTTATTAACAGAATTAATCTTTTAACAGCCCTACAAAATAAATGCCATTTTTATAACTTTCTTAAAAATGAGGAAACCAAGGCATGTGGAGTTAAAGTGAGGGGCCCAAGATCACAGAGCTAGTAAAAAATCAATAAAGTAGAAACACTTTGGCAAGTGTGATAGGAAAATTAAAAAAAGATATAAATAAAGAAAATATCAGGAAGTGGGGCACAGCCTCAAATATAATAGGGATTTAAGAATTAACAAGAGAAGTCTATGTACAACTTAACCATAAATTGTAAATATTAAGTTAATTTGAAAAACTTTAGGCAATAAGGACCCAAATAGATTAATAAAAGTAGAGGAAATCAAAGTGTTAATCAAAGATTTACCATTACCATCCAAAAGGCACTGTTCTAGGGACTTCCCTGGTGGTCCAGTGGTTAAGGCTCCTCACTTCCACTGCAGGGGGCGTGCAGCCCTCCTTCTGCAGGGTGGTGTCAGCCAGACCCAGAGGAAGCCGAACACACATGCCCACTGCACCTGAGCGGGGGAGGGGGGGCACTAGCTGAAAAAGAGTGTCACAGAGGACCAGGCTTCTCTTAATGTAACATCCAGTGTGTTCAAATTCCTTGTGTGACAAGGACTAGTATCTACAATACATAAAGAACTCTCAAAAGCCAACAATCAAAGAGTGCGAACACATTGAAAATCTGCTCGTCTTACCAAAAACCAGGAAAATTACATGAATGAGAAGAGATGATCAGCTGATGCGAGACGAATCAGAGGATGAGAAGGATGTTAAAGCAACCATGACAAAAATGTTTCAACAAGAAGCCACGTTGCGTATGCTTCCAAAGTTAAGTGGTTATGGATTCAGACTACATGATTAGAAATTTAGAATGTGTATTATAATCTCCAGGAAAGGCACCAAGAAGATAAATTTAAAATATACAGGGAAGGAAATGAGAAGGGGATCAAAATGGCACACTAGAAAAAAAAAATCAATTTAACACAAAAGAGGACAGTGATGAAGAAATTGAGGAACAAAAAGATGTAAGACAAATAGGAAACAAATAACAAGATGGCAGAAGTCAGCCTTGTGTTAGTCAGGCTTCTCCAGAGAAACAGAACCAGCAAGATACATATATATCTAAAGAGATACGTTATAAGGAATTGGCTCAGGCGATTATACGATTAGACCCAGGAGAGCCCTTGGTGTAAGTTCCAGTCTGAAGGGCCTTAGGATCAAGACTCAAGAAGAACTGATGTTTCAGCTGGAGTCCAAAGACAGGAAAGGGCTGATGTCTTTATTGCAAGGATTATTTTTTCGAGACTTACTTTCTTGTCTGGGTCACTGTAAGACAGGCTGAAGGCTACATAAAATCCAAAATTGAGGGACAGATAACTGGGATATTTTTTAAAGTCATGCAGCTTCTTTTAATTTCTTTTATATTGGAGTAGAGTTGATTAACTATGGTGTGTTAGTGTCAGGTGTACAGCAAAGTGATTCAGGTCTACATATACATGTATCTATTCTTTTTCAAATTCTCTTCCCATATAGGTCATTACAGGGCATTGAGCAGAGTTCCCTGTGCTGTACAGTAGGTCCCTGTTGGTTATCTATTTTAAATATAGCCGTGTGTACACGTCAATCCGACTCCCCGTCTATCCCTCTCCCTCCCCACACTTCCCCCACTGGTAACCATAAATTCGTTCTCTAAATCTGTGAGCCTGTTTCTGTTTTGTAATTAAGTTCATTTGTGTCATCTTTTTTAGATTCCACATATAGATGCAGCATCTTAAAAAAATAGCAACACTCTTCCAAAGGGCGTCCACTGACATCCATACGAAGAAAGATGACATTTTCCCCACCTTATCCACTATGTCCTGTCATCACACACTTTTATTTGGAACTCAGCTAATGCAAATCAGCAATTCACTGTTGAAAAGCCCAAAACAAGCACATTTCATAAAATACTGCATTGATTTCATCTGAATCCTCTACGCTCCATCTTCTTCCATCACGGCTGAGTCTGTTCAAAGTTGCTCAGGCTGACCTTTTACAGACAGCAATTACTCGGGAAGTAACTCCCTGTGACAAGCCATGTCTTTACACATTTCGGAGAAGCATCGTTTTCTCAGGCGAGAAAAAGGTATATCCTGTCATCCAGCACGAGCTTCCTATCTGTGATGTGATTTCACAGCCTTTCTTTTGAAATCTGCTAATAGTGGCTGGTCCCCAAGCACAGGACTAAATGGTTTAATTACAGACAGGTGGTGAAAGGACATGATTTTCTTGTTTCCTTTTCCCAGAATGATTGGTACAATAAGATGTCCTGGAAGAAGGGTATGTCTGCAGGGTCACTGCTGGTTAATTTCCACCCATATGGAAGTTACTTGGATTTGTTTTGATTTCCAATACCTTCCTTCAGGTAAATGCCCGGAGGGAAGAACGTGCAGACACAGGCATCAACCATATGGCTGTAGGTGTGGCCAGTGATCAGTCTGCCAGCGGACTCTGCCTGCCACCACTGCTGGCCCCCACTCTGACCCTAATCTGCACCAGAATCATGCTTTATGATAAACAGATTTCAGTCCCATCATTGTGCTAATTTTTAATCCTATATTTAGCAAAGAACTCTGATCTGTACAAATGAAATGCACGTGCTGAAAGTGGTAATATCTGTACAAGAGGATAATAAACTAGCAAGCTGATGTGGGAACTTTTGCTGCTGGGATGCACACTAGAATGCCCGGTGGCCCATTAGTCTACAGAGTGATAATGATCAAAGATAAGGATGTAGCCACTTGGCTCCAAATTCCCCCAGCTGTCACAGCTGCCTTCTTGGTCAATTATCTATCCAAGAGAGGTGGGTACCGAGAGCCAAAGCATCACTGATCTCTCAAATTAATAAGAAGGGAGCCTAGTCTCCACCTAGCCGGGAGAATCAAGAGGACGTCTTACGGATCAGTTGGTTTAGACCAAAAATAGATTAATTGACTTAGTCAAAGACACCAAGGTAGGGTGGGAGAATTTCAGAATCAATTTGCTGGCCTCAACGTTCTTTTCTTCTCAACTGTGTCTCATCTTGGATGACAGTAACTTGTTGTTTATTTCTCATTTCTTATTTATTTTTTATTTGTTATTTTTAAACATACGTATTTTGTAGTTTCTGTCTATATGACTTTTGAAACTCTGCGGGCACTGTCTTTTTCTTTAAGATTTTTTTTTTTGACATAGACCATATTTTTAAAGGCTTTACTAAATTTGTTACAATATTGCTTCTGTTTTATGTTTTGGTGTTTTGGCCCCGAGGCATGTGGGATCTCAGCTCCCCGACCAGGGATCGAACCCATGTCGCCTGCACTGGAAGGCAAAGTCTTAACAACTAGACCACCAGGGAAGTCCCAGTGTCTCGATATTTGTGGTTTGTGTTGATTCTCACCCATTCTCTCTGTGTCTTCCTATGCTTTGTAATTTTAGTTTGTGAATACATTTTCAGTAGGGTTATGTGTGTGGGACTAGTATGCCACCTGCATTAAGAAGGTATTACTCCAAAGAAATTATACATTTGACTTTGTACGCACCTCAGCGATGTTTCTGGTCTCTGTTATTTTTCGTTTGGGATATTTGGGATTATAAATTAATATAAATTCAAACTTTCAACCCACCTCTAAGGGGCACTAGTGATTACAAACTCTCAGGGAGATTATGGATTTTTTCACACCAAACTCTAATCATGATAAACAAGCTTCCACACTTCCTCCCTCACCAACGAGCAACTCATCTGTATTCACGGCTTCCACTAGAGGCTTTCCCTTTCAAGGCCTGGACCAAATGCAGGGTTCTCAGTTCCAGTCCCCCATCCTGATCAGGTACATGATTTACTTTTTGTGGCCATCAAATGCATGCTTCCTGGCTACTGAGATTGGTGAAACCTCCAAGGCAATGTGGTTCAGCACCCACCGACCACTGTTAGTTGTAGTTTTCTCCTTGCTTTCAGCCTTGGGCAATTTCTCTTACTTTCTTACAAATTCACCTCTGCACTCAAAAGTATACTTGCTAACTTTTATCCGGCATTTCTAGGTGTCTGGGTAGCAGGAACGTTTCAGATTACCTAACGGGCCAACTTGCTATATACAGGAGTCCTACCATTCAGACAGACACACACACACAACTGGCCCATACTGTTGCATTTTGACTCTGTGTTTTCTGATGGCAAGCGATCCCAGAAATAATCTCTATTTATCCAGGGACCAGTCATCCACCTCATGCCTTGTCTGGACAGTTCCCTCTTTTGTGTATATTCCTACTTTATAGCTCGCTGACGTCTCCTCCAGAGGCACAGCGGGGAAGGGAATTAGACAAGCATTGGCAAGTCCCATTTTAACAGGATCAGTAAAAAGATTTCACGGTAGCAGAACTCTAACAGGAGTTTTGTGAACAACCTGAGGATCGAGTCATCTGGTTTCCCTATTTTTAGCTCTAACTTACTTAGAAATCACTAAGTCCCTTTCACGTAGATGAGTCTCTCATTGTGTGTGTCTCTCTGAGGATGTTTTGTTCACTGCACCTGTCCAAGAAGAAAAAGCATCTCAGCACTGGATCCATTGGAATAGCAAGCAGATTATCTCTGCTTTGGGGGCATGAAGGGGCGGAAGAGCAGCTGTTGCCCCGGATTGCAGAGACATGCCTGGCATTCAGGAGATGTGCAGAAACAAGAAGGTTCCTTTGTGTGCTCTTTCTAAAGTGACTGAAGGGGGAAAAAAAGTGGCAGGCAGGGCACATGGCAGGTGGTTGCTCTTAGAAAACACCATTAAAAGATTAATATTTCCCTCAGGAGTGGCGAGCTCTGGCCCTACGGGGCCTTGCTCTACCCAGAGAGAATTAGAGGGATTGGAGTTTGTGCTACAGGACAGACAACACTCACCACGGCTCAATCAAGAGCTGAACGGACGTGGTTCCATCACCCGGTCGACAAAAGGCCGCCTGTGCCACCCCCGCAGGGACGGGTCCGGGTGTCTGAGAAGCTCTGATGCGCTTCCCTCCTGGTCCTCACGTCCCTTCCTGTCTCTCTTCTGATCTGAGGTCTTCATCGTGACCCCTCTAAGTCTCTTAAACTCCTCTTGACGCTTTAGGGGTTTTTTATTTTGATTCATTTCCTACTATTCTGTTATTTCTGAAAACAGTGGTTCTCAAACTTCAATGTCCATGACTGAGGTTTTAATTCGGGTTTTGTTGTGTAATTATTTTCACTGTAAGCTCCCCAGGCAATTTCGATACACAGACATCTCTGGAATAGTCTTTAAGACACACTGCATTTCTATGTGCAGAAAATTAAACTGAAATGTCTTTTTTTATTTAAAAAAATCAATAAATTAAGCAGAGCCCATCTTGCCCTAAAATAATCTGGAGATGTCGCAAAGAAAATCGTTAAGTGGTGATGAAACCATTGAACAACCATCAGTAGTTTGATGGTCTCCATCTAGAACAACCAGTTGAGCTCTGAGGAGGAACAAATTGTTGTCTTCTCCTCAGTGTTAGCTTGAAGTCAGCCCCCGCAGGGAGGGGGCCGTTTCTAATACAATCACCAATTTCTCATATATTGTGGACACGCCCTTGGCTTGGTGAAGAGTCAGGAATGGGACAGTCTGTCCTTCTGAGGAAATTCCAAACAGCTTAATTATAATGTCCACTTGCTCTTCAGGAAAATAATTGTGGTATTTGCTCCATGCCTAAATGAGTTGAAGTTGTAGGTAATAAAAACAACGATCACCAAGGATCGTCCGTCGTCATTTGCATCAAGGATTATGTGATATACTTTACCTGCTCTCAGCGCCACCCCAGGACAAGCAGCAGTGTTCTTGTTTCATCCATGATGATGACAAACATTTGGAAAAGCCCTCGAAGTTTCACGTCCAGTGCGAACTGCTTTATATGTGGTAACTCATTTATCCCTCTCGACATCCCTGTGGGGGAATTCTATCACCACCTCCACCTTTATAGATGAGAAGCCAAGGCCCAGAGAGGTTAAGCAACCTCCCCAGGGTTACAGAGCTAATCTATGGTGGGACGGGATTTCAAACCAGGAGACCCAACCCGAGTTCTGCCCCTAACTGCTGGCGCGTTGTCCTCATGGTTACGAGTGGATCAGAGACACCAGCAGGCCTTCTCAAAGCAGAGCGCTGGGCCCCTCCAGAGCCTCTGACCAGCAGGCCTGGGTGGCGCCCAAGAGTCTGGTTTCTACCAGCTTCCTGAGGAGCCCGACATGCTTCTCAGGAACCACACTTGGAGAACCACCGTGCTAGACGACACTGATGATGGGATTCCCGCCATGTGTCTTGGATGCTAGAGTGAGAAGCTCCCAGCTGAAATGTCTTCCGACACTAAGCACTGCACCGGCTGGGGTCACCGTCGCCACAAGATGCCCCTACTTCAGGCTCCAGCCACGACTCAGGGTTCCCAAGGCCAACCTGGGATACAAATCCGGGGGTCTCATTACCCCTTTATGTTCGATAAGGCTCTGGGCTGGCCCATGGATCTCAGGAAAGTGCAGTCCTCGTGATCATGGTTTTATTAGAGGGAGAAGGATATAAACCAGGACCATCCACAAAAAGAGGTGCTTAGAGTGTGGTCTGGAGGTCCTCATCCCATGGAATCAGGACACGCCATCTCCCAGCACAGCCATGTGTCACAACGTGCAGTGGGCTGTTACCCAGGAAGCTCACCGAGCTTCGAGTCCCAGTGGTTCCTGGGGCTCATTGCGTCAGCGTGACTGATTGAACCCCTTCGCTTCCCCTGAGGCTGGGCTGCTATCTCCCCGGCGCTCTGCTCACCTGGTTCTCCCAGCACACGTGGCCTCTCCTGAGTGTGCTCCTCACCTCGTAAACCTTCGGGCCCGTCATGAATAACGAAGATGCTCCTGTCACTTAAGAAATGTCAAGGACTTAGGGGCCCAGGAACAGAGGACAAAGGCCAGCCAGAGCCTTTAGTACACAGGACAAACCAAAGTCAAACGTTCACAATAAGCTGGTAAGCGTCAGACCAAGTTGCCCAAAGTTAAGATGTGGTAAGTGGTACGTTCATGACTGAAACCTACCTCCTTCTAGGCAATGGTTTTGACTCATAATTGTTACATTTTCTAATTCCTGGTATCTTTTTACTGTGGTGAAAATTCTTCATAAGTTATTAGCAACGTAGGTGATGTTGGAGGGCTGAGGTGGGAGGGGTGATACGGAGCAGGGCCCTGTGGGGCTCCTGGGCACAAAAGCCTTTCTGCGTTCCCCATTTCTTCATTACAGGAAATGGACCTCATTCAGCCTCCACGACCTTCCCTGAGTTCCAACAGACAGGTTCAAACAGATGCTAATCAGGGAAGGGAGGGGATGCAGAGACCAGGGAGGAGCAGTCAGGAAACAATAGCGCAGCCTTGGAGCAGGGTCCTGGTTCCCCTCAAGGGATACACAGAACAATATCCTTGAGCTGTTTTGCAAACACTGAAACCCCCTCCAGGTGGTAGAAGTTAACTGTCTGCTGCTCACAAGCGTGGAGACACCAGACCCATTGGAACCAGAAGGTTGATGATGCCGACTCCCGATGACCTCACCACCAGCCAATCAGAAGAGTGTCCACGAGCTGACCACGCCCTCTTTGAACCGTTACTATAAAACTCCTCACGACCCCCTCCAGGTGGCGACACACAGTTTTGAGGGCACTAGCCCGCTGTGGCCCCCTTTGCCTGGCAAAGCAATAAGGCTGTTCTTTTCTACTTCACCCAAAACTGTCTCCGAGATTTAATTCCGTGTCAGGGTACACAGGCCGGATTCAGCTTCAGGGGAAAGGGCAAGCCTTGGGAATTCGCCCTTGGCAAGTCTCCACTGCCGAGACTTAAACTGAATTTTCTTTTTTTCAGTATTTCTTCTCTGTTTCCTGCAAAGCATCCGTCTTCCTCCCTGTCTTTTTTCTCTGTCTGGGCAGCTCTAACAAACACTGCACTGGTTAGTACATCACTGCAATTTTAATTGCCATCATTATCACCAGAAAATATTCTTCCTGCTATATTTCACGCACTGTTATATATAAGTGCAGCCCGTCTGTGATCTGTGCTAAGTGGGCCACCAAATGTTGGTGCTATATTCAAGAGCTAATTACAAGTGGCCATATCTCACCATGGCAGCATGCTTTCTCCAGCACAATTATTTTCCCATCCAGGCCATGATAAAACACAGACAAAATATAAGGAGGTAATAAAGGCTTATGTTTCTTGAGCACTTACTATGTTCCCAGCTCCGTGCTTTTTATATCTTACCTCTGCCAAAGATCACAACCACCTTAGAGGGAAGTACTATTACCGTCCTCACTTTCCAAATAAGGAAACAAGAGCACAGAGAGGTAAGAAAATCATCAGCTTCACATCTGATAAATAGCAGAACCAGGACTTGAATCCACGTGGCTCTGAAACCCTCACCCTTAGCCACTGGTCCACTGTCTCAGTTAATAACATCAAGACCCTTAAGGAAACCCTCAGGCTTCCTTTGCCACCTACAAGCTAATTCTCGTCATATTTAAGTTGCTTTATTTCACTGATTATATTCTCTGTGATGGGCAGGCGTCCATAGTGGGGGGAAAAAAAAAAAAAACCACAGTGGAAGGTGAACCCACACAGGGAATCTGTCCATTGATATTCTAGCAGCCAGAACACGGACAGATGGGGATTCAAGGTCAGCTCCCTGAAGCCAGTCCATGAGGACAAAGCCTGAGCGCCGTCCATCTGGCTAGTGCTACTTCCAAAGGGCCACACGCTGCCTGTGAAGACAGACTTGGTTTTCATTACAAACGACATCACAGACCATGATATTCTGCACAAAGCATGGCTGTCTCAGTCTGCTCTGGCTGCTGTCAGAAAACTCCACAGACCTGGGGGCTCAAACAAGACACTTATTTCTCACAGTCTGGAGGCTGGAGTCCAGGATCCAGGTGCCTGTTGACTTGGTCCCTGGTGATACCATTTTCATGGCTTGGAGATGTTTGTCTTCTTTCTGTGGCCACACGTAGTGAAAGGAGACAGAGAGAGGGGGAGAGACAGAGGGGAGGAGAGAGAGACAGAACGAACTCCCTGATGTCTGTTCTTACAAGGGCACTAATCCCATCATGGGCACCACCCCCAGGACCTCATCTCGCCCTCGTCACCTCCCAAAGCCCCACACCTCTCCAAACACCATCACACTGGAGGTTAGGGTTTCAACATACGGATTTGTTGGGGACACATTTTGTCCTTAACAAGGTACTTTTATGTAACACTCGTTCAGAGATTTCACTTTCCCGATGAGCTGTGTACACCAGGGATACAGCATGTCTGTCACTAAAGATATTAAATTTGGGGTGTTCTCAGCAGCTGCCCTGACAGACCCTGCAACCGAAAGCTGCCAACACCATCCCCACCAGGAGCCAGATGTCAGCAGATCCCCTCCGTCGCACAAGGACGGTCAGACAGTCATTTAAAAGTTTAGTGCATCTTCATTGAGGAGTTTGATTTGACGTTTGCTCTAGGAAGTTACTGGAACCTATTCTTCTGTTTTCATGAATATTCTGAAACCTCTGTGAAGTCTGATAAGGATGAACATAAATCATAACTCCCTGACACTCTGTGGAGAAAACCCTAATGAGTTTACGTCTCATAAAGAAGCTGGACACGGCCATGGAGGAGTTTCATCAGCAGTCGTGCCTGCCGGGTAATTTTTTTTAACAATCCATCTAAATTTGTGTTTATATCATCAAGTCATGATTTCTCTTCTAGCACCAGTGCTTTATTAACTGTTTGCTTTCATCCTCACCACTAAGAATTCACTCTGGCCTGACCACCCACGCCAGTCCTGAGTTTGCCTTATCAAAACGGAAGGAGGTCAAAAAAATGAAATACTGGTCCCATGATAATTAACGTAAAGCTCACATGGAAAGCATTTGCTAATGTGGAAATTCGGCAAATACAGCACGTGTTTTCTTTAAATACAGAAATCTATAGTCAAGGGCTCTAGTCACTTGGTATTAACAGCCTCCAAGTGAGTTTAAGATAACAGAGAGGATTCCATTGCACACCAACTTGGCCATAAAACGGAATCGGATCCGTTCATTCGCTGCAGCTCAGCAGAGATCTGCATAGTCTTCAGGACTGGGGCCATGGATCCATCACGTGGTCCCACCCAGTGCAGCCACAGCCCGTCAGACCCCGCTGCTGCGTCCCAGACCAGCCACACAGCTGAAGGTGGATGTGGTATTCAAACCCAGCTGTGTGCCGACTTACGGACACTCCTTTCTAGTGTGCTAATTACAGGTCGCTTGTTTCAGCCGCTGTCATAGGCAGCATGTCATTCACTTTAGTCAGAGCAGGAGCCTGCCTTATGTTCCAGTGTGTAGTTCCAAGATCACTACTGAGACGGGTCCCTGTGAAGAAAGTGGGTCACAGGCTGGCTGAGTTAGTCATTCAGAGCCATTTCCCTTCTTAATGCTGTATCATTGTATCAAATGATACAAGTGTCTTTTGTATCATTTCCCAGATACAGACGACACAGTCCCCACCCACATTCTTGATAAAGCCAGGTAAGTCTGGGTGGGGATAACTCGTCCTGACGGCCGTTAACCCCCTCCAAGAGGCATGTGTGAGGATGCGGTGTGTTCGTATGTATTACTTAAAAAAAATTTCCGGCTTGCAGCTTCCTGAAATAATAAGCCTTGGGTTTACACATAACACATAAATAATTGTGTGTTCACCAGGGCTCCTGGCACTTAGACTCCAATATGAAACAGCAGTACTTGACACAGAGACATGCAGAGCGAGCTGGGCTTTTTGCTGGCTTCTAGAAGCCTCCAAAGCCTTAGCTCAGGGACAGACTCCAAGGGCTCACAGCTGTCCTGGGGTGCAACGCCCCTGCACAGAGACAGCTGTCCTGCGGAAATGACGTTGATGGTGTGAGCACAGCTGAGGGCAAGGGCAGGAGGGAGGTCTGTGTGAGGGAAGGCGCACAGGCAGCCATCTGGGATGCTGAGGCAGCTGCCCGTGCTCCGGGATCAGGGCTGCTCCTGGGTCTGAGCAGTCACCGGAGCCGTGAAACTAGCATCTGTAGGCTTCCCATGCAAACTGGAAGGCCAAGCAGAGTGGTTGGGCCATGTCATCATCACGGCAGTTACATCCCCTCCCCCAGGAGTGCTGCCTTCACATGCAGCCCGATCACAGGAAATGTTTTCTTCCTCTGTGAAGTTTAGGTCAGAAAGGAGGAGCCCCCAGAGCTCTGAGTAGCTCGCACACTTCGGTACTCCTAGATTCCCAGGCCACCAGTAGAATGCTGGTGTCTCTCACTGAGGTTCTGGTCTGTCTGTCAGGATGCCGAGTGGCTTCCTTCTTGAAGAAGACTACGAGAGTGGGAAGAAGGGAGAAGGGAGAAGGAAGGCTTGTGGTCCGATGCTGCTCTGAGATGGAAAGGGGGAAGGAAGAGGTGATTCCCACTGGAAGTTTTGTCTCCTGTGGAGAAGCCTAATCCTTACGGAGCCTCACTGGGGGAAGCTTTAAGGATAAGGGTTTGTTTAATCAGCTACAGGTAAAACCACACCTTACACAGCCAGCTTTAGCTACAGATCCGAAAGGAGAGCAAACGAACAAAAAGGCATGTCCCCTGGATGTCCATTCTAAGTAATGGGGAAGTCTTGTATTCTGCTTGCAGGAGTGGGCTTAGAACGGTTTGGTGCTGGCTATGTGTAAGAATGAAAAAATGGTAACTTCAAAACCTCCATTTTTTTATGTTGCTACAAGTAGACAACTGCTCATTTAGCAGAAGACTTATATTTTTAAAAGTGCAAAGTAAGCCCAGAACCTGCCTGGGGCTGCAGGGGAGAGAGTTAAGCCTCTTTGCATGAGAAGGTAACAGGTACATGCGCGTGACGCAGAGACAGGAGCGGGAAGGACATGGTTCGGTAACTCGGGGAACCAAGGAGCGAGGGGAGAGCGGAAACCTCTCCAGGACAGGAGTCACAGCTTTCCGTGACCATGTCAGACTCTATTTCGCATTTTCCAACGATCTTGAAAGAATCCGTTAGCATGACAGCCTTGGGGTAGAGGTGCTGAGGGAGACGGAGGGGCGTGTCAGCCCCCAGGGAGCAGGGCAGAACCCGCCGCTCCCCTAACTTCGTCTCCGCCCCCCACTACTCACCAGGGGCCTCTGCTGGTCCTGGACTTTATCAGGTTTTCTTCCCACATCTCCTGTCCCAGCTTCCCTGAGCCACCGTGTGCCCAGCAATCCTGCTGGTGAACACATATCTAGAGAAAACATGGTTCAAAAGGATACATGCGGGGCTTCCCTGGTGGCGCAGTGGTTGGGAGTCCGCCTGCCGATGCAGGGGACATGGGTTTGTGCCCCGGTCCGGGAGGATCCCACATGCCGCGGAGCAGCTGGGCCCGTGGGCCATGGCCGCTGAGCCTGCACGTCCGGAGCCTGTGCTCTGCGGCGGGAGAGGCCACAGCAGTGGGAGGCCCGCGTACCGCAAAAAAAAAAAAAAGGATACATGCACCCCAATGTTCATAGCAGCAGTATTCACAATAGCCAAGACATGGAAGCAACCTAAATGTCCATCGACAGAGGAATGGATAAAGAAGATGTGGTGCATATATACAGTGGAATATTACTCAGCCATTAAAAAGGATGAAATAATGCCGTCTGCAGCAACATGGATGGACCTAGGGATTATCATACTGAGTGAAGTAAGTCAGACAGAGAAAAACAAATATTATATAATATCACTTATATGCAGAATCTAAAACAATGATACAAATGAACTCATTTACAAAACAGAAACCGACTCAGACTGAGAGAACCAACTTATGGTCACCAGGAGGGAAAGGGTGGTGGAGGATAGATGGGGAGTTTGGGATTGACATGTACCCACGGCTATATCTAAAATGGATAACCAACAAGGACCTACTGTAGAGCACAGGGAACTCTGCTCAATATTCTGTAATAACCTAAATGGGAAAAGAATTTGAGAAAGAATAGATACATGTATATGTACAACTGAATCACTTTGCTGTACACCTGACACTAACACAACAGTTGTTAATCAACTGTGCTCCAATATAAAATAAATATTTTTAAAATAAATAAATAAAATTAAAAAATAATAATAATAAAAGAAAGAAACAGGTGAGCGAAAAGCCAAAACTAGAAGAAGAGCACAGTGAGGTTGCCGGGTAGACAAGTGATAATTCAACATAGCTTAAACGCCCTGAAACTGTACGTGTTGTGTATGGGAGGAAACGCAGTGGAATCCATCTGAACATTGAAGGAAAGGTTTATCTCAGCAGTTCAGGCGATTAGGGACCTGTGAGATGCGTGTCTTTTTCTTTCTGTCCTAGACCGAGAGCCTTATCTATCCAGTCTCATACAATCTCATCTAATTCTTAACAAGAACGGTTATTTGCTTTCTTACGTTTTACATATGTACGGTTCTCTATAGTCATGTTTATTTAATGACACTGACCCAGCACTTCTTACATGCCAGGCACTGTTCTGAGCACTTAATAGATGCTACTGTGTGCATCCTTTCTCATAACCCTCAGGTAATTGCTGTTATCATTCCTGCTTTACAGATGAGAGGACAGATACGAATAACATCTTGGCCTAGAACTCAGGGTAGTAAGTGGCAGAACAGTGTCCCCTCAGGAAGGGTGGCTCCGGACTGCATGCCCTTAAGCAGGACGTGAGGACGCCTCTCCTGTCCAATCAGCCGAACAGCTCCCAATGTCAAAATGTACCCGGCTTTGAACGCACCCTGCGAGGCTCACAGTCCTGAACAGACTTGGGGTTTCGGGTGACTTGAAGATCCTGGCAATGAAGTGCGGACCGAGTGTGGTCTCAGGTCTGCGTTTGTCAGCCAGAAGCCATGGGCTGCTTCGTGGCTTCATATGTGATGGAAATTGTTGAGTAAGTGTGATGTCAGTGAACCTGAGAAGGGAACGCCCCTGCCCGCCTGAGCTCTCGCTAGCACGATGTCTGGAAGGCTAACACCAAGGACGCCCTAAAAACTAGCATCTTTACCGTCAGTAAAGGGAGCACATCTATTAAGTTAATGGCAGAGCTTAATGTAATGCCACCTAACTCTGAAAAGACTATCAAGTCTCTTAACAAACTGTGTTTCCTCCTGCCGTCAAGTTGTTATAATTACTCAGTATTTGACCAGATGGCAAATAATTTCTTAAGTCAGACCAGGTGTTCAAGAAGCAGATCTAGTCTCAAAGCTGATGACGGTGGTGAAACTAATTTAAAAGGAGTAACAGTGGCACAGTGCTGCTTCCATGATGACTGACCACAAAAGAAAAGGAAAGAAAAAATGGATATTTCCTGGAGAGGAGGCTCAGTAAAGGCCGGTATGAGAAGGGAGTGTTCCGATGCTGGGTTTCAGGTCCATCAACACTTGCTCTCACAGGTGTACTGTCTATCTGAGGCTTGAAAGGAGAAGCAGCAATGAACACTCAGAAAGGCTCAAAATTAGCACCGGTGGCAGGACAGTGTCAACTCAAATAAATATCAAACTTGGACACAACCGTGATTTTTCTCACATTCCCGTTTCAGGCATAGAAGCCCGGATTTCACGGCCGCAGCTGGAAGTCACAGAACTTTAATTCATTTTCAAATGAAGAGTTCCCATTAGGCAATCTTCCCAGTTTCCTATCCCAAGTCCCCGAAGAGGGGATCTAACCCATATGTGCATTCCAGAAGAGGCTGGTGTTTTGGAGGCTTTTCTGGAGTGACGGAGGGTCTCAGAAAATCTCTCTCCATGTTGGCAAACTGTGAAGCACTTCATATCTTTGGTAAAGGATCGGTTTAACGAGGCCCAGCTCCCTTGCTGGTTCTGTCTCATCTCTGCAGCCTCCGAATATTGTCGGACTTCAAGCCTCATCCTGGCACATTTTCTATCGTCTATCTAAACCCATCCTGCATGATCTCGTCCAGTCTCGTGTTTAAATACCACATATGCTAAGGTCACGGGCTGAATTGTGTCCTCCCAGAATTCACGTGTTGAAGTTCTAACCCCTGGTACCTCAGAATGCAGAGAGGAGGTCTTTAAAGCGGTCATTTAGCTAAAATGAGGTCGCAAGTGTACAGGCACAGAGGAGGACCACGTGAAGACACAGGGACCAGACAGCCATCTGCGTGACAAGAAGAGAGACCCTAGAACAACCCAACTCTGCCGACACCTTGATATTAGGCTTATAGCCTCCAGAATTACGAGAACCTCGCTTCCCATTGTTTAAACTGCCCACACTGAATCACTTTGCTGTACACCTGAAACTAACACAACACTGTAAATCAGCTATACTCCAATAAAATAATACCCTCATGGCCCTGCCTTCCTTCCTTTTAGGTATTTACACGAAAATCAGCTTCAAGGGAGGCCCTCTTGAAGGCGTGCACCAACCTACGCTTCGGCCACTCTCTCTCAAAGATACGTCCACCTGCCATCTCTAGTTTACATTTTCTCCTGTGCGCTCACTGCTTTCCCACATACCCTTATTTCACCTGTTTTATGCACCGTCTTCCTCCCCCACCACAAGCCTAAGGTCCTTTCAGAAGGCACTTCTGTTTGCTTGGTTTATTGCCTTTTCCACAGCACCTAGTACAGCATTTTGCACATAGTACGTTGTCAACAGATACTTGCCGAAGCGAATAAAAAATGGAAAAGGCCCCTCCTTTTCTCTTCGTTTACACTTACACCAAATTGGAAGTACGGTCAGACACTATGCCTACCTGGTACCACTGGCAACACACCACTTGTCTTCTGGGCGTGGCCACTTTATTTTTGATGAAATTCTGTTGGCTTTTAAAATCTAGGCTCTATTCTCCAAAGAAAACTTTGAGTACTGTGTGTGATGGGAATTACTCCGGCCTTGGAATTTCTGTACCTTTTATTAACCATGCACGTAGACTTGGCATGTTCCATAGAAGTACGTACCAAAGTATTGTACAATTTAAATCTCTATCATCTAATCGCACCAGGAGAGAGTTTGTTCTGCACCAGCGTAACGTGGGTCCCCTTTTTTCTAGTCTTCAAAAACAACTAAATTGCCTGGATCTTCCCCTGAGACTCCTCCACAGCCAGCGCAGTCCTGGCTCGTGGCATCTACATTCCATGAAGACAACGAGAAGGACATAACCTCTGCAGGCTTCAGCTTAGAAGCCTCACAGCACCTCCTCTGCTCGTTCTTTGGGTCCCAGCAAGACACAGGCTCAGCTCAGATCCAAGGAGGTGGAGGAACAGACTCCCTCTTGAATGGGACATGGTGTGTAGGGATCAGAGGAAGTTCTGGTCACATTTGGCAATCTATGACTGTCTGCCATCTGTCCTAAAGCATTTCTGTTACGTCTGTCTGCACAATGTTCACATCAGCCCAGAGACCCAACAAGTCCCGTCCCAACTGCAGCATTCGGCTAAGGTGGGGATCTCCGTCCTGCATCAGGTTCGCACATGGATGAAGCTCCCCGGTGCAGCTCCTAGGATACATCCCATAGTGATCCAGAGACCGTGAACCGAAAGGACAAGTCATCAGCTCTCCACACGTGTACAAGGGGGAGCTGGGGAAAGGAAAACTCGAGCAGACACTCACGCTCAAAGTAGGGAGGAAAGAGGCCCAGAGCTGTCGTGAGCCTGTGGAGTCCTGAGATGCAGCCCAGACAGGGGCCCAGGGCCCGCTTCTCCAGGGCCGGGAGTGTTCTTGAACGCACCTGGCTCTGCTCCCTGGGAGGGGTTCCCTAATTCACTCTTCCCCTGTGTTCTATGGCTTCAGCCTCTGAGATGTCCTCCTTGCCTAAACAATAATCATCATCATCATCTACGCTTGCATCTGCAGAGTTTTCTCAGTCACTTCCTGCCCACAGAAATTCCAGTCTCTGGAGACCTCTTTTCATTTGTAAGTGCTTCTACCCATTCAGTTCAAGCAATTAGAACTTTCACCAATACACTTCTCTTTATTGTTTCTGAGTTTCTTTTGAATCTTACTGGGGTTGACTCTATGCCCCAAAGACCACACCCATAATTCTTTTCAAGACTAATCCCTCCTATTTGAGGCTATGGCAGGGTGGCACCTTTAAGATTCTTAGAAGCCTTTTGTCTAGATTAGCAGGCCTGACTGTCACAGACTTAAGTCTCTGTAGGACAATGCTTCACAAAGTAAGGTCTCCTGACCAGCAGCATCACTTAGAACTTGCTGGAAATGCGACGTGTGGACCCCACCTTAAAACGCCTAGTTCAGAATCCTCAAGAGAGAGGAGGGACCCTGTATTTTCACAAGCCCTCCAGACAATGTTGACGCATGGTAGAGTTCAAGACCCACTGTTGTACATGAGGGTCTTACAGCCACACCTTGGCCTTGATCGTTATCCAGAGACCACGTCTTACGATGAGAATCATTTGCAGACTAGAGAAACTGGGGATGAAAACCAGTTTTCATCATTTCCCAATTCAGCAAGTATTAGAGACACTGTGTTTCCTCTAAACCCTCTTTGCAAGCTGGAAAATTTCCTCTTAGTGTGTCTCTTTCACGCAGTTAACGTATCACATGCGACTACAAGAACTTAACCAATCTTTCCAACATTCTGCCTGGAGACCTCCATAGCCAGATCCACCCGTTTTATTAGGGACGTTTTCTACCACCCAAGTTCTCTCAGGACACGACTGTGCTACAATTAAATGACACGCGCTGGAGCTGGGATCCGGACGGCAGAGCAGGAAGACCCTGAGCTCACCCCCTCCCGTGGGCACGCCAAAACTGCAGATACGTACAGAGCAACTATCTCTGAGGACGACCTGAACACTAGCAGAAAACATTTTCCTCAACTAAAGATACAAAGAAGGAGCCACCACGAGGTGGGTGGGAGGAGTGGAAATGCAGTGGAGTCAGGACTCACACCCCCAGCATGGCAACTCACAAGCACGAGGTATATCACAACCACAGAGATCTTCCCCAAGGAACGAGGGGTCTAGACCCCACATCAGGCTCCCCTGCACCAGGAAGGTGAACCCCCAAAATGTCAGGATTTGAAAATAGCAGAATTTATGTGCAGGAGACCTGGGGGGCTGTAGGAAACGAAGACTCCACGCTTAAAGGCGGTGCACAAAATCTCACACACTCTGTGTCCCAGCCCAGAGGCAGCAGTTTGAAAGGTGCCCGTGTCAGACCCACTTACTGATCCCGGGGAGCTACCTGGAGAGGCAAGAGGAAGCTGGGACTCCCCCTCAAGGTCACAGACACCCACTGCAGCCCTTTTCAGGATCTCCATCTACAGCGTTGACACAGGGGCTGGCCCCACCCACCAGCATTCCCATAGCAACCAGACGAGGGAGGGCTTCTGAGACAGCCGAGCCAGGAGCCACCCCCACCAGTGTGCCTGCAGCAGTGACCCCACCACAACAGAAGGGAGGATGCAGCCCCGGTAGGAAGACCCTGGAGCATCCAGCTCTGGTGGCCAAAGGGAGGCATGCTGCTGGACCCCAGAGAACATCTCCTACGTAAGGTCACTTCTCCAAGATCGGGAGACATACAGACCTACCAAATAAACAGAAATAAACACAGAGAATTAGGCAAGATGAGGACACGTGGGAATATGTTCCACATGGAAGAACAACCAAACCTCAGAAAAAGAACTAGATGAAAAGGAGATAAGCAATCTACCCAATAAATAATTCAAGATAATATCATAAAGGTGCTTACTCACTTCAGGAAAAGAATGGGTGAACACGTGAAACGTTCCCCAGGATAGAGTACATGCTAGGTAACAAAACAAGTCTCAGGAAACGTAAGGAAATTGAAATCATATCAACCATCTTTACTAACCACAACTGTACGAAACTAGAAGTCAATTACAAGAAGAAAACTGAAGATAATACAAACACAGGATGTCTAAACAATATGCTACTAAATAACCAATTGATCACTGAAGAAATCAAAAGGAAAATCAAAAAATACCTTGAGACAAGTGAAAATGGAAACACAACATTCCAAACTCTACAGGCTTCAGCAAAAGCTGTTCTAAGAAGGAAGTTTATATCGATACAAGCCTACCTCAGGAAACAAGAAAAATTTCAAATAAGCAGTCTAACCTTACACCTAAAGGAACTAGAAAAAAAAAGCCCAAACTTAGTAGAAGGTAGGAAATTATGAAGAGCAAAAATAAATGAAATACAGATCTAAAAAGCAATAGAGGGTTTCCCTGGTGGCGCAGTGGTTGAGAGTCCGCCTGCCAATGCAGGGGACGCAGGTTCGTGCCCCGGTCCGGGAAGATCCCACATGCCGTGGAGCAGCTAGGCCCGTGAGCCATGGTCACTGAGCCTGCGCGTCCGGAGCCTGTGCTCCGCAACAGGAGAGGCCACAACAGTGAAAGGCCCGCGTACTGCAAAAAAATAAATAAATAAATAAAAAGCAATAGAAAAGATCAATGAAACTAAGAGCTGGTTCTTTAAAGAGATAAATAAAATTGATAAATCCTTAGCCAGATTCATTAAGAAAAATAGAGCGCTCAAATAAATATAATCAGAAATGAAAGAGGAGAAGTTACAAGCAACACCACAGAAATACAAAGGATCGTAAGAGCTCACTGATAACAATTATATACCAATAAATTGGACAACCTAGAAGAAATGGATAAATTCCTAGAAACGTACAATCTCCCAAGTCTGAATCAGGAAGAAACAAAATCAGAACAGACCAATTACTAGTAGTGAAATTGAATCAGGAATCAAAACACTCCCAGCAAAAAAAAAAAAGTCCAGGACCAGACAACTTCACAGGTGAATCTGTCAGATCTTCAAAGAAGAGCTAAAACCTGTTCTCCTCAAATTATTTCAAAAAGTCGAAGAGGAATGATCGTTCAGATTTGGGCTATGAGGCCAGTATTATCTTGATACCAAAACCGGATAAAGACACTACGGAAAAGAAAATTAGAGATCAATATCCTTGATAAACATAAATTCAAACATTAAAAAAAAAAACTGAAATCAACAATACATTAAAAGAATCATATACCATGATCAAGTGGGATTTATCCCAGGTTCAAGAATGGTTCAGTAGCTGCAGAACACTCAATATATGTCATCACATTAACAAAATGAAAGAGGAACATTATATGCTCATCTCAAAAAGCATTTGAAAAAACCCAGCATCCACGTATGATAAAAACTCTCAACAAAGGAGCTACAATATATAGAGCGAACATGCTTCAACATTATAAAGGCCACACATGACAAACCTACAGCCGACATTACACGCAAAGGTGAAAAATTAATATACAGAAAGCTTGCATTTCTCTACACTAACAACAAACTATGGTAAAAGAGAAGTGAAGGAAAAAATCCCATTTACAACTGCATCAAAAAGAATAAAATACCTAGGAATAAATTTAACTAAGGAAGTAAAAGTTTTAGAGGTTTTCAATTAAAAAGATATAACAAATAATATATAAAATATAAGATAATATGACAAAATTATATATTTCACTAATATGTAAAAAATATCTGATTTGATAATATGAAACATTAAAGGAAAAGAATATTAACATAAAATGAATGTTAATAAAAATCATTTAAAATTAAAAGATAATACCACAAATATTTACTATTTTAAAGTTATTCTTAGAATAGACCAAAAAAAAACCCTCATTTTTCTGTAGTTTTGACCTTGTTTCATGACAAATATTCCAGAAGAAAAAGAAAGCATTTCTTTTGTTTTATTTATTTCTTTTTAAAGATGAAGATATTTTTGTCTACTTGCCCTCATGTGGGTTTGCCATTGGAATTGACATTGCGCTGCTAATTCAGATTTTAGATCAGTTTCTGTTGTCACATTGCAGTATTCCTCATCAGTCCCACCTTCTCTTTGCATTTCTTCTGTTAAAGAACAAAAGCCTTTCCAGGTAGTCTAGCACTGGAAAAATACCAGCAAACTCGGGTTGCATTTGAATAATACAACATCTGGTCCCCTAGCAAAGTTAGCAGCACAGATTCAGGAGCTGAAAATGCCAATTTAAGGACTCATTTGGCTTTCAATACTCAATTCTTGGAATATCACTCATAGCATAAAACATACTCTGCATATAAACTTATTACCACTTGTTTTGTTTGTAAGAACGAGTTGCCACCAGTGGCAGACCGGGCTTTGCACGTGTCAACACTCACAAGCGATCCGCACAGATCAGAGCCTGGTTGCCTCTGTTCCTGAAGTATGGACCTTAACCTTCAACCCCACCTCAGCTGCTGACTTTGTGTCAGTGGATTCTTTAGACAAACTAATTAATTAGCCCCTGCATTGATGGTTAACTTTTAATTCTCATAGAAGACTTATACTACTCTCTCCCACTTCCCCCATTTCTTGATTTTTTTTCCCCAAGAACTTGGGATTCTGAAAAAAACATGAATTCCCTGAGAAATACTAGGAGGAAATTTCCTCTCAGAAACACTACATTCACTTTACCATATGTCGTTCTATAAAAAACTTGACTTTGTGCTTTAAAACAATTACCTGGATGAGAGGTTTCTTCTTCTTTGTAATGAATTACCCATAGGAGCCTATTCAGGAGTAATGTGAAAACCTGTGCTCTTTTGGGTGAGATTGAATACCTGTTATGTCTGGTATTCTATCTTCTCTCCAAGCTGGGCCTTGCTTTGCTGCGATGGAGTCGATTTTAGGCCTCAAAATAATCTTAAATTACTCAGATATCTGCAAAGGTTCTGTCCGATATTTTATGTTCACATTTTGTTAGCTCTCATGTTCTGAAAACAGATATTTGCCAGTTGGGAAATCTAGCTTCAGTGTCACCAGTGGGTAAACGCTAGAGCTGAATATATCTAATCTCTTTTATCAACACTTAAACAAAGAGTCTCAAACACTCCATTTAAGTCATCACGGAAACATGATTTTTGTACCTGTCCAAGGAGAGAATCTTGCAATGTTTGCTTGTTTGTTTTGACTTAAAATAATCCTTTGATATTTTTCCTTTTCTTTCCTTTTTGTGCTCTTTCACCCCATGTTGTTAGTGACTATCTTACCAAGATATCTTCAGGGATTCTTCGAGTTTGTGTCACTGGGAATTCTCCCAAATCCGATCAGTGTGGGCTACATTTCCCTACATTATACAATGTGACACTTTGAGTTATGTAGACACCTACTTGCCCGGGAGCTTGTTCTGACAACCTTCCAGTTTCTAGATCCCAGGAAATTTAGATGCTTCTCCTGATTCTTGTTGCCGAGAACAGCCAAAGGCCAGGAGCAGTGTCTCCTTTATGAGTTGTTCCTGGAGAAAGCACAAAGGAGCAACCCTCTGGATACAAGGAAGGTCAAAACTCAAAGTGTCCTTAGATCTCTGCTTGTTCAAAAGAGCCTTTGAATAGCTTGGTGCAAATGATTATTAAGTCTCTTTGTTCATGGTGATGTTGGCAATGTTGGGGGTGGGAGTGGGGTCCCTACAGCTCCAGAAAGGATGCAGAATAGCTGGCACTACCAAGGACCACAAATTCTACAATGCTTTAAGTCTCTCTAAATGTCCACCAACCCCAATCCACAAAGCTACCCACACCCTCACTGACCACAAGTGTCTGCTCTTAATCTGCAGTTGTCTGTATCCGGAATCTGGGCCAGTGCTTACCTCTGCAAGTGGGGATAAGTATGCAGACTTGCCCTGTAGTGTCTGCAGGAAGAGTCAAGCTCTGTCCCTGACACTCCAGCCTACTCTGATACCCTAACATTCCATCCTGCCCTGCCCAATGCCAGCAGCCTCTGAAGAGGACATTGGGTTGCTACATTCGCTTTATCGTCTTCCTGGTTATTGATTTCCACTTCTCCCTGGAGTGCTATAGGTTGGGTCGTCCTCAGCTTCAGTCTCAGAAGTCCTGTCACCATCTGATCTCAGGCAGCAGCAGCTACTCAGCGACAGTGCCACAGGCTCCATCACTCCGTGTGGTCAAGCCCTACCCTGCGTCTCTAGCCTCAATTCAGCAGGTCCAATTTTCATTTAAAACAAACACGGTAACCTAGGGGCAGGACAGGAATAAAGATGCAGACGTAGAGAATGGACTTGAGGACACGGGGAGGGGGAAGGGTAAGCTGGGACGAAGTGAGAGAGAGGCATGGACATATATACACTACCAAACGTAAAACAGATAGCTAGTGGGAAGCAGCCGCATAGCACAGGGAGATCAGCTCGGTGCTTTGTGACCACCTAGAGGGGTGGGATAGGGATGGGGGAGGGGGGGAGACGCAAGAGGGAGGGGATATGGGGATATATGTCTACATATAGCTGATTCACTTTGTTATACAGCAGAAACTAACCAATACTGTAAAGCAATTATACTCCAATAAAGATGTTATAAAGTAAATAAAAAAAATAAAATGAACACGGTAAATTCCAATTAAAGGTCCTAATTTGAACTGTGGGTAGAATACATATGCTATTAGCATAATGAGAAAAAACAAATGTAGCATAAGCAAAACATGGCCCCATATGATGCAAGTAATCAGTGATTCTCTGATATTCCCATGATTCTATAGCTCATAAGATCATATGATATTCCCATGATCCTATAACTCATAAGATCATATGATATTCCCATGATTCTATAGCTCATAAGATCATATGATATTCCTATGATTCTATAGCTCATAAGATGATATGATATTCCCATGATTCTATAGCTCATAAGATGATATGATATTCCCATGATTCTATAGCTCATAAGATCATATGATATTCTTATGATTCTATGATGACAAACTCTGTGAATAGGATTCAGGGCAGAAGGCTCACTAAAATAATTACAAGATGTATTTTATAAAAATAACGTAGAATAAGTGCTGGTACATATAAAGAAGATACATAACTTTTAAAATCAAATTCTTAAATGCATTTTCGTTTGGATTTTCTTCTCCAAACCGTTCTCAAAGATTAAAAGTTTAATATCAACACCACCATCTTCTGGAAGTTGGAAAGGTAATAGCCACTACTAATACCAATCTGTACTCTTCTCTAAATTTATTTAAATTTGGAATTAAGCCTGAATTACACACTCCAAGTCCTCAGGTATCATAGCTGCTTCCAGGCCAGCGGGAAGTCTCTACAGCCTGAAGTCTGCCACTATGCCATCTCACGACCCACTTTTTGACTAGAAAATGTAGGTGACCAGATGCAATGGGTACATTCCCCAATGACTATTGGGAAGCAACATAATATTTTTACCTTATATGCTGTTCACATCCAACATAACATCTACTTCACTATCCATGCTCGGTTTTAGATAAGAGACCTGAAAAATAATCATAATAGGGCTTCCCTGATGGCGCAGTGGTTAAGAATCCACCTGCCAATGCCAGGGACACACGTTCGATCCCTGGTCCAGGAAGATCCTACATGCCGCAGAGCAACTAAGCCAATGCACCACAGCTACTGAGCCCACACTCTAGAGCCTGTGAGCCACAACTACTGAGCCCACGTGCCACAACTACTGAGCCCGCATGCCACAACTACTGATCCCACACACCTAGAGACCGTGCTCCGCCACAAGAGAAGCCACCGCAGTGAGAAGTCCACGCACCACAACAAAGAGTGGCCCCCGCTCGCCGCAACTAGAGAAAGCCCATGCACAGCAACGAAGACCCAATGCAGCCAAAAATAAATAAATAAAAATAATCATAATAATCAAAAACCTTAACCTACCCTAAGGACTGATAAATGCAAGAACTTTTAGGACAAAGTAGCACAAGGCATACGACTTGAAAATCAGCTTATTTTATTTCTTGCCTTGTTGATAAAATGAAGTGGCTCTCTTATTATGCATTTTTTTTTATCATTCATCTTGTTTTGGTGTTCTGTGGAGTCAGTATTCAAAGAACCAGGATTCTCTTTTCTCTCCTGTGGGGAGAGCATAAAAACCGGGGTGATGTGCTTTAAATAAACGGGAGCTTGGGAATAACCATGACACTGGCCCACACTTGCAAAAGTTGTCTGCCTAAGTCAGGAAATGGGATGAATATTTTTAAATGTGTCATTAAAAGCCCACATGTAAATAATTTCAACAACTATATGGTACATGTGCCTGGGCTGATTGAAGAAAACAGCAGACACTTGTCACTCAGTCATGCACCAGCATAAGAAGTAACCTTCACCACCCCCAGTATCAAACACACACAAACACACACACAGGCACATGCACGCATGAATGGCCGGTTAGTCAAGACGGGACATTCACGCCTCCCCGCTCCCTATTAGCAATTTTGTTCCTCTGTGTCTGCCTTATTTGCACTTGACTCAGAACAGCAGGGGTCTGCAAACAGCATGTCCAGCCTCTTTGCCCTGATGGACCCACTGAAGTACAGAGAGGTTCATTGTTGCACGACTAGGATAAAACTAGGTTCTTTTTAAAATCTAAGCTACACAGATGTAGAAAACAAACTTAGGTTACCAGGGGGTTAGGGGGTGGGAGGGATAAATTGGGAGATTGGGATTGACATATACACACTACTGTGTATAAAATCGGTAACTAATAAGGACCTACCGCATAGCACAGGGAACTACTCGGTACTCTCTAATGACCTATAGGGGAAAAGAATCTTAAAAAGAGGGGATATATGTACATGTATAACTCATTCATTTTGCTGAACACCTGAAACTAACACAACATTGTAAGTCAACTATACTCCAATAAAATTTTTAAAATAAATAAATTTAATTTATTTTTTAAAAATAAAAATAAAAAGCTAACCTAACCGTGTTTAACTCTAACCTTGCTTAAAATCTTTCACTGGTTACCTGTTAATTTTCTAAAATTCCAAATCCATGGCCAACCTCTCCAACCTCATTTTACTCAACACTTTCCTGAATTCTCTATGTCTGGCCATAGGAGTATTTATTTTCTATGCCTCAAATGCACTCTCATTCCAAAACGCCTTTCATGTGTTGTTTTCTTGGCCTGGATTACTCTCCTTACGTCTTTGACCACATAATATTTACTCACCTGTAGGTCTCTACCTAAATGTTATTCCCTTAATAGAGCCTTCCCTGTGCCCTTGGTGAGAGTCATGTTCCCCTGCTATAAGCTCTTTGACCCACACTGTCCCCCTATTGTGTTAAGACTCATCACACTTGTAATTATTTGTCCCATGTGTGTCCTTCCTGCTGGACCGTTAACAATTGGAAGGCAGGGATGACTTCTGTCTCAAGATAACTGTATCTTCAGTTTCATGGGGCAGTACATAGACATACTACATATTCAATTAAAATTGGATTATTTATTCTTTATTGGTTAATCAAGGTGTCTTGCTTGCAATGATTGTTTCTGAATTATGTCGTACTGCTTCTTCAATATAAAATACATTTTACAAGTACCCAACTCTGTAAATGTTTACTGCTTGTTGCAACTAAAGATGCTTTGAGATGTTTCCTTCAGTGATGACAGTTACCGTACCTAGTGGGAGAAGCCAGGGATTTGAAAGGCAAGCACTAACGCAGGGTCTCACTGTGTCCGTGTAAGAGTTTTCCCCTTTGCATTCTCCCATCCATGGTAGGGATCGAGGCAAATTTTGATGGTGTCTTACAGGGCTCTCTCCTCATTTCTAAGTCAAATCCTACAAAAAGGCAAAATCTGCCCAGTTACATTGCTTAGTTACTATTTAGAAAAGGTTTTCTAGTTTCCTGAGCTCATTAGCTCTCGATTAAAGCAAATTTCTCATTTGTTTCTATTATTTTTCATAGTATTTTCTTTGCAGATTAGTAGCCTACATTATTCCCAACAAAGAGTCTGCCTGCCGTTTACTCTGCTGCTAACGTCGCGAAGCAGAGGCAGCTGCCGATCAGCGCCCTCGTACCCCTGAGCTGCCTCACACACTGGCTCAAAAGGCACTAACCGCGGCGGCTAAGTTACCAGCGATTCTGGATGCCCCCTGAAACGTAGAAGGTGCTCAGCGTCCAGGAAAAAATTTAGATCATATCTACTCTCATCGGCATTCCTCTGGCTTTTACACATTTAAGTATTCGTGTTCAAATGACCTGATGCTCTGATGCATTGAAGTTTTGTACTCTCATAACCAGCTGGGGGAAAATACACTCCCAAGTAACTTATATTTGCAAAAAGCCTTAAAAAGGTTGACATTATCCTAAAAGTTTGGCTCATTCATTTATGGTCACTGGACAGGGAAGCGGCCCACTGAAGCACACGGGACAGCTCATGGTAGGAACAAAAGTGATGAAGGGGTGACTTGGGATGTGATGAGTGAAGAGAAAATTCACCAGGAATGATCGTCACTACTGTCGTCATCACTACTGTTATCCCCCCATCAGGACACCCAAGGCTGAAAGCTTCCACAGCCAGACCCACACTAGGGACTGTCTCCACACCCTGTCCCTAGGGACTGTCTCCACACCCTGTCCCTAGCGACTGTCTCCACACCCTGTCCCTAGCGACTGTCTCCACACCCGCCCCTGACATTGTCATAAAGGCCCAAGACTCCATATGGCCAAGGGACATTTTAAGTTTTTCAATTACACAATATTCCACATATTAATTGAACTGTTTTATATTTTATTAATTTATATTTTTCTAAATTTATATATTATATTTTTCTTAATTTATAGTATGTATATATATATATATATATTTATATATACCCTCAGTTGTTTACAAGTGATTGTACCTGATTTTTCTGGGCACTGAGTTCCGTTTGGCTTAATTTTTTTTTACATAAAGATGTGCATTTTATTTTATTTATTTTTTTGGCCGTGCTGCAACACTTGCGGGATCTCAGTTCCCCGACCAGGGATGGAACCCAGGCCCTCATCGGTGAAAGCGCAGAGCCCTAACCACTGGCCTGCCAGGGAATTCCCCGTTTGGCTTAATTTTTATTGATTCACAAATATCGTATCCCAGATTGTTCTGAAATGCGTGCTCGTTAATTAGCATTATCATATGCAGTGTAGTTAAAACTGAACAGAGAGACAGAGAGAATAGAGTTCCGTCCGCCAACAGGAATGACGTGGCATGAAATAAAAATCAAGTAGACCCACGCTGGGAATCAGCACAAGCCTGTCCTCACTTTCCTGTCACATCGGGGAGCCAGGCCTCAAGCTGCGTTATTCAGACATGAAAAGGAAGATCATTAGGTTCTTAAAGGACTGATTTCATTTTAAAATCAGGTTCGGATTGTAGCTCAGCCCAACCAAGAACAACCCAGTGGGCCTCATTCTGACACATCCCTGGGCGCTCCCAGTTACGCTCCTGTGCCTGAAACGCTCGGTGATTTCAAAAGCCCTGAGCCGCCCTGGGCAAGCGCACAGGGAAGATGGAAACTGGGTCACATGACTTCTAGAAAATATTAGAAAATTCTGGTGGTTTTCAGCCAGAAGACAAAGTTTCCAGGGGAGCAAAATCTCTTTGATTAAAAGTGTGAAAAGTAAAACTCACACCAACAGACATCAGGACATTATCCTCTGGGACTGTCAAAACTAGATAAATACCAGAGTTAATAGCTCTGTAATATTTTGAACTGGTCCATTCATACCTTCTCTCATTGGTTAACCCCGCACGCTTATCCCCGACAGAGGGCTCAGAATTCAGGCTGAGATGGCTCATCTACTGGTGCACAGCGTCAATGCTGACCCTGACTGGACTAAGTGAACGCGGTCGCCAGGCTTGCGTTCACTCAGCCAGGGTCTGCTCTGCACCCATTCATGTGCCGAATGAAGGGAAGAGCTCTGAAGCGGAGGGGATCTTCATTGTTTCCTGAAGATAATGCTGGAAGCCAATTTTTGACATGGTATTTCTAGAGGTTTCCCTGGCTTATTTCATCATTCTTGTCATAGAGTATCAAGGGGAGAGAAACTTTTGGTCAAAAGTGCCTTTACCCATTTTCCTGCCTGAGTTGATTGAAAGTTGCATCACTCTCTTACTGCTGTGCGAGAGAGAAGACCTGGATTAACTGAGAGAGAAAATTTGCTTACATTACCTTTGTTTTCTCAGTTAAGGTTTATCTGGGGGATGGTACAGAGATATAATGACTCACCACAAACTGAAGTATTGCATTTAATGAGAATGAATGAGCACCTTGATTTCTATACAACTGAAGGAGAAAAACAGCTCCAATACAATAAAACATTCTCCAAAATGAATTTTTATGATTCTTTTCAGAGATTTATGACCGCTGGAACACAACTTCTAAGATAAACTCTACATCAAAGATATGATTAAAAACAAATAAAAAATCCTATAAAAATTTACCAGGGTCATTTTGGTTGCAAATGACTGAAGACCACAGCCCAGTTTCCTCAGGCATAAAGGCAGCATCAGCTCACGTAACCGCAGAGTCCGGAGGGGACGTCAGGGCACAGCCCAACGCTCCCCTTTCCTCTGGGGTCGGCTCAGTTTCTCCTCTGCTTGTTGCAGATTCTGAGATAGAAGCTCTAGACCTTACATCCACCCAAGTTCACATCCAAGGCAGGAAAGAGTCCTTTTCAGAAATCTCTAGGTCTTACTTACGTCCGGCTCACGTACCTCTCCCCACACGAGTCCCTGTGGTCAGGGGACTGCACTGTCCAGGGTCCTGTGCTCCACCCTTAGATCCTGGCTAAGACGCCTCGCTAAAGCCACATGGTCTGTGAGTGGAAGACCAGGTACCTTTCCATGGGAAAAGGAAGGCTCTGTTAACGGAAAGAGCAAATGCCTTTTTGTGGGAAATAAAACAGACGCTCACAAAAAAAAACACTTTTTCCCTTCTTTGGAGAATTTGGAACACAAATTAAGAGGAAATCTGACGGTACCCACTGCTCCAATACCCAGAAGCATATTCCATTAATATTTTGAAGTATTTTTTTACAGATACCTATTTTTTTCCTCCACATAACCTCGTCTGTTCTATTTTTAACCAACGGACTTTTTTTTTTTTTTTTTTACAAACTTATGATCAAAATCCATACGTTCTTGGAAAATGTACATTTTCTTTATTTAACATTATTCTGTGAAGGCCTTTGGGAGAATCAACGTGGTCTTTACGTTAATTCTTCCTGAGCAAAATTTATATCAGATAATCTGATCGTTAAGCCCATTCTGCCCTTAGGACAAAGTAAGTTGGGTGTGAAAAGGTGCAGAGGTGCCCCTTTGATAATAGTATATATTTAATATAATTGGGAGCACACTCTTGAAATACGCGCCCGCCCGGACACGTATCATTATATTATGTTCATTTTTGTATGTGTCTCTGGACAATAGTGAACAGCATCAACCTTAATAGAACCTTGTATCCCTTTGTCTGGATATATTCCATATTTCACTTGGCTGATTTCTACTCTGGTACTACAAATAGTACAATTTTAACAATTCTATAGAAAACATAACTTCAATTAATATTCTTGCATATAAATCTATCTTTGCATCTCTAATCATTTCCTTAGGATAAATACTTCAAAGCAGAATTACTGGGTAGGACGATCGAAAATGTTGTAGGGCTTTTGATACGTATTTGCCAAAATGCCCTCCAGAAAGATGGGTCCACTTACATTCACAATCCCACTCTTGCTCACGCTTGGTGTTAAAATTGTGTTATTTTAAATTTCGTTAAGAAATTCAAAGAGCCCCAGTATTTCAATAAACTCTGCTTCCAGCACATCTGCTGATTAACACTATACAGCCGTGGAATATGTTTGTTTCCTGACACGTCAAATTTGAATTAACGCCTGTGCTATAGATGAAGTAGCTCAGCTCACCTCTACCACCTCCCTCCCACACCTTCTCACGATTTTTATATTATTTATATATTATTCCATTATTGTAAAAATATTATATTATTTTATATTCTATTTATCTGATCTCCATATAATTTGATCTTCTAAAACGAAGAGTTTTAGTTTTAGCCGTTGGAGTTTTCTTAAATTGGGGCAGAATCCTTCACTTCTCCACACAGTAAGATAGACATGTGTTCACAGTACCTCTGCTCCCCTCCCTCCCGTATCCAGTCCCTTCACCTCCGGCCCATCGGTCAGTACGCGGCTCCAAGCCACTGTGACATTGACGATTGATATTTAAGGTCTCGCTTCGTCCACAGCAGGGCTTCTCCACCTCAGCACGACTGACACTCAGATCACAGCATCCTTGTCGTAGGGTCTGTGTGGTCCCTGGAGGGCATCCCTGGCCTCTGTCCACCAGACGCTGCCACTCACCCTCCCCGTGTGACGATCCAGCGTGTCTCCCAACTTGGGTCATTGTCCCCCGTGGGGGGCTTCACCCCGGGGTGGGGGGAGAACCGGGGGCTCCCAGGAAACCCCCAGTAGGGCTGTCCACGCTGCTGTTTTGACTTCCTGAGAAGAGCAGTGCGATTCCAAGCAGGGCTGTCGCAGTTGTGTTCGGGGGCAGGTACAGGTGACAGGGGTGCAGCCAGGGCTGAGCGGGGGCCCCTCTGCTCGGCCCTTTTCCTTCCTGAGAAAAACTGACCACTTTTTCCCCCAGGCCTGTGTGGATTCTTACCATCTCCCTGCTCTCAAGGGACACCCCACCCCCAGAGCCAGAAAGGGGGTCCTCACATATTTAAGTTCCCCTCTAAATCTAGCTGCACCATTTCTTTCCTAACGTTTCGTAGTTTCCTTGCGGATTCAAGTCCTACCTTGTGCATTTTGAATAACTGAAGCACACTCCTGGAAAATGTTTTCAGGTTACTCTGAACTCACAGCTCATCGCTGGTGAATTCTCTGTGTCTAATTTTTGCTCTTACTTTAGACTCCGAGCTTATGCCCAAGGTGCCTCATTTTCCGCGGGAGGTTGGCTGGGGGCTGGTGGTGGAGCCTTCGGCGCGGGGCAGCTGCGCCTCTCGCCAGGCGCTGTGAACGGCACCAGTCTCCCAAATCAAGTATTTATGGCTGGTTTCTTAGCGCATGATTTTCTCACCATGTAAAAAAGTCAAGCTTGGATCCCAAACTTCGGCAGAGCCCACATTTGGGGATCTTACTACTGGAGCTCTTTCCACGCCCGTGGTCCAAGGCAGATGGCGTGCTGTATGGGACATCGCTGGTGTGGTGAACACAATTTTATTTTCGTTTCCATTCATTTATAAATACCTCTTTTCAGCTCCCTTATTCAAGGACCCTGGTTCTACTTCACATGGAGCACAGGGAATGCAGCCCTCATGCCTCTGTAGAACGGACGTGAAAACCCTACCTGGAGATGTAGACCAACTTCCAGTCCTTCGGGTTAATGGATGGTCCACTCCTTCTCAGGCACCTAGAGGTTTCCCTTTCTTACCTTTAAGCTCAGCTATGCATTTTCTTTTATTTTGTATTATTTTTGCTATTGCTGTGACTTAGCTCCTGTCTGTGTTTAGAATGAAGGTAAGAGGCAGCATTGCACATCGGTCTCGTCTGCCATCAGGACCCAGTGCTCTGCTTGCATGTGGGGAAGAGCACATCCCCGGCACATAGAGACCAGGTGCGCAAGGCAGGGCTGCACAGGCCTGAAGCAGTGAGGCAGACAAGGAACAGGTAGGTGCCAAGGGCGTCACGTGGCACAAAAATAAACCCACGCCTTTTCTTCCCTCGTAGGGCTGGAGGTCAGTGGAAATTTTTAAGCGTTGGCAGTGCATGACCAGACACTTTTTTAGAAGCAAACTCTGACAGTGTGTAAGCTAACTGATGGCATGGAGTATGAACGTCTAGTGAGGTGAGCCATTCAGAAGGTGGAGGTTGGGGCCAAGCTGAGATAACGTGATATGGAAGCACATCGATGCAGCGCTAGTCACGATGGGTAGGAGACCGAATTTCGGGAGACTTCCTGAGGTCGCCTACCGTGTTTGGTGATCATAGCGGATGAGAAGGGATGGGGCCGGGAGGAGACTGAGGTTGCTGTGTCATGGGAGGGAGCTTGTGGACACACGAAGCACCAGCAGGGGCGGGTGTGGTACCACACCCAGAAACGCACGTCTTGTGCTCCCGGGAACACGGGGCTCAAAAAGAGTCACGGCTGGAAACATAGGTTTGGGGACATAAGGCAGAACCAAGATGCAAGACGTGGGAATTCCAACAAGTACGGGGCAGGTAGAGAAGGAAGAGTGGGGAGCAGTGATGAAAGTTAACAGACACAGTGCTAGGAGGAGCACCCAGGCAGGACCAGTACCGGCAGGAAGACAGTAGAAAGAAAGGTGGTCAATTCTGCAGAAAAGTGGACAGAGGAGTACTGAAAAGATGAGGTGAGTATTTAAATGTACTGAACTATTTTATTTCTTAAAGGGGGACTATTGAAGAACATATGAGAAGGTATTAACATAAGACAAAATCTACATAGTTCTTTTGCGGAAGTGTTTATTATTTTTGTGTACTTCCTATACTTTCTATGTGGATAGAAATACGTAAAATGTCATTATTAAAATTTAATAGAAATGTAAGGTAAAAAGTCGAACTGCTGATTAGATCGGGTGATCCAAAGACATTAGCTACCTTATTAAAATTCTTTCCACATTAGCGGGAGGCAAGCATGTCAGGATGAAGGGATTTGGCTGTGGAGTAAGTAAGCAAGAGGAATAGTTATTCCTACAGAAAGTTTAGAGTGTAGACATGGTGGGATCAGAACAGTTGCTCGAGGTGGCAATAGGACTGAGGGGAGAGTTCTGAGGACGAGCCACAGATCTGTGGACTCATAGCAGAAAAACAGAGATTAGAGATTTAGGAGACAGAAGAAACAGTTGATGAAAAATACAGGAGAAGACAGCCATTTTTCAGGTTAATAATTATAGAAAACATTTTAAATGAAGTGTTCAAATCATCGATTACTGCTCTGTAACAATTCAAATCTAGACACCAGTTTTCTTGGACACAGAATACATTTTAAATTGAGATCTCCTATCCAAGCTCTGCAAAGGTAACCTCCAGAGAGTTCACTCTCAGAAAGTGCCTTGAGGTGTCCTGAGCGTGGGCTTCAGAGAGCACCTGACAATGTTCCCCAAATCTCAAAATGCCGGAGACAATGGTCAGGGCTCTGATGTCATCAGCAGGTGTGCTGGTTAGTAATCATTGCTTAGCAGAACCTCAGGTAAACACGGACATCGCAAATTCTCATGATCCCAGGGGAAAAGATAAGCAAAACAGATCTTCAAAACTGTCTTCAGCTGTAATTTCATCAGCATATAAATTGTATAATAAATGTGAGATACAGTCAAAGGAATCTATGTTCCATAATATAGTTTCATTAATTTCAAATTTCTTGTATATTTGCTATAAAATTTTAGACTCACTGTAATAGAATTTAGCACCCAGGGAAGATGGTCTTTACCTTCGCCTTTTTTTTTTTTTTTACATCTTTATTGGAGTATAATTGCTTTACAATGGTGTGTTAGTTTCTGATTTATAACAAAGTGAATCAGTTATACTTATACATATGTTCCCATATCTCTTCCCTCTTGAGTCTCCCTCCCTCCCACCCTCCCTATCCCACCCCTCCAGGCGGTCACAAAGCACCAAGCTGATCTCCCTGTGCTATGCGGCTGCTTCCCACTAGCTATCTACCTTACGTTTGGTAGTGTATATATGTCCATGCCTCTCTCTCGCTTTGTCACAGCTTACCCTTCCCCCTCCCCATATCCTCAAGTCCATTCTCTAGTAGGTCTGTGTCTTTATTGTTGTCTTACCCCTAGGTTCTTCATGACATTTTTTTTTCCTTAAATTCCATATATATGTGTTAGCATATGGTATTTGTCTTTCTCTTTCTGACTTACTTCACTCTGTATGACAGACTCTAGGTCCATCCAACAAACACATGAAAGAATGCTCAACATCATTAATCATTAGAGAAATGCAAATCAAAACTACCTTCGCCTTTTAAGCATTATCATTGAGGAACATTTTTTGAACATCAACTGTACATGAAGTCCCTAGGTTAAGCACGGGAAAGGTTGTGACAACAAAGAGTATCCCCCGAGGAGTTTATCTTCTAGTGAAGGAGCCCAGTGAGTGCACAGCAATGTTAATGAGCGCTAAAAGCCACCAGAGCTGAGTGTGGGCCAAGCGTGGACCTCGCTTGCTAAGATTTCAAAATGGGAATATTGTGCTAATTCTATATTTCACCTCAATAGCAAGTAGGTAATTTTATCTAGATGTAGAAGGAGGAAAAAAGTAAGAATGCATGGGCTTCCTGTAAACTTGCCAATAGTCCTTGAGTGGAAGGGCAGACACCAGGGTCACCACATGGTGCTCTGGACAGGAGGGGTCTAAATGTCAGCTGACACTTGGGGCGGTTAAGACTTGAAACCAGGGACTTGAAGTTGCGATTCGTGTCCCACGTTGCCCCTTACTCCACGGGAGTTTGGGGAAGGGATTTAATCTCTCCAAGTGACTGCGCTCCCATCTGTAAAACAGGGCTATGACTCCTGCCTCTAAAGTTATTATGAAGATTAAATAGATCATGTATTTTGAAACTGTCTTGTAAATGCAAAGCTTTATGTAAATATTAATTGCACATAAACATTAAAGGAAGTAATAAAGAGAAGAATGTCTTTAAATATGAATAAAGCTAAATACATCTGTAGAGAATATGTATCCTACATGAAAGCGGACTCTCTCTGTATGCTATTCAGGAATAAAATTTTCATTTCTTTAATAAAAGCCATAAAAATTATGCCCTAGGATTCCTTTCAGTCGGTGCCCCAAGAAATGATGCATGACTTTTGATTTGGTACAATTCCATGTAGCAGATGGTGTTTTTAATCTTCAGCAGCATTTTACATTTTAGTTTTAGTTTATCAAGAGGTGGGGAAAGTGGGCTCTTTCCAATATGTGTTACATTTTAATAAACCTAGACACAGCCAGTAAAACGAGAAACCTTCTAGAAAAGGAAACACATTTTCTCCTGTGAGAGCAAAAAAATAAACCACTGATTACATTGACTAGTTTTAAAAATTAACTCACAGTGCTAGATTTAGCAACAGTTTATGATTATATAAATTATCATTATCTCTTTGCACGCCTTTTTTTCTTCACTGAAAGCCATACATTTTCAAGTTTCCAGGTATCATTTCTGCACAGAACCAATTAGTTTACTTGTATTTTAAACAAACCCCACCTCATTTGTTTAGGAAAGGTAACAATATATCAAGCCATCCAACCTTCAACAAGTCACAGTGCCTGAGAGAACAGGATTCAAACCAGGAGAAGGCAACATTGAATAAATGACGAGGAGTTGTGTGATCGAGCCACAGGCTCTTACCTGAATTAATGGCTAACTCATTTCTGCCGTGTAACGGGCTTGCTGTTATTTCAGCGCTGACATGTAAGGATTTGTTCCATATTACAATGGAATAATTTAAAGCATCTTAGCAAGAGTCTTTGGAATGCATACATTTGCTTTCCAGGTCATAAAACCAACACGAATAATTTAGGTCAGATTGGAAAGTCTGCAACGCACTGATCACCAGCAAAGCCATATGCGAACCCGTATTTTATGGAACATACATACTTAGTGAAATAGGAACGGTATTCCATTCAGAATGAAATGAAGTGCAGTTGCTCTGTAATTAACAGGAGGAGGGGCGTGACACCACCGCTGCAATTTGGGTTTAATACTCAGCTTCCTGGCAGGGACCCTCACCCCAGGGAGAGGCCACAATTCTTTCCTTCTCCTTTTAAAGCTGCGAGGCAGGGGGCAGCGCTGTGCTCACTTTCCCACAAGTGTCTTTAAACACACCTGTCGGAGGCTATTTAAAGTTCACGCCGGGTATGTTTGCCTCACGACCCCAGGGAGAGCATACAAGAAGCCCACGTGACTTCTCTCTCCAAGGGCCAATTTTGGTTTCTTCTGTAGACAGTTTTGCCAGTGCCCGGGGGTGGGAAGGAAAAGAAGAGATCATTTCACCAAGAACAACTCACTTCTGTGATTCCACAGTGAGACATGCTAAAATACTGAACCTCACCTGAGTTTGGATACAGAGTGACTAGACACACAGTCTCAGAAACTTGACTCAGAGAACCTTCCTCCGTGGTTTTGCCCCAGCACACAAAATGTTGCCAGCGAAGTTTTAGCCCTCTGGGTAAAAACACATGTGTATCCAGAAAGATCCCACCACATGCAAAACCTCTGAAACAGTCGAGTCCCCAGAAGGGATAAGAGGAGACCTGTAACTGGCAGGTTGCCGTATTATTAGACATAGTGAGTGCACCAAAACTGTATTTTTGTTTTGATTCCCAGCAATCTTCACGGCCGAGTACCAACGTCAAAACTTTTTTTTTTTTTTTTTTTTTTTTTTTTTTTGGTGTACGCGGGCCTCTCACTGTTGTGGCCTCTCCCGTTGTGGAGCACAGGCTCCGGACGCACAAGCTCAGCAGCCATGGCTCACGGGCCCAGCCACTCCCCGGCATGTGGGATCTTCCCGCACCGGGGCACGAACCTGCGTCCCCTGCATCGGCAGGCGGACTCTTAACCACTGCGCCACCAGGGAAGCCCCCAACGTCAAAACTTTTAAAATGCCATCCTACAATCTACAAGCAAGAGAAATTTGGAGGACTAGTAGGGAAATGATTTCATTAGGCTGTTTCCAGCGAAAATCAAGGGAAGAGAGAGCAGAAGAAAAATAGATGTTATTTGTGAATGCTTTTAATTGACATAGAAACAGAAGACATCACATCCAATCAGTCATCAACTCCTAGCCAAAGAATGCACTGACTGAATTATCCATCATAAGTCTATCCTCAAGGCGAGGGCACGATGCCTTACTTTGCTTCCCCATTGGATCTGACATTTAGACCCGAGTTGTTTTTACAGAGCTGCCGGACGCTAACCTGAATGGGTACTGGGTTTTCTGTGTGATTTCTGCCTCAGCTCCTTTGAAACCTTTTCCTCTACCCCCCTCTAGTGAGTCAACAGCAACAAAACAGAAGGAACACAAGCAACTCCTGTTAAAACTTTAAATTGGGGAGAAGTGAACACCACGAGCCCCCAGGGTTTGCCAAAGGTCAAAGTATCTTGCAGTTTAAGCTTGTAGTTGTTTCAGTTTGGGCATTAATTCTATTTTGGTGGAGACGGTTTCCGAATACAAATCATCAGGTCTTTAAAAGTAATCTAGAAGAAGTTAGAAATTTTACCAAGCCCGTCTGTGCTGGTAGAACATCTCTGATCCAAGATCTCAGGACTCGAGAAGCTTTATGAGGCAAGAACTAGGCAGTTCGCACACAGATAACACGTGTTTCAAGAACCCAGGGGGATGTGTCAGAACAGAGATGGGCTGTCGTCTACACCATCTAAATGACCAGCTACATAATCGCGTCCCCTCCTTTCTACCAAGCTCCTCGGGACCCAAGGGAACCTATGAAAACAAAGCCACAGGAGGAGAGGAAGCTGAGCTAGGAGCCAGTTAAACTCGACGAGTGGCCGTGAATTTTTGGACCTGACGCCAAGGCAAAAATAAACGTGTGGAGGTACATCAAAAGAAAACGCTTCTGCACAGCAAAGGAAGCAACCAACAAATGAAAAAGGAATCTGTGGAATGGAGAAAATAGTTGCAAACCACATATTTGATAAGGGGTTAATATCCAAAAAATAAGGAACCATACTACCCAATAGCAAAAAATCAAACAATCCAATTAAAACATGGGCAAAGGACCTGAAGAGACATTTTTCCAAAGAGGACATACAAATGGTCAACAGGTACATGAAAAAGTGCTCAACATCACTGATCATCACGGAAATGCAAGTCACAACCACAGTGAGGGCTTCCCTGGTGGTGCAGTGGTTGAGAGTCCGCCTGCCGATGCAGGGGACGCGGGTTCGTGCCCCGGTCTGGGAAGATCCCACGTGCCGCGGAGCGGCTGGGCCCGTGAGCCATGGTCGCTGAGCCTGCGCGTCCGGAGCCTGTGCTCCGCAACGGGAGAGGCCACAGCGGTGAGAGGCCCGCGTACCGCAAAAAACACAAAAACAAAAACAAACAAACAAACAAAAACCACAATGAGACGTCACCTCATACCTGTTAGAATGTCTTTTATCAAAGAGGTAAGGGATAAATGCCGTTGAGAATGTGGAGAAAGAGAACCCTTGTGCACTATCGGTGGGAATAAACTGCACAGCCTGTATGGAAAGCAGTATGCTGGTTCCTCAAGAAATTAAAAATAGAGCTACCGTATCATCCAGCAACCCCACTTCTGGATTTATATGCAAAGGAAATGAAATCATTATCTCAAAGAGATATCTGTATTACCATGTTCATTTCAGCATTATTCACAATATCCCAGGTATATAAACAACCTAAGTGTCCACTGACAGATGAATGCATAGGGAAACTGTGATATATATACACATACAGTGGAACACTATTCAGCCTTAAAGGGAAAAAGTCCTGTCAACCTTTGTGATAACGGGGATGCAACTGGAGGACATTATGCTAAGTGAAATAAGCCGGACAGAAAAGTTTTGATACTGTCCAGTATCACTACCATGTGGAATCTTAAAAAAAAAAGTTGAACTCGTAGAAACAGAGAGTAAAGTGGTGGTTGCCAGGGGCTTGGGGGTGAGGGGAATAGGAAGAGGCTAGTGAAAGGGCGCAAACTTTCAGTTATAAGTTGAATAAGGTCTGAGGATCTAACGTATAACACGGTGACGATAGTTGATAACATCATATTGTATAACTGAAACTTGCTGAGAGGAGAACTTAAATGTTCTCACCAATAAATTAAAAAGGTAAGTATATGAGGTGATGGATATATGGTAATAACTTGCTGGCGGAAATCCATGCAGTGTACAAGTATATTAAATAATCACGTTGGATACTTTAAACACATTATAATATTGTCTATTATACGTCAATAAATCTGGAAAACAACCCGGCTATCAACCTTGCTGTATTTAAGAGCTGCGTTCTCCCACCTCGTTCTGTGTTCTACCCTTCAGACCCAAAGTGCAAGCCCTCGTGTGTCTGAGTCCCGATCCTGTAATGCTTTAACAGGACTGGGTGGGGAGGGTGGAGAGCCCCCAAATATGTCATTTTATCCTTCCAAAATCTTGACTCGTTTTTATTTCTTATGTGGCCTCACCAGCAGAGGGCGCCCTGATACCATTTTTCTTCTCCCCCTGCAAACAAAACAATTTGAACAAGTGGCCAGAAAAATCAGAATTCACTTGATTACAAAATATAGATCATTTATCACCCTTAAAAGCAATCAGAGGTGCTTGTAAGGTCACAGAACATATGCGTGTATCCTTCTAGATACGGAGACAGGCTGTGTGTCATGCAGGACACGCTAACGGGTGGAAGGTAGTTTGTAGCTATTCCAAGGAACCCCTAGCCTGACTTGACAAACATTATTTAATATGAAATTCTTGCAAATGATGTTTCAGGACTAACATCAAAAAGCTTGCTTTTGTAAAGGGTCTGATTTCTTCGCAGGCTAAGTTAGCTGAGAATTTAGTCTTCAATCAAGTTGGAGAACCCAGGGCTATTACTTTCCTTGATTTCTCATCTAGGTTAATCAGTTAAATCATGTTATTTGCCTCCAGCCTACTTTTAATTAGTCAGTTTGAACTTTATAACTGCACAGTGTTTTCACCATGTCTCTTTGGGGGGTAAACTATTCTAAATCCATAAACTACCTTATTTCCTATACTGGTTTTTGTTTCTCAAGGCATTTAATGAGGAATAAAGACTTTACTTACCTAACCCATTTTCCCTAGGAAAACCCTGTGGTCTGTAAACGTTAATTTACTTAAAATTAAGTTTTGTGTTCTGTCTGATACTGTGTAGAAGGATACATGACAAAACCCACAGAACCGTACAACGGAAAGAGTGAGCCCCCGTGTGAATTATGGACTTCAGTTAATAATAGCACATAAATGTTGGTTGATTGGTTCTAACAAATATATCACGATAAAGGAAGATAGTAATAGGGGAAACTGAGTGATGGGAAGAGGGGTAGTTTTTCTACAGAGCTAATCTGCTCTAAAAAATAAAGTCTATGGACAGTCTTAAAGAAGAGAGAGAGGAGGGAGTGGAATAAGGCTCTAAATTTTATTCAAAATTGCTGAGGAAGTTTCTGGCACCTTTCACCAGCCAAACTCATAATCCTGGCAAAACTGTGAAGGTGGGATACAGGAGAGAACTAGAGCTTGAAGGTTTATCTGAACATTTGCAGATGGACTTTACACAGTTGCTTCATTCGAATGGACGTTCTCCGTTCAGTATGTTCTTACTACTGTCTATTTTCTGAACGGCTAGATGCTTTTCTCTGTCAAAAGTCAACTGTCTTGTCTAGACTTTGTATTTCTCACATGGGGATTATTCTCCTGTTTGTAGAGTGGCAAATTCGACAGAGGAAGTAATGAGAGAGCTTTGAAAGACCCTGCCTGTCACCCGGGAGCTCCCCTGCTCTCATCCTCGGTCGTCAGAGGAAATTGGATGAACAAATGGCATCACAAGTGAGCTGCAAAGCTGTCCTGAGACTTGCCGTACACTGTTTTCTGCAGGACACCCACGTGTATAACCAGCAGGTACAGGCAGCTTCTCCCGTAGATAAATGACAGGAACCCTTGCATGAGCTTCAGCTCCGAGACCTGGGAACACCACCAGTGCAGACTGCTCGTGAACTCATGGAAAGAGATCCGACCAGGCACTGTTCAAGGGGGAAACAAACCTGCAGAGAAACGCCAAGGAATCAGCCTTTGAGTTCCTATTTCTCAGTTAAAAAGACAGGACACGGCCATTTCCCGGACTCCATGCCTGTGGGGCATGTAAACTGTGGCTCTCTTGGGGTTCTCCAGGAGCTTGTTTCAACAAGGAGAAAAACCTTTCCCAAGACGACCCCAGACTGTTAAATGGGAAAGTCTTCTGCTGAAATGCAACTGCTAGGTGGTGTTTCGGGGGCTCCGAGGAGCTCCGGTTCTTTATGTCTCAGCGCAGAAAGAATCCAATGAGAGGCGGTGATAGATAAGAAGTGATTTATTAGAATAGGATGCTGGTGAGGCTTACAAGGGGCAGGTGAGAAGGTGTCGTACCCCAAGAACTTAGCCGGCTACAGTTTCATAATCAAAGGAAAAGCAGGGAAGGGGTGAAGATGACTTTCTTCCTCATTCTTGAGTAGGCATCACGCTTCCATCACCAGCTCCTCCTTCAGGTTGGGTAGGGGAGTTTTCTTGTCCCTCCATGGTCAAGCCGGGAATGTCATGGCGCAATGGAAATGAGCAAAAAGGTGGTAACATATACTAAAGATGGTAAATCATCTCAGGTTCAGTATAATGTCACCCTTGCCTTATACTTTGGTTTTTAATGTGCCCAGAGGAGCATGTCCTGGGGTCACTAACTTACTGAGCTCACTGGGCAGGGTGTGGGTCTCATGCCACAGTTGTTTTATCGTTTGGGGGCATGTTTCATGCTTCTGTTGCATGGTTTTGTTGCCAAGTCAGCCTGCTTGGTTTCGTGGTTAAGCAAACCTGCTTTCTTGAGTGATCAGTAACTTACAGGGGTCTCCCATGCATTTTTCTTGACTTACAATCCCCTAGTGGGATTAACTATTTAATCACCTCCTTTGTCCCTTTACTCTGTCCCTATCAAAAACACTTGGGTCAGGACCTGTGGGTACCAGGAGCCCGTGACTCCATGCCCTGCTTTTTCTCGCTCCCCTCCTTCTTTTCCCCCTCTGTCAGTTCAATATTCTAGGTTGTTAATTATCAAGAGTGGAAACTCTAACATCCCTTCCTCTGATTCTAACGCTGTGGTCTCCAGGGCTAACCCCTGCTGTTCTAACCACACCTGACTGATGGGCAGGAAGTACGGAAGCTCGGAGACCTGGAAACTGAGCTGCTTTCTGGGTGGATCCAGAGCTCAGATGGAGGATGGGTTTACTCTCCCAGTCGGGACTAGAGGAGACAGTTGAGGGTTAGGGGGAGTGTTTCATGGGGCCTGAATTCCATAATTTCTCAGCACCACACTCCCATTCTTCTCCATTTTTATTGAGTCTGGAAAATTGAAAACCAAAACACTATATCAATTTCCTCTGAAAACATTTCCAGACTTCATTGAAATCAGACCTCTTCTCAGAAAAGATGATTTCTGCCTTGTGCTCAGGTTAATTTTGAAAAACAAAATCCAATAATCATCATCTGTTTGTGCTTCGATTGTGTTATCAACCTTCCAGCTGTTTACTCAGTGGAGCTTTTAGGAGATGTAAATTTTGTTGACTTCCAACTGTAAGCTTTTCTTCCCCAAAAATGGGTTGCAAGAAAAGAACTTTAAAGAGATAGAGAGAGAGGTCTCTGAAGCTCTGTGGTTTCTATAATAATAAACTTTATTTACTGAGCTCCCGTTATGTACCAAGCTCTATACTAAGGGCTATACGTTTATTACCTCATTGAATCCTCAAAACATTATTTGATGCAAGGTGAAGGAAATGGGGTTCAAAGGAGTCACATAATTTATCAAGGAATTAGTAGTATGGACCTGTGAATGAGCTCTTATGTATGTAAGGACCTACGTACGAGGTTCTATGTATGAATAGGGTCTTTGCATGAGATATTAAATATCATTGTTGCTGAAAAACATACTTAAGATCTTTGTACTAAAACGACGCTCGTCTGCGATCCAGGCAGTATCTTGTCTATTAC